>NC_091495.1:10330464-10697964 GCF_947461875.1 Haliaeetus albicilla
TTGGTTTTGTTTGGAAAGAGATTTCAGCTGGATCCGGCAGTGTTGGGCAAGGCATCTAAGGGTCACAGCGGCTGAGTGCACTAATTGCACCTTCCTGCCTCTGTGAGCCATGCTGAAACACAGGTTCTGACAAAGTACTTGTATATTATTCTGATAACCACTGCCCTTCTCGTAAAGTATCCCTACCGCTCTGCTGAGGGTAAGGAAGCTCACGGCTCAGTGCACTGCCTTTATTCCAAAGCCTCTGTCGTCTTCCCTAAATAAACACCAGGGACCGATGCTTTCCCTGGTGTAACACCACTGACCTCTCTGAAATTACACCGGGGATGAATTTGATCAGATTTGTCATCAAATCCATTTTGTACCAGCAGGAGCACAGACGAACGAGGCGAGCCATCCCACAAGTCCCATCCAGGGCTTTTCAGTTGCCCCTGCTATTACCCCAGGCTCCTTCCTCACCTTAGGCTGAAGGGAATGATAAGGTCCAACTTGTCAGGACTTATTACTTATTCACAAAACTATCACACCTTTGACACATCTGTCAGTTTTTATACAAAAAACGAATGAGCAAGGATGCTGAAGTTTCCTTTCAGCACACTGGAGGGCAGTCCTTTTTACCACACCCTTAAGGCTTTCATGTCAGGGCTTAGTTGCAATGACAGAGCAGTGTGAGAGAGCTATCATTTTGTCTGGCCATACTGTGCTTTCCTCTGGACAGATTATACTTGCCCCTGGTATTTAAGAGAATTAAGCTTTCATCCTTTACATAAAATATATATAAATAAATAAATGTGGAATGTAATTGTTATAAATATATAACATCAAACATCCAATTTATGTTAGAGTTATGGATCAGATGAAGATATTTCCTTTTTTTTCAACGCTTCCTAAAATAAATTTGGCACGTTGCCACATCATAGAGCTCAGTCTTTTGCAAGAGCAAACAGTAATTTTTTTGTAAAAATATAAAATCAAGAAAGGCAAAGCACAGAATAGAGCAGTACATTTTCTAATGACTTTGTGGTCAGATCTGTAATTTAAACTTGACAGTAGAATCACAGAATTCAGATTAAGACTGAAGCCACTGGGGATCTTAGGAAACATTATGTTCAAGAGAGTGTATGGCTAATGGTTACAAAATACAAAGGATATGGATAAGCATGGCTGATTTATGAAAATTCTGTCTGTATACCAAATGTATTTATTCCAGCATTTGGGCTTTGGTTGCATTTAAAATGAAAAGAAAGGCTGCTTATTAATTTTGCATGAGCTTTTTTGGCTACCTTATTTGGGGCCAAGTTCCAAGCGATTTGCTGTATCCTGCTCTACACACAGTCATTACATAGCCTGAACTTCAAAACTGGTTCTAAGTTTCCAATGGTTCGATAATCCTGTTTTCACAGTCCCCGTTTTCTAAAAATCACCATAACTAGGAACGATGCCTTATAATGTTTTCAATCGTTAATATCCCTGCAGAAGAGAAAGAAAAGGACACAGGTATGACAAAGTTCTTCAGTGCCAGCATGTGCACCGCTGTGGTCTGAGCTTTTCTTCAGAATCCATAATGCATTCAAAACCTGAACTTCATAGACTAAACTTCCATGGTATGTTCCCACACTGGCAGTGAGCTTGTCAGCCCTTTGTGAGCGTATTCGGCTTATCTATATTGCAGTTCTCAAGAGTTTTGGTCACTTCTTCTTTATAACAGTAGATGCCTAAAAAGGGAAAGGTATTAGATAATAGTATTTTCTCTTTGCTTTTAAATGTTATGAAAAGAAATGCCTACTGGGTTTGTATGCAGTTTGGAGCCACCTTTCATAAAGATATAAGGCTTATTCAATCACACAGTTTGCATGTTTGTGTATATGCATGTGTGTATTTAACCTAGTCAGGTTTTAATTTATTTGATCTTTTCAGACAAATATGACAGAACAGAAATCTTTAAGATTACAGAAAAAATCCTCTACTTTTTGTGGAAGGATGGATGGAGGAGGATGGTGAAGAAGAGATACCCGATAAGGACCCTGCGTAACAACAAGACTGCAGAGTGAGTTCATGCATTATTAACCATAAAGGATCCACACAGTATATATATCTATATATTTCTTGGAGAGTGTGAGAGGTGGACCATATGTGCCCCACCCATGGGAAAAGCTTCAACCGTAGTTCACAATTAATTATGAGACACAAAGCAGTAGGAAACAGAGCTTCATTAGCTCTGTTCTTGCAAAACTATTTATTTATGTTTTTATTTTCCTTCCACGGCACTTCTGAACATAGATAACGTGGCACTTGAATGTACCTCTGGACTTCTTTCTAGAATCATTTTGCTACAGCCTTTCAGTCCATGGTAAAAAAGAATGAGCACATATGTTAAATAACATAAATTGAGTAGAGTTATGTTTCCTTGTGCACCTATTACTCCCTTAGTCCATATCATCTCTTTCAGTAGTAGTAGTAGTAGTAGTAGTAGTAATTTAAAAACCCTAAGACTCTCCTCAGTGATATAAGAGGAAGTCAAGTTGTTCCAAATATTAAAGCTAGCAAAAGCCGATTCAGGAAAGATAAAGTGGACTGACTCCGCAGACAGCATTTCTCAATGTGTACCTGTGCATTACCGCTTAAACACGATCCTCATCATCATCCTTAACATCAGTGAAATTGAACCGCCTTCCTGACTCTCACTGGTGGGCAGGTGTGGATACGGAGAGGGGAAGGGCCGGCAATTGTAATGGGAACATCTTCAGATGAACCAGAAGCGTTGTGTGAAACAACCCCTTTCCCCTGCTTGTTGGAGAGATGAATGAAGGCAGTACACAGACAGAATAACAAAATGACCATAAAACAATTACATCATCGAAACTACCGTCATATTCTATGTCCTAATTCCTTAAAATGTGGTGGTCCAGAAATGACGCTTGAGTTCCTTCCTCAAAGTATCCTGACTGCAGCTAAAGTCAGATCAACTTCGAAACCGCTCAAGCCCTGTTGCTGTGCTTCTGCTGCCGAAAAGTCTGCCCACGGCACCGGCTGTCCCGTTCTCACGCACCCCAGTTCACGTACTACCGCGCCGGATTCAGAGCATGGCCCTGACCGAGCGCCCGGCCTGGGTCCCGCGGGGGGCGGTGGGAGGGCTCCCTTGACTTCGACCGCAGGCGGAGCTGGAGTGGAAAGTGAACGAGCAGACGCATGCTGGATGTTTGAGAAATGTATTGACTCTCAGGCATCGGTTTTTGCCCAAAGCAGAACGAAGTTAAACAGCGGTGGAATAATGATCTTTGTTTTGAAAAGAAGGCAGGGATAGGCAAGGTAAAAAAGGAGCACTCCTAATTATATTACAGACACCAGGATGCAGAAGTGTGTGATGAGGCCTCACTACAGCAAAGCAGCTAAGCACAGGCTTAAAATTAAGCACTTATTTAAGGGTTTTGCTGAATAAGGATGAGATCATACACATACTTAAAGTTAAATGCATGCTTAAGTGCTTTGCTGAATCTGGGCCCAGATACATAAACCATTAAACAGTCACTTTAAGAAAACGGTGGAAAGCTGTTATGCAGTTTCTAGACCTTTTAAGTCATATCTCCTACATTTCCCACTATCTCTTCCTTATTAGCTCAAGAAGGAGGTTTTTAAAGCTCCAGTTCACCAAAAACAATAATGTTCATTGCTACCCGATTGTAATTCAAATTGCTCTGTGCAGCCCCAAGCATGTGTTCAAACATATAATCAAGCAAACAGGAGACTTGAGTCTTGCCAGTTGGAATACTGTCGGTCGCAGATGCTACGCTTTTTTTTTTTTTTTTTTTTTTAGCATAAATGAAGAGGGGTAGAGCGGTTGATAAAAGCTGGCCTTTGCTGTCCATTTTTGGTGGTCTGTTGCTGTGGCTTGGGTTATTTGGGTACATGTTGCTTTGTGTCTGTGAGGGCTCTTTCTTTTTTTCCTCTCTCTCCCTCTCTCCCTCTCTCTCCCCTGGTCAGAGAAGCAGTACTCATCACCTGGAGTGAAGGCTGACAGGAATGAACACAGGCAGGAAGCAGCGTGACACACACATTGTCATGCATGACTGACCAGCAGCCATCAACAGCAATTAAACATTGAGAGCACTGGATCCTTTTGGACAGGTTCAAGTTTCCTGGCACTGCCGTGATTAGATGTTTTGCACTGTTTCCCTGTAGTCAGTATGTGACACATTCCCTTTTGCTTGCTCTTTTCTGATATTTATTTTTGCACTGTCCTGGTGTTAGCATCTTCTCATGGAAAATTAATCACTTAAAAAGGGATCATTTTGAAGGAGATTTGTAAGGCAGGTTAAAGAACAAACGGATATTTAAAAATTAGCTATTTTTTTAAAACCACAAAATTCTCCCCTTTCAGTTAAACATTATAGTGTTTAAGCATTTTTTAATAACCATAGGTGCGTATGAGATTCAATGAGAGAAAACTCTTTGAATGGCAGAAGCTAGCGAACAACAACACGGGGCTTTGGGTTTACCCAGCCGACTGCAATTTTACTGTAATTTAAGACGACAAAACAAGCTGCCCTTAAAGGCAAGACTGAAGTGCAGAGTGGCTGCAGTTGTGCTGGGCTGTCACTTGCTTGCCCTCATTTCAGGGCTGAGATCCAGAGCAGCCCAACTGCCCGGCGTTTAACGAAGGCCCAGACTTCCAGGGCAAGGTCTGTGGCTTGGCACGAAGTGCAGCGCAGAGCAACGCCGGGCTACGGCACCGGAGGCTGCGGCGAAAGACCTTTTGGCACGCAGCAAGGTCTCATGCCTAATTGAATAGTCACAGGGTTTGAGGCCAGAAAGCCTCATTAAGGCTCAATTCTGACCTCATGGATTGTCGTCCTCTCCATTCCCCCAGATTGAGTCCAGCAGCTTACGTGTGATTAATTAATTGCTCTTGTTAATTTGCGATCTCCTAGTCTCTGCAAGGACCTGGGAGGTCCGCTAATAAGCTGCAAGAAACTGCTGGACTTCTGCGTAGGAAACCTTCCTGCCTACGTCCTTTCCATCTTTCGCCTTCCATGTGCAAGACATGGCTCCAAACATGGTTTCAGCCGGGGGAAGCAATGAAGTAATCAACACTAACGGGATTTCAGCATTCCGCAAGGAGTAACGTGAAAGGGCAGCGTAATTTTAAATGGGCTGTGCTCTGCTGTGCAATAACCAGCCCAGCCAGGGGAGCCAGTGAATGCATCAGACTTTCTCCCTAACTGTTAATTCCCTCTTGCACAGTTAATGAGGGTTGCTCCAGCCATGCATCTGTTTCACCTTTATGTTCTTGCAATAGCATTTAGAGGCCAGAGCAACCCTGGGGCTTTGATACTACTGCCTTTCACTGATAATACAACTCTTCAAGAGCTTTTTCTATTAGATAGATGGCTGGGATCATGGGGGCAGCAATAAGAACTGCTGTAAGAACTGGTTCTGAATTTGTTATTCTCAATGGTGATTCTAGATTGCCATATTTGTTATAATAATTCCACTATTTTGTGATGCGTACTGTATTGATAACACTAAATAAGCCTCAGAAGAACTGTGTGAAGCAGAAAATGTAATTATTATTTCTGTAATGCAGATACAGAAACAAAGGTACAAGGTCATACAGTAAATCAGAAATGTAAATATGTCAGAACCTCAGCCACATCGCATTTCTGTAAGGTGTGGGTGTATTCAGGAAAAAATAGCTTACTTGATTCTATCTTTCTGCTGTTTTTCAAAGACTTTCTACCTTTCTCCTTGTAGTCTTCCAGAATGTCCTGATAGATCATCATAGGCAGTTCTACAGATATTAAGGAAAGAGCATCACATGGCCACAAAGTGATGCTTGAATTTCTGTTACCAAAGTAGATTACAATCAAATGGCTGGGCATCTAAGCCTGGAATGTCTTCTTTACCTGTGAATCAGATTTTGGACCTTCTGCTGATGACTGGTAAAAATAACTGTGGCATGAACAATGACTTTGAATTTCCAGTCTAGCAAAGCCGTTGGACAGCTTCATAGACAGCTGTCCCAATGTAAATGAAGATGAGCATGAAAAGAGGATGAAAAATGGAGCAAGCACTGGAGAGACAGCACTTACTTCATTAACTAACTTCAGCACTAACTTCTTTAGCACTATTAGTAAACCTATGAAGTCACAGCTCAGATGCATCAGGTTTTGCTCTAAGAATTGAAGCGAAGATATATAAGAACACAGCAAACCAGAAGATTAAAAAGTAGTACTGCATAAGTCAACTGCGAGTTGCTGACATCAATAAAATATTGTCCTTTATTATAGTCATTAGGGAACCTTTTAACAATGATTAAAATTTCTTAATACTGTAGTAAAATTTTTAGCTGTTGCCTGGAAAAAAGAAGGTACTCTGAACTATATGGCATGCAAATATTTCAACCAAATGCTGTCATATGATGGAGGTATTAACAAGTACTTCTTAGAGCTGATGGTCTGGTTTTGGAACCAACTCAGGAAAATAAAATAATATATATATGTATATATATTATATTTAATACAAGAACATTGAGATTTTTCTGGCAACTAAATAAGGATAAGTTATTTAAGCTCTTTACAAGTGGAGCTGAAACATATTAATTATGACATTCTGATATGTACTGACTGGGCTTCAGTGTTTCCTTCACTTCCTAGTGTCTTCCTTTTTTCTTCTGTATTTTGTTTGCAGAATGTAAAACCATGAAATTAAACTAAGCAGTTTCACCAGCTACAGAAAGCGTATGGTGATAGCACTAAACAGATTAATAGTATAGGAGCATGGTTATTGATCAGAAATGTCTTGGCAAAGAAGTGTTTCGGGTGGATAGAAGGATTTTTTTTATTATTAATTTTTGGAAATAGAAGAATCTGATATTCAGTTCTACCTATATGATGTTTGCACATCAAGAGCAGGCTCTCCAATGGCACACAAAGCCAAAGATTTTTCTTTAAATACCATAATGGCAGTAGTGTTTCTCTACTTTGACAGAAGTTCAGTTTGTATGAGCTTGGCACAGGATGTGTGAGACTAACCAGATGATTCCTGTGATTCAAAAAGACAGGGAGCTTAGAGGAGTTTCCTACCTCCTCTGTGTGCAGCAAACAGTACACTGTTACAGTAAAATTGGGTCATATTCTGATGTATTTGAAATTACAACTGGTAGGAGAAGGAAAGGGGAAGCACGCCATGTCTAACTGCACCAGCAAGGAGGGTTAAGGCAAACAGAGCATAAAGTTCTTAAGCAGCATGTTGGCTGGGGAGAGGAGTAATGACTTGAGTCTGGTAACATCCTCTGAGACCTTTAACAGCCTTAAATATTCAGGTTGCACATCACGGGAAAGAGAGCACTTTTGGAGCTGCGATGCCCCACAGAACTGAGTGAGAGGACTGATGAGAAGGAAGGCTGACCGGCAGCTGCAGAGTTGTCAGCAGGTAATTTCTTACCTACGAGTACAGAGAATCTTTGCTCACTGCTCACAAAGCAGTATACAGCTTTGACTGCAGACCAGTCCGGTCCAGACACTCTCAGACTTGGAGTATCTATTTAAACATCAACAATAGGCCAGTTTCTGATCTTAGTTTTAACTCCATCTGGAACCCAGTGAATCTAAAGCAGTTAGTGAAAATGGTATCAAATACATTCTGTCTCTCATATCAAACCATTTTTATTGAAATGCACAATCTACAAATTTTCTCAGTTCTGAAAAATCTTTGTGCTTATTCAGATCTGAAGTAAAAATAGTCCTCTGAACCATTTGAGGAAGGAATTCTCATGGCATCCTCAAAGCGATAAGTGAGACCCAAGAATTATTTTTTCTTTTCTCTTTACCATGAACGTTTGAAGTTCAGTGATGGGTCCAGTCCTAAACTGATATACTTGTTTTCAATGGCTCTTATCCAGTACCTAATTCTTCATTGACTTTCTGGGGCAGTCAGAATTTTCAAAATTCAAGGTTCAGGTTGTATCTGCAACAAAGCTGGATGCAAGGTGGCCCAGCAGAGCGAGCCATTTAAATAGGTGCAGGAAGACCAGTGCAGAGCACTGGAAAGGGACTTACTGATGTTGAAGTAAGCATATGGCTTTAAAAAGTACTATGTCCAACTAGGTCCATGTATCAGCACTGTCCTGGGAGATCATCCTACCCTTTGCAGCATCCTGCAAATGGGTGTTACAGTAGAATGGCAATGGGATTTTCAGAGGAAACTTCCTGACTTGGCTTTCTCACAGTTATGACCACCTTATAGCTGTGATTTTCTTTAATAGCAAGGAAAGTCACTGTGAAAATTTCTAGGAGACAAATATTTTAAACTCTTCCAGAATATCAGTTGCAAAACTTAAGAAAAGCAAATAGAGTTCAGGTATTAGCCTATTTCTTATAGTTTTAATTCTGTCTTTATCCTCATGCCACATTTCACCCTGGAAAATCCTCAACCAACTTGACAACATGGAACATCGCAGGATGCAGTGCTCAAATGAGGAAAAAGAAAACTGCTAACCATGGGCAGAAAAAAAAAGAAATTTAATTTAGGTCAGGGTTAGTGATTAACAATGTTTCATCTGCATCCTCTACTCTCTGGTACCCTCCATTTGCTATCTGTTGCCACCAGTTGATGCTTGCCCTGTCCCTACTTCTGCCATCATCAGGTATGTTATAGACTGTTACAAATCTCAGGAACATGGATAAGATTATTTTGCTTCACTCCTTGCACAGTGCACATAACTGAGCATGGCAGTGAAGTGGTGGTGGGGACTAGGATCTCTTTTAGCTCCGAGGGCTGCCTTTTCAGCGTGTGTACTGTTACTACCTAGTTTAATTAACATCTGTGCCAATCAGGGCAGCTGCCTATAACATAGAGAAGGTTAGCTGAACATTCAAGAAGATAAATGAGACAAGGGGTTGCCAAGGGGATGGTATGTCAGACACATGCCGTGGCTGCAGCATACATACACATTCCCATTAGCTGTACTGCTCTTAAGTCTGGGGGCAGAGTTAAGGCTTTAAGGCAGGGATGATACATACTTTAACTTCACATTTTTTATCTTTAAAAATGTAAATACAAATGTATTGGATATTCTGAAAGGGTATGCGACTCCATCAGTCAACTTTAACCCTATATGAATAGAGCATTAAAGCAGCTAATAGAAATGATTAAACGTTTGACATCTGAGAAAGATTTTGAGGCTACATATGGTATTCCCTCCAGGAACTCTAGGAATAGTAGAGCTACCTAAGTTCAAATGCCAAAGTATCTACAAAATAGAAGATTTAGAATATCTTGCAAATTAGGATTCTTCATTCCAACTGTACACATTGCATCCCATGGTCTCATGAACCAACTGGTGCTATAATAATATGGAAGAGTCTGAGCTTGTGTGCCTTACTAAAGCGGAGTGCCCTTCCCAAACCTTAACAACCCTCAATATTGTTTTTGGATTTTCGATTCTTTTTATCTGTTTTTAAAAAAATTATTGGGAAAACAAGCTACGCTGAGATCATCCTATTTGGACATATTAGCTTCAGAACGATTGTAGTAAAATCTTTATGCCCCAGCACCCTAACAGCATTGTAATGCAATAGTCATAGGGTCTAGACATACAGTGGAATAGTTTTGCCATCACAATCTTGCATCGAAATAGCCTCATAAGACAATCCCTGTAGACATGCAATGAAATCCTTTCCTCCTAGTGACAGCATCACAAACTCTAATTGTTAGGCATTATTCTTTCTTTGACATTGACATGAAATCTGTACTACAAAATGCAGATCTCATGCAAGTTTACATTGCATTAGCACACTCTTTAGAATTAGTATTTACCTACATACTAATTATTCTTCAGTTACACTGAAGTTATACAAATGTCTTGGCTTTTCAATGTTTTCCTTGCCTGAGTGCATTACATTGGTTTTGTAGGGAAGGAAGCCTGTTCAACTAGATTTGAATAGGGAAAAGTTAGCAGTGGTCTTTAAAGCATTCAAGCAAATGGTTCTACAATAGAAAATAGAGCGTTTCTCCTCTTTTTTTTCCTTTCTTTTTTTTTTTCAGAAACCTAAAGTGTTCAGAAAGGAAGTAATCTCAGCTTTACTTACAGCAGTATTTGCATTCTATTTTTCTCCATACCCTTTCAAAAATAATTCCTTTACAAGGTACTGGTCAACAGTAAGATAAGAGCTACTGTAAGCTTCTCTAAAGCTTTTTCTGAAGTGATGAAGGAAATTAACTCCCACTTTCACTTACACATCTACAGCAAAGTTGCATTTGCAATAAGTTATAAAGGTTTTTTTAAAAATATATTTCTAATTTCCTCTCGGCATTTATCGGAAAGCAGATGATTCGTCTTGGAAGCAAAAGCGGAGTGGGTATTACTATGCTTAGCTCTACTATCGATTTTCAGCATAGTCATTTTCCTTCAGCAAAGGCTGGGCACCTCTGCGATGAGCAACCCAGGCCTCTGAGGAGACAGGGGATGTACACGGAGGTGCTCATATGGAGATGGGCAAAGACAGACATTTGTTCTTTTACAGCAGATGCAGAGTCTGAGGGAATGCTGTTTCTAAGGTTGAAAGCAGTTGGAAAGCTGTCATGACCCTGAACAAAACAAGAGATAAGAACCTGCCTTCTTTGGTCCTCTCATCTCCTTTTTTGTGTGCTCTCATCCAAAAAGGGAGTGAAGTTGGGAACCACCTTAGTTGCACAGGGCAACCTGAACAAGTGGAGAAAACCTCTTCTCCAGTGAGTCTCCAAGGACAGCTTGTTTTGTACATCAGAGAAGACTGGGGAGAAAAGATTTGACATAAGGGGAAAGTCCTAAACCCTCTTAGCATGTGCAAAAGCACTAACTTTGTCCCAGTGATGGCTCTAGTAGGTATTAGATGGAGATAGTGGACATCACCCTGGCTCCCCTGTAAAACCTGGGCAAGGCAAGAGTCCCTGGAGATATTTCTTTAATACCTGGAGAATGCCGGTGCCCAGCTGTGCAGCTCCTTGCTGCCACACCTCCCGTGGGGGCAACACAAGGAAACCTCGCTCTAATGCAAGATTTTGCATTTCTGCAGACTTCCATCCACTTAGCTCAAAGTGATTCTCACACATGGTCTGCATGGTGGTAACCTATAGGTGATGGAGACGGTCCAAAAGAAGTTTTACTGACATCGGGACTACCTTTTATTGGGCCATGTCATCAATGGTTATGCCACCAGCTAATCTAGGTTTAAAACATCTGTATTTTTCTTGTGGTGAGAGGGCTGACACTGATGAAAAATCAAGACAAAATGCAAGCCTGCTTTAACTCCCAAAAGAGAGTGTGGGTATACCACAAAGTCCACTACATACTTGACCATCATTGTTGATTTCACTTGCAAGGTGCTACTCCAGCAGTGCTGAGTAAGCAGTACAAACCTTCTAATAAAATGTCCTAATAAAGAAAAGTCCCAGTGAGTGGCAGGCACTTACGCTGAAATGGGAGTATTGGTCACATGGGAGTATACAGTTGAAACGGGGGAGTTGGCAGATGAAGATAAAAGAGGCCCTGCCACTGCTTTCATGGTGAAAATGGCATGGTTTTTTTAGAATAAAGCTATGCTGAAGGTTTAGCATTTGAATATTTTCACCCACACAGGGAAGAAAAAGTCTTTTCACTAAAGAGTTCCAATGTGTTTTAAAAATGCTTTGGTGCCTTACTCTAAATTTAATGATGCGAGTACATTTGCAGTGGACTCATTTGGGGTGCATGCATGCATACTTTGTGGATAATGAAGTCATCAGCAGTTGCTTGGCATTATTGGATAACTAAATAGCTACTACAGCATTGTTGTGAAGAAGTTAAAACAGCCTGGGGCAGCCGTATTTTATGCATCTTGAGTTTTCCCGAACTAATTCTGCATTCATGAACTGTTGCTATTTGTATCTGGAAGGGTGAAGATTCGAATTTTTTTTTTTTACTCTTTTCTCAGCCTCTTTGGAAAATTTCCCTATTCCCCTGTTCAAATAAATAAGTTGGGAATTACTCTCCATATGAAGAGGCAGGGAGGGGATGCTGTACACACGAACACAAAAAGTCTCTCAAAGGGCAGGTCACTTTTCAATCTCTCTTATGGTATAAGCACTTTTCAGATGAATCATTATTAAAATACAGCATCTCCTGTATCAGAGCAACTCAGTTGTTTAATTCACTAATGTATCCACTTGATGTCACTGTCACTGCCCAGTAGAATTGTTAATGTCAAAGGGCTTTCTGGTCACAAAGACTTTGCACCAATAAGTGACTGAGCTGCACAGAGTCAGTTGCCTTTTGGACCCTTCCAGGTAGCTCTATCCCTGTGACGGTCCGTTCTGTTGATGTGGACGCTTCTGCTTCCTGATCCTCTTTAGTCATGTCTTGCATCTCCCCAAGAGACAAACACTCATTTTTCAAGGTTGTATTTTCCTGCATAGAAACATTGTATCATTTTATTTTTCTTCTAAGTAGAGAAAAACCTTGTAGCATTACCTTAATTAGTTGTTGTTACTCATTTCTTCTTAAGGATAATACCAATTTTTGAGAAGTCAGTGAATGGCATTTATTTATTGAAATGTTGCATGATCTCTTGGTACCCCTCTTACGGGTTAGACAACTTTAGGAGGAGAGACCTACATTTTGCAGTTCTCCTCTCTTCCTCATTCCAGCCTTTTTCTCCTCCCACCATCACCCAAAATTTTGTTCAAACCTTAAGGAAGCAAAGAGGTGATGTCCATCCATTCCCCTATATATTTCTTTTCATAATGAAAATAGAATAGAATAGATGTTTCAAAAAACAGATAAACCCTAATTTTTAGTTATTTTTGCATCCCTCTTTCCCAGATTTATCAGTCTGAGATATCATCATGGGGGCGGGGGGGAGGGGGGTCAGGGGGAGAGTGGAGCACTTAACTACTTTAAGCTGGGATTTAGGCAATCATCCACAGCAAAACACAGCTATTGCATGTGAACTGTTCCTTGCCAAAGCCCGTTGGCCAGGATCAAGTTCTCTGGGGACAGCTGTATCCTGCTTTAACAGGCCTTGAGCCTTTCCCTGTTGTCTTCTTGCTGTCCGGGTAAGAAACACTTTCTGTCAGTCTATAGCTCTCCCTTCAGTGCCAGAGTAAAGATCCGACCTGACAAAGCAGTGCAATATGTTCTTCTGTGCTCCGTGCTTGGGTTGTCAGCGTCTTAGCTCCCCTCCTGCCCCCTCTCTAATGCTGCTCTGCTGGAGCCCTTCGAAGGGCTGGAAAGCTGAAAAACTGGCATGTGGCTCTGCATATTTGTACACGGGACTTTATTATTTGTGTGCACATAGGTATTATTGTGGGGGCTGGAAAAGAAGATTGTAAGCGTTTCATGGAAACACGCACTCGGAGCCAAATCCTCATTAAAAATTGCCTTAGCATCCAGGCCAGAAGAGAATTGCAGGCACAAAGATTATTTGTGTATACTGCACTTTCAGAGGGTTACTGAGATTCATGTTCCTTTCTACAACATCTCAGACAGTCAAGCTTTGCTCTAAGAGGAATAGCCAAGATTTTCCCCTGTGGAGCTACAGCAGCTTTACACCGCCCCAGAAGACCAAAGCGACCTTAAAACTGGTGCAGCAAGAAACAAGAGGATTATATTATTTTTAGAGACAACTTAGAGATGGCATTCTCAAAATCAAACACCTCTCTTTGCTGCCAAAATAGGATGCATGGCAATGGTACCGCTTGCCCCACTTCATTCTTAGCTCTTGCACTCCTGCCCTCTGGGCTGTTGGTAGCCGGTGTTATTTAGAGCCGTCCTTATGCTTGGACGGCAGAGGTCTTGCTTGGCATGCAGCCATACCAGGCTCTGAAGATATCGAGGCCAATGTTTCTGCCCTGAGCTGTGAGCTCAGGCTATAGCAAATGATCAAGATCAAAGGTTTTGTCTTTTTCCTTTTCAAAGCTTTGGGGTTAAATTCTTTCCTGCGCAAGGGCTCCCTCCAATACATTCTTAGGAGCCATTTTAAAGGCATTTCACTCCCTCCTGTGGATAACAGTAATTACCAAGTTGTGCTAAACTGTAATTTTGGAATAGGCCATTAGGGGATGGTTGTAGCAGTGCACCGCTATTCCCAAAATCTACCCCTCATCGCGTAATATGAATAAGAGAAGGAGGCACAAGAAGGGAACCCAAGCCTGGTGTGCCTAGGTGAGTGTTGATTATTTTTTCCCCTCCAAAATGTTAGTTCTTTACGAGTATTTGTGGCCTTATTAGCATCCCTTTGCACTACGTGAGCAGCACAAGGAAGCTGGAACTATGGAGAGAGTCTGGTTCATTGCCATAAACAGGGAAGCAGATGTACCACTGTCCTCATAGCAATCTGCCTTACTGCCATGTCAGCTAGTAGCAGCTGCAAAGATGGAAATTTTCCATGTTTCACCCTATTCCTCACTGAGGTGTGAATTTGCACACCCAGCTAACGCTGTTTAAATGTTGGCAGGAACAGGGGTGGGTTTTATTCCGTAACACACACAGAAAGACTTTAATAGAAATAAATATCCTGAATAAGAGTAGCAAAAGTTTACAACAGTCAACGTCTCAAATGTAGTAAGACATTCAAAGAATTCGAGGCTAGCACTGATTTGTCCTTTGCGTTTTTACGTTTTTAATGAATATTTTGTGACCCTGAAAACATTTATGCAAATACATACATAGTCTCATTCTCTTCACTCACATATATCATGCATCCTAAAAGTCTAGTGTCTATAGACTTGTTTGTAGGGCTGAGGGTGAAATAGGAAGTGAAATCTGAAACAAGCAAAACTTGTTCGTGAATGTTATGGGGAAGGATGGGAGAATGAATCAGTTTAAAAATTTTATTCATGTCAGTTGTAAAATTGTAGGAGAATGAAACTTCTTAACACAGAACAAATCAAAAGCCAGCTGTACACAAAGTTCTGTAAAATGTATGTTACAGCTAGCTCATCTGTTACAGATTTCTGCATGACCTGGCTCACTATGCTTGGCAGTGTAAAGGATTTGTCTTAGAAGTCTGACAAATCTTGCTGCATGGAAAGTGAATTCTTCAGGGCTTCACCTGCTCTGCAAGGCCTGGCCCAAATATTAAGGAATAATAGACAGGTTTTCAGAGGCCTGTTTGAAGAGGTGCATGTTACAATGTTTTCTGAATGCTGACAACTAATTTTAAGGGTTTGTTAGGGTTTTCCTCTTCCCATTGACAGAATTTCAGAATACCCGGCGAAGAATGCCTCTGCCGACCCCAAGGTCTGCCTATAGCACTATAACTCCCAGCCTGATCTTTAAGACAAAAGAATGAGTTTAAAATGTTACAAGAAAAATGTTTTTATACACATTTGGATAGAAAAGATTGAGCTGGTTGTTAACACATTTTAACAACACATCGTCTCTGCTGACCCCAGCAGAGTGAATAGCAGCTATTAAAAGCTGGCCAGAGAGATGGCATATGTTCTTCTACACCTGTGGGAAAAATTTCTTCACCAAAAGGATTGCCAAGCATTGGAAGAGGCTGCCCAGGGAAGAGGTTGAGTCACCGTCCCTGGAGGTATTTAAAAGACGTGCAGATGTGGCATTTACGGATGTGGTTTAGTGGTGGATTTGGCAGTGCTGGGTTTACAGTTGGACATGATGCTCTTAAAGGTCTCTTCCAACCTAAATGATGCTATGATTCTATTCAACTGACACTGAGCTGCAACATCCACAAATAACACTAGCTAGTCTTGTCTCCTCTAGGTTTCTCTCAGACTTCCTTGATCCTGTGTAACCACCAAAGATTTCATGTGGTCTCCAACACTCCCACATCTGATTGCCCTCCAAGGACTCATAAAATCACCTTTCAAAATCTGAAGGGAGAGTAGCTAGAATAGTTTAGTTTTGTTTTTTCCCCTCATGCTTTTGTGTGAGAAATGAGCCGAAAGGGACAGTTGGGAGCATGCATAAACACACTCACGAGGAAGCGATCAGGACTCTTTTTTTACAAATTGTACAAAAGTTGTGCTCAACCTTACTGACCAGTCTTTCACCAGTCCAGCTCTGAATCCAGACCCTATGCTGGTCAGCGGGTTTATGAAAGCAGTGACTGAGACACTGCTTGCTTTCAGCTAAGAGCAGCCTCGGGAGCAGCAGGTCTTCCCAGTTCACAGCCACTTCTATGATTCCCAGAAGAACATATAAAACTGAATCTGTTTCTTATTCTATGGACAGCAAAGGTTTGTGCGCTCACTTGTGTGCCTTGTCATGCCTTCAGTGTTAGGCATACCATGAGGAGAAGAGGAATTTCTGCCACGAAGGAGCAGTGGGAAACAAATAACTGTAAGTATCAGCACCTGAGCCAGGCCAGAGAGAGGTCACTCACATCTTGAGGTTTTCCAAATTCTCACGTGTCCTACAGCCTCTGGGACCAGAGAGTGCAGCAATGTAAGGCGCCACGAAGGGACTGCCAGTTTTTAACAGCTGTTTCAGCAACACAAGAGAAATGCTCCTCGAGCACCGGGCAGTGCTGCACAAACCGCAGCCCCGCTCGCAGGCACCCTCCTGCAAACAAGGCAAAAACGAGAGCATGAGGGCAGCTAGCTCGTACCCTATCTCCCAGCAGGTGCAAGTGATTGAATACTTAGTAGGAAGTATATTGCATCATACGGGGCTGAAGTCATTTATTTACTCCCCACCTGAAGCAAGAGGAGGAGGCCTTTCTCAGAGAACGCACCTGGTAGGCCGTGCCCCTCAGCTGCCTCACGGAGAGCCTGACCACCGAGGCCTGGCTGGGGCCTATAAGCCCTCCCTCACACAGCACTGCCCTCCTCCAGCAGCTTTTTTCCAGCATGTCTTCCTGGGACAGCTCTTTGCATTTGGCAGAGCCAAGCAGCTGTACCTTCAGCAAGCTGCTTCCCGACCGCCTGCTGCACGTTTTGGTGGTCCAGCTGGTGAGCATTCCTATGCTTTCACCCAGTCTGCCTCTCCTTACCCCTGAGGTGATGATATGTTCTCAGAGGGGGCCTCAGATCCATGGCTAATGAAGCAAATTGTTCCTGGAACGATTTCCTGAATATTGGCAGCCTTATTGCTTCACATCTTAAAACAAACCCAGATTTTTACTCTCACTGAGCACGGAGTTTGTAAACTCAGGACAATTCTTGCGTGTCGAAGATGATGGTGCTATTACTATGTACCATGATGAGCTTTTCCTAAATCCCCCCAGTATACCAGAGTCCCCTAGTTTGTTTTAAAACCCCTTCTTTTTATCTCCATGTCTTTAACAGAGTATACAAACAGTAGCTAAGCCCTTTCCAAGCTAATTCCTTTCCCTACCCAGTTCTCAGAAGGCAGGCGCGGAGACCTCCCACCCTGCAGCCATTATCCCCATAACAACCAGCATAACCCCACAGCAGAGCTCAGCAGACCCGCTGCTCTGCCCCCAGCCCACTCCTTGCAGGGGGAGGGAGATCACCCTTAAAGTTACTCTCTGCCCATATATTAAACACAGGACCTGGGCATCTATATTTTTAGCATACAGTGTGTGTACCAGCTGACTGGTCTTGCTGTCAGGTGGCTGTAAATTAGGGTTGTGCCAATGAAATCGCTTGAGATTCTTCAACACTGATTGGGAGATCAACGTATAAAAACTTCAAACTGCTTTTCTTTATCCTGATCAGGTGCTGCCTCTTAAATGTAATATGGTGGTGTTTAACAAGGAAGGAAAGCCCTTCTGATAAAATTGAGTCGTCCAGGGTGGAGCTGCCCTGCTGCGAGTGGGTAAGTTTCTAATCAAAGCACTCTTCTAGTCTCTTCAGAGTGAGCCATTGTGCCAAAGATAACCCCTTATGCCTATGCTGTCTTAACTGAGTAGTGACAAGCCTTTATTTTGACAAGTTTATTGAGGTAAGCAGAATGGTTGGAGATTTTTTTCTCTTTATCTTGTAGTGAAATTTGAGGAAGCTTTTTCAAAAAGTCTGGTTGTCTTTTTTTGCTCCCCCTGGTCATGGGAGAAACATGCGTCCCCTTTGAGACTTGTTGTGAGAGAATGGTTGTTTTGCTTTGATTTAAATATTGAAAGTCTAAGGTTGGAAAATTCTCTGCTCGTTTCCAGAAATCTTGGCTGATGCATTGTTCAGAAAATGTACTCTTGTGTTGGACCCTCTGATAAAGTACAAACATTGTAAACCTTTTTTTTTTTCTTGGTTGGCAAAGATGTTTGTGTATCTGAGTAGCAGTACCACAGATTAAATCCTGGAAAACATTGCTAACAATTACAAACAAAAATTGATTTTGCGTAAGATATCCAAAAGCAAGGATTTATTTAGGCTTTGGCTTCCAGTTTTCTGGTTAATTCTGAGCTTTCTCACTGACTTTGCCTCTTAGCTGCACCAATCTGCTCTGATTTTTTTCTTCTATTGCGTTTTTAGTTGCTGCTTGGGCATATTCAACCTCTAACATAAATCACTTATTGTATTTTGAAAGTTGGATAATGTGTTTAATGCACCCAACGCTAAAAATACACATCTGTTTTGATGTTAGGTGCATCATGCCAGTAAATAGCATCATTTATCTTAATATTTTTCACTTCATATATAAATGAGTAATGAGTTTACATTCACAGAGGCATTTGTAAGCGGCATGGTTTGGGTTTTTTCTTTCTTCTTTTTTTCTAGGTTTTTTTACAACACATTGTTGGTTTATAGAGAAATTTTGATTTTTTTAATCTTAATTTTTATTTTTAATTTCTGGGGGTTCATTAACTCCTCTCTCCCTGATATTACGTCTCCACTATAAGTACAATCAGGCTGCATTTTATACTTTGTGCCTAGCACAGAGATTTCTGTGGTTTGTGGCCATGTGTTCTTAGGTGGCATTCATCGCAAGTTGAACTTAGCCTGTCCCTGGCCTGTCTAAGCACAGAGCTTCCATATATGTGTTTCTACCAAGGGGGGAGGATGGGGGTAGCTATCTTGCTTTCCATTTCTTTGCTGATGCCAATTCAATGTGGGAAGGGAATGCAACAATCTAGTTATTGGGTTAAGTACCAAAGCTGCAATTTTTATTGAAATGCAATAATTCAGGCTTCAGTGGTGCCTGGCAGATAATAGACCCCGTGGTAGTAAGTGTTCATAAAGCTTGAGGCCACTACATGCCCTGGACTGCAAAGCAATGTGACCCTCAACAACCCTTCCCCTCGCTGCCCTTCTGTCTCCCAAACCACAATATTCTTGTCAAGCCATTTAACAAGAATCATGTTTCCTTGTGGTAAGTCATACCCGTGCACTATTTTACACTCTTCCTTCTTCTCCCTTTATAGGGATATAGGGCTCTTGGCTTTTGAAGAAATGCCTGTACTATTGCAGGCATTTATTTCATATTGTTCTGCTTAAAAATATAATAAAACCCCACTCTGAGGTGGAAAGAAAATTGGGTTGCTTGCCCTGTTACTGGAAAACAGCTCAGGACTCTTAGATCTCTGAGTCTCAGAAACTTAGTTCCAGTTTCCAGACTACATTTATTTTTGGCCCAACACCCATTTCTTAATATATGAACACTGTCCTCCAGCTTAAGTAACTCTTTTGTCTCCCTGGTGTCTACTAACAATGACGTGTTAGGAACTATCACTTATTTGCACCCTGCTCTCTTTCTACTAGACATACCAAGACCTTTAATTCCCACAAAGCATGTGCCTGCTGTATAAAACTGAGTAAGAGGTTTGTGGAGTCATGCAGCACCTGGCCTAATGTCACCACATCCTACTAATTTCATGTCTGGCTCCTGCAATACTAAAGAAGGAGCTATTTCAGC
The DNA here is from genome assembly GCF_947461875.1 of Haliaeetus albicilla. Classification (NCBI taxonomy): domain Eukaryota; kingdom Metazoa; phylum Chordata; class Aves; order Accipitriformes; family Accipitridae; genus Haliaeetus; species Haliaeetus albicilla. The sequence continues at coordinate 10,350,257 of NC_091495.1, forward strand.
TCTTAATTTACTTCTAGCAGATAAATTCCTTGATACTGAGAATCTTCATTCTACTATCCAAGATGACCATGAATGCCTCTCCCAGCAGAGGTAGTCCTCTCAGATCGCAAATCGGATATGATGCTAAAGGCACCATTTGACATTGGTACCAACCCAAGCATTATTATTTGCTTCCTAATTTTGATTTTTATACACTGTCAGATTTGCATCTGTAATCATTGCTAAATTAAGAAAGTTAAATTAACAGAACCAGACTGGGTGGGAAGGGAAAATAGGAATAGGATATGTTCTATGTCTCTCTTCAGTTGGCTTCTACTTTTTTGTAATTAATCACTCAGAATGTGGTGAATCTCCTGGAAAAAATCCCAGGTTTTATATATATTTATATATATGTGTTTATATATATATATATATAAAAAAGTGTGTGTATGAATAAAGGAAATCAGAAATTATCTTTTCAACATCAGTACATTACTGCCTGTAGTTCATGACTCTTAATAAATGAATGAGAAAAATATAATTCTGCGTCAGAGAGACAATATGCACACACTGATAAGAGACCCTCCTTTACACCGAACAGCACTAGACAACCTTGGTTCTATCCCTGCTTTCTCAGCACATTTTTGGGAGATGCCATGTGGTAGTAACTATTGCCCCAGAGAATCCAGAGGTGCTACCGTTGGGCCAACAGACAGCATATGAAGCAGGTTTGTCATTACAGCCATACATTTTATTTTTTTAATGGCTCAGCATCAACATTTCACGAAGGCTGTACTAATTGACCAGCATAGAGCTCCAGAGTATCCTTAAAATAGATAAATGCCAAGCTTATTTTTCTTGTTAAACTTTAAGGGCCATTGCACTTCCATGGGTTGGTGTTTCCAGTCACACAAGTACTTGCATCTCAGACCGGCTGAATTTAGGGGAGTGCAAACCAGCCTGACATGATGGATGCAAAAGTTCACAGATGAAATGGGTTTGGCTGATCTTGGTCCCCCAGCGCACATGAATACATGCAATAAAACAGCAGCGCGCTGGCACCAATTTCTCACTTCTAGCTGTGGGAGGCCCACCGAGTGGAAGGAGAAAAAAGAAATGTGTGTGTCTGGGGCCAGCAGCGGGTGGTGGCCCAAGGTCAGGTGTGATCCTCCGTAATGGGTCAGTGGATGTTATGATGGTCTCGTTGTGCAGCTGTTCTCCCTCTTTCTAGGCTATCCTCGGAGAAAAGGGGGGGGGGGGGGGGGAAGCTTGCGTGTATTTTATTTAATGGCACCTCTCCATAATGTCAGTGAACTTGAGCTCTGATCTTGCGGTCGGCAGCATGTAAGCAAACTGATGACGCTCTGCCTGCAGCCACGGTGAAGTCCACAGGGCTCAGTGTGGACGCAGCGGTCTGGTCATATGGTATCAATTTCAGGACCAGAGCCTGGGAAAAGGTTGGTTTACATCTTTGATGCAATTTCAAACCTGAAAGTAAAGCAAAGTAAATGAATCGATGAACTAAACGTACATAAAGGTTCAGAAGTTGCTATTATGTCTTTCTCTAGCCCCATTGCAATCAAAAAGCATTTCTGCATCTTTGCATCAAACTAGGCAGGCCAAAAGTGTGTGATATTTTTAGTGGTGATGCAGCATACCCTGCAACAGTGCTTCTTCAAGAAATGTGGTGTTGTGCATCCTGCCACTGTACATATGCACACTAATATAGATTTGCCTGGCTGTTTTATTCTTTGTTAATGGGTAGTGACTTCTTTCTCTATTTTATAAAAATGTCTCTTGACTAAATTCCTTGAGCTATGAAGCAGTTTAAAATTTTTTTTTCACCTATATCCTGATGGACAGCAAAATCCAGGGTGTGACAAATGGCACCTGACATCCAGGAAGGAAAATATCCTTAAGAATAAATCCATATCTCCAAACTCTGTCTAATTTTATAGGACAGCCTTTCATTCTAGATCCATATCTACTGCAGTTTCACAAAGACCAGATCTTATTTTTCAGTTCCTGTGAATTACAAGCATTACAAAAGTTCAGTTACAAAACTAAGTTTCTGTTTACTTCAGAAACCTGGCTGAAGTTCCTTGTCTTCCTCTGTATTTGGTATTTAGTCTCAGAATGCAAAATTGTAACTAGGAAATATATCCACAATTTGTGCTGGGGAGCAAAGGGCAAAGAAATGGCTCATCCAGAGGTATAGTTTGTATGTAGCCCAAGACATCCATCTCTTTTAGTTCAAGTAAGATGTACTCTTTTTAGGGTGGAGGAGGTGTATAAGAAAGGCTAGATTAAGGCATTATAGTCTTTCAGTATAACCCTGTCCGTGTTATCAGTAGATTTGTTGAAATATTGAACCTTAAGCAGTTGTTACTGAAGTGCTGGAGAGAAACTGATACAATTTCCTTTAAATGTTTGGCAGAGATTGAAGTATGCCTTTCCTTAGTTTGTTATAAGTAGCCAAAAGTTTTGCATAGGGGCAGATAGATGTGGTTATAAACAAGCATCCACTCTCCATGTTCCTAAAACCTCTCATTACAATACTATATGAACAGATATGATGTCTGGACATTTTTTTTCTTTGCTGCAGCTATAAATCATTCTTTTCACAACATTGAGAATGCTTCATTCCCTGCTGCCTTCATCTGGAGGTCCTAAGTTTCCTAAGCATAGATGATTTTATGCTTCCTCATCTCTCTTTATAATCTGGGTGATATACACAACATGGTTGTGTGGTTCGTTGTTATTTCATCACAGCGTTTTTGGAGCTATCCACAGGATTGAAATAAAAGGAAAACAGGTAACAGGGAAAACTGATCCACATATAACAGAAGAAAACATAGCAAACGTGTTGCGGGTCTTTCATAGAACACATTCAAACAGTATTCTAGTTTTTTCTCTAGATTGCTCTGTGTCTTTTTCCAATGCAAATTTCTTTACCTTCGATTAGCAACAAGTTTCTGACTAGGGTTTAAGAAGAGAAACTTAGAGGGCAAGAAGCGTGGGTGTTGCACAAGCCATACATGCTCTGCCTCGAAAAACCTGTCAGCAGTTTGCAAACATGAATACAACAGAAAGGATGTCTGAGAGGTGGGTCAGAAGTTAACAGGATTTTGCCCTACTATGGAAACTTAAGCCGCAGATCGGAAAGTGTTTATGTGATATCACAGTTTGAGTGACAACTGTCAATAGGTGTTGGATGGAGGTGAGGTCAGTATAGATTTTTTTCAAAGGCTGTCTGCTGGTATTGCCTGTCATGAGATAGCTGTCATTTTCAAATCACTCCATACATTCAGCAAATGTAAGGCATCAGCATGCTGGCAGAAACACTGAGGCAGCAACTGTTATGAATTTATTTTTTTAGAGACGGTGGTATTCTATGTGTAGCGGATGTAAATTTTCTACACTTATAAAATATTTGGGAGGCCCCATAGATCTGGCAAAAGCATTAATTAAGGTATTTTACTTAAATTTGTGTGTGTTTTGTAAATTTATGGTGTGCAAATCCGTTCTTCTAAGACTTTTAATTAAGTACCCCAATGTATTTTATGTTTCTTTTAATGGACAGAAAATGACTTTTGCTCAAAAGGACTTCATTGTACAGTGTTATGCATTTTTCATCTGATGTGGGGAAAAATCAATTATTTTAAGAGTTCTGTTCTTCTGGCAGTTCATTTAAGTAAGTGAATTCTTACTGTGTTAAATGATCATCAGTATTTTCTTTTTACATAGCAACTCTTGTAAAAGTATTGTAATGCGCACAAAGAAGCGTAATTTGCCATCACGTAGAGAACATTAGTCTTGTGCCTTTTATGGACTCATGAACCTCTCGGTTTCAGCCACAGCACTTTAATTTCTATTTGGGTAAAGTTTGGGGGGAAATGAAAATGAAAGATTAAGTAATAGGGAAGTGCTTGCAGATTTGAATATATCTTTTATTTATTGCAGCTAAGGGGCTGTAATTCTGTTAAGCCCATTTGTCTCACTGTAATTCTAACAAGTCCAGTGGAATAAATGATGAATTACTTCCATGTGACCTCAGAATCGGGTTTGCAATAGTTACAATGTGCTTTGGATTCTGCAGAAATATTTGTGTTGAAAGTAACATCCACATATGTGTAATAAGACTTCACAGAAAAGTTGCATCTGACTTTGTTGATACTGAATTATGTTTTTGACAGGCATATAAGATTAATTTGACCTTTTGTCTAGAATTCTGAATTTTATCTTCCAAAGCCATAGAAAGAAGGAACACCTTTCCCCTTATCTCAAACTCTAGGTTTTTTAGGTCAGGGGCAGTTTCAGATGGCTGCTTTCACCAAATCATATGTTTCTTGATGTTTGCATTGAGGGGAGGGTCTACAACTGTGAGAAAAAAGTTCCTAAAACAATCACATGTGCTTTCAACTGCCTTCACAACTACAAAATGAGAAAGGTAAGCTGTAAAAATGACAAGTTCAGCAGATTGCAGTAGATTTTACACATATTTGTACATAAAGTATTCTTCCAACATGGAAAAGAATGGTAACACATCTCAAGTATAAATGCACCAAGTTTTCCACCCCACTAACAATCCTTGTTTTTATTAAATGTTGTATTTGTAGTAATTAAAGTATTAAAAGGCATTTTATTAGAAGTTAGTCTATTTAAAACTGTTTAAAGCAATTTCTCAAACATCAAAATCAGTTGAACACATGAATATTTAATATAATGTGCTTCCAGGGTTATGTTTTCAGAAATTTGAGTCGCACTTCCTAATCCTAATTTTCTATGAACAGTCACAAACTATTGGAAGTGTCATGTACACAACTGCAGCCTCTTCAGAACAAAAGTACTATTTCGTATATTGAAATCTTTTTTTAGGTATTGGTTTGGTTTTGTTTTTTAAAAGGTGCAGAACCATGATTTAGGTATGCTGCAGGTCCTTTCAGGTTTAATTTTACAATGTTTACATTGGAGCAGCTCAAGAAGAGGCAGATGTCCAAGGATGGAGGTTCAAGAGGTCTGATGATTCATGGAGAGGTGGGGTCAGATATTCCTGTCCCAGTGATTCATCCCTCCTCTGTCGTGGCAGCCGACTGGGTGGCATGCCCAGAGCTGAGGGCCTGGTACCTCGGTTTAAATCATTATTGATTTCAGTTTACACGAATATCCCTGGCTGTGAACTGCCGCAGCTGAGGGCTCTGATTCACGATCTCTGTCAGACTTAAAGGTGGTGGCTGAAGAGCTTTCTGAGCACAACAGCCTCTTCAGCAACTGCATCTAATTCCATGCAAATTGGGATTCAGATGCTGGAATATTTTGCTACCCATTTGTGAATAATTATTCTGTTTTGTTCTGCTGGGTATTCGTATGCTTGAGTGGGAACAGCATAAAACAGAAAAAATACAAGGTGAAAAACTGCTCAAAATAAAGATTCAGAGAGCAGAAAACCTTTGTTATGGTGGGAAAAGGGGAAAAAAGGCATACATTCAAACACGTGATCATATCAAGAAATTACATTTTCTTAAGTTCTGTAAATGCTAGAAATGTTTGTAAGGGAAGCATTTTATTTACAACCTAGTGGAAAAAATAAAGTGTCAGGAGAAAATATCTTTCTTATGGAAGATCAGAAACTTCTCTCTGGTACAAGTTCAAGTTCTTCTTATGGTCAAGAAGATTTTTCTTTCAATGGAAAGGTTCAGAAAATCTTTGGAAAAGTAGGTGTTCAACTGTCACTAGGAACATTGTTTAAAGGAAAAAAGTGTGTGTGTTTGTTGAGGGGGGGATCATATGTGCAGAGAAGTCTCCTATTGAGACTAATCAGTCAAGGGTCCCTCAAACTAGCAGCTGTGACAATCTAACCTGTCTATAAACCCACATACAGGTGAAATAAGTAAATGGTAGTAACCTGCTGAGCCACTGATTAATCTGTAGATTAAATAGAATATGGACCCTTACATTTTATGCAAAGGTTGTGATATCTTCTAGACTGACCTGAGGTTTCAAAGAGGTGGTTTTTTTATTATTTGTTAGTCCTCCATGAAAATAGCCCCCATTTCCAGCTGCCCAGAATTCATGTGTCTTCCAAACCACAGGCATGCAAACAATCTTGCACTGTCCCCCTGACTCCCTGCATGTATAAACAGTGCTATAGTTCAGTGCTATGGTAGATAACTGTGGTTATTAGCCTCTTTAGACAGAAATATTGAAGATATTTCTTTATTCTTTGGCTACATAGGATGAATTTGCAACCCCACAGACCACTCTGTCTTGTCCCTCTGATGGCCAGTGCATATCAGCAGACGAGAAGTTGGATTATATCTCAGACTTCCATTTCTTCCTCTGCTCCTGCTTTGCTCCGGGGGTAGAAACCTCATCTCCCATGAATCGTTCTATTCCCTTGTGCTCTGCCAGGTCCTTCTGATAGCATGCAGAGAGGTGCAAGCCCAGGCTGTGCCCTCTTTTTCTCTCTCCTTGGCCTTCCTCTGCCTCTTTCTCTCCTTCTGAGACCACCTGGAGGCAGTCCAAAGGAGAACAGTAAGACTGGCAGAAGGATTTAAAAAAAAAAAAAAAAGCCTAAATGAGACGAGTGAAAGAACTGAGTGGTTTAGGGTGGCAAAGAAAATGAGAAATGGAGGTGCAAGGGCAGGCTCTGGTAGCAATCTTCAAATCTTTGGAAGCCTGCAGCAGGGATTGACTCTGTAAATTATACAGGTGTTTTTCAGGTCTACAACAGGTGAGAGGCGGTGGTTAAAGTGCAATAAGACTTAAGAAAAGCAGCCTAATGGCAAAGATGGTTGGGTGGTTGGATAGACAGGTGTCGTGGTTTAACCCCAGCCACACCACGCAGCCACTTGCTCACTTCCCCCCACTCAGTGAGATGGGGGAGAAAATTGGGGGGGGGGGGGGTAAAACTTACGGTTTGGGATATAGACAGTTTAATAGGACAGAAAGGAAGAAAATGATAATAATAAAATTACAGTAATAAAAGAATTAGAATATACAAAACAAGTGATGCACAATGCAATTGCTCACCACATGCTGACCCATGCCCAATCAATTCCTGTGCAGCAATCTGCCCCACCCCCCCACCCCCCCACTCCCCCCAGTTTATATAGTGGGCATTTACTGTAACTGGGCATGACGTCACATGGTATGGAATACCCCTTTGGCCAGTTTGGCTCAGCTGTCTTGGCTGGGTCCCCTCCCAACTTCTTGCACCCCTCCAGCCTTCTTGCTGGCTGGGCGTAAGAAGCTGAAAAATCCTTGACTTAGTATAAACATTGCTTAGCAATAACTGAAAACATCAGTGTGTTATCGATGTTATTCTCCCACTGAACCCAAAACAGAACACTATACCAGGTGCCAGAAAGAAAAATAACTTTATCCCAGCTGAAACCAGGACAACAGGCTGTGGCGTCTCCATTGTTGAATGCTGTTACCAAGATTTTAGATATACATCTGTCAGCAATAGTTGCTTCTGCTGTGAGATGAGGAGACAGACAAGTGGCCTTTTGGGAAGATCCTGACTTGTCTTGCTCCAGGAAATGGGGTCAGGAAGGGGGTTGAAACAGGGCCGGTCACAGAGTAAGATGCAGTTAGGCTGCATGAAGATAAGTATTGTTCATAATTCAACTATGCAATAGGCCTATACAAAATATCAGTTTGGCATCATGTATCTGTACAGTCACATTTCTGTCCTGGTACCTATAAGTCACCCATCATTAGGGAAGGGGCAGGAAGATATAATTACTTTTATTCTTGTAATGCAGTTACTGGATGTGAAAATTGCAATCCACACCTGCCACGTTTTGAACCTGTTACTGCAGTTCATTTGGAGGTATCCCTGACCCCCCAGAATGGGTTAGTGACTTCCTGCTTTCTTAATGATATCTTGACCTGCTTCAGACTTGCATTTTATTTACGGGTTCATTTCAAAGAGCTGGTTTTGATGTACAAAGCTCTTTTTGGATTGGATCCTGTATATCTCTGAAATTACCTGTCTTTTTTGTGTTTTGCTTCAAGAGTTCAAATTACCTAGAAATTTTTGAGTGTAGGTGCCTTAAGCCCTACCCCATAGGACAAGGCACTGATGGTAGGTTACATTTGGCTGTGTAATACCTCTCCTCAGTATCTGTTGTCCTTCTGGATACTTAGTCAGTTTTTTTCAGCAAAGCAAAAAACATGTTTTCTTTTTGTCTGATTGACCAGAAGACTGCCTTCGTCATAGATGAATTTAGACAGCTGCTTTGGTTAGGCTTTTGCATTTTATTGTAAGCATATTCAAAAACATTCCATGAGACTCATTAAGTAAATAGGAGTATATGGACTAATCGAGTAAATAGGAGTAATCATGTAGTAGGTAGCAGTACACTGACTCATAGTGTTTGTAAGAGTTTTGAAACCCATCTTTGCAGTGTCACCTTAAATCTTTAACTGGACTTTTAAATATAACCCTTTTTCATGGGCAATTTGAGTAGAGCATTGACAGCAGTATGTATTCGAATATGCTAGGAAGCCAAGCAGCATTATACTTGATGGTTGTTCGTAGATTTTTCTCAGCTGCCCGAGTTGCTGAATTGAGCCAATTTACTGTTGGCTAAAAGCTGAAAGGCTCATCCACCTCACAGAAGGTGACCCCTCCATCCCAGGACTGGTGGTGTGTGAAAAGAACCAATGGGAAGAACAACCCACATGGAGTGCACGAGGCAATGCTTCTCCAGGAGCTGATTTATAATTTTCCTAATCTAGCCCTAGGATTCGAGGAGGAAAGGTTCTTGACAGTGGTGGAGTTTCATTATGGAAATAGCACAAAATCTTTGCTGATTAGCAACGTTCTTCGAGTGTGTTCACTTACTGGTAGCACACCTTTCTTCTCTTGAGGCATGACACTGCCTTTTGGCTTCTTGCTGCAGCCACACTGGTTCCCAGGGACTGCTCCAAAGTGTGCCAGCCGTTGCTTTCACTGGCTGTTTAAGACAGTTTTATGTATTGGTCTGCGGAGCCTCTGATGGCAGGGAGAAAAAAAAAATGCATATCAGAAAATGTTAACTGCCAGCTCTGAAGTTGAAAGGATTTGCTCAAGTGTCTTTTTTTTAAGGGGGAAAAAACCCAAAACCTTCAGCTAAATTCATATGTCCTAGAGCTGTTATTATTTCATAAACTATTTTAATCTCAGCACAGTACATTCCCTAGGTTTTTCCTTGGGCAGTTTCTCATTGAATTCTCTCTTCTTAACAATGTGAGTTACTCCAAACAAGAACTGTGACATCTTTGCAATTGCAGCTCTTCTGCACATTATTCTTCCGTTTCGGGATATAGTTGCTTGGATAAAAACAGGAATTAGAAAAAATAAATATTGAAACAGATTAATGATTTCAGAATTTGTTCCTCTTGAATATTCATATTGACAAGAGCTCTGCATATCTGCATGCCTTGCTAATACATATTGATTTTTTTTCTTTTCTTTTTTTTTTTTTTAAGTCTGTGTTCCTTTTGTTTGGATGTTCTCTTGAATTATATTTTCTCCAAGGTGCAAACATTATCAAACCTGCACAGTTAAAGATCAGGAGAAAATAGAACAAGTAAAAGTAAAGAGATAAAAATCCTTTCCTGTCTCTGCAGCTGGCAAGTACCCCTAAACAGCAGGACCAAGCTGTTCTGCTCTGTGTGGGAGGAATAACTTGATAGCTAGTTCAGATTCAGCAAGACAGTTTAAGCAATGCCCCCAAACTGCTTTGATGTAATAGCTCTTCATTACCTGAAAAAAAAGCTAGCAATCTTATGCATTGAATTCTGGTACATGTTAACCAGACAGGCCATTCGCTGAAGGAGCAGGGTAGAGTTGAGGAAGACTGGCAGAGACACTTGTGCTACCGTTGCTCTTGCTGCTTCCCATGTGTCTGGAAATGGTCCAGATACATGCAAGAAACATCTGACCTCAAGACATCAATGAGCACTTCAAAGTGCCGATCTGTTCATTCATTTTGACTCTCATCATGGCCAAGGCATTGAGAAGATGACAAACCTGATCAAGACCATGCTGTGTATGTTCTCTGAGGTAAGGCAAATGAGAAAGCTGTATAATCATGCTGACAACAGTGAAAAACCTTGCTCCTCCCCTGCTAATAATATTGTGACTGAATAATGGAATTCATACCCAATTCGTGCTCCCTTTAGACACTTGGAACTGGATTGAAAATGCTATGTAACACTTAAATGCAGCCAATTTCTGTTTTTTCAAACAGATAATTCAAGTAAGATGGGGCCAAATAACACTGGGGGGAAAAAAAGACTATTCTCTCTGTGTTTGAGTTGTTTCACTGCCCAAATTAAAAAAGCCCAGGTAAACTTCACATAGTTTTATGAGACTCTTAACGGCAGGCACAGTAATTCAGGCCAAGAAAATACAGGCACAGAGAAAGCTGAACATCTTGGTAATGGTTGAGGATATGCACAAAACCAAACTGTTCTTGCATTGGCTCTAAAATTGCAGTTTCTTGGCAGCTCCACAGAATTTTTGAAAAGCTCACAAAGTGAAAACTCAGGTGTTTAGGGGAGCCAGGGTCATAACTTCAACTGCATAGCTTCTAGTGGATGCTCTTGGTATGATTTAGCAGTGTATAGGTAGCGTTTCGGAGCTTTCCCTGGCATGCTGGATGAGAGAAGACAACTTCTTGTTCAAGCAGTTAAGTTTGCTGCTGCTAGGAAAAGAATTAAATGGGTAATATGAATATTGCTCAAGGCCAGAACCCTTGATAAGAGTAAATCAGTTCCCTGTATTTCAATGACTAATACCATTGATTATCACCAGCTGAAAAGTGGGCCCCAAAGAGTATAAAACAATAGTGGATTACAATGAGCAATCTATTTTCATATATCCAGAATGATTATGTCTCTCTAGAGATGGAGCCAGGCAGAGTTACAGTCAATTATCACTAGTGCATTTTCATTGGAAAAAGAAGAAAAATAAATGGTTACATCCATACACCTTTGTGCTTGTTTGTATCAATATTGTTTTTAGCTTAAAACTAACAGATACTCTAGAAATCAAAATGCTATCCACTTTGATTAACAATGCACACTTCTATGCTTATATCACTAAATTCTTATTTTCATTTAATTGCCATCACATGCTTGATCTTGATTTGTTTTCCGTAAAAATTCAGCCTTATTTACACTATTTTATGCTTCTCATACCAATTTTTTTAAGTTACACCTGCAGATTTTTATCTGCTTTCCCTCAGCATAAAAGCCTCGGGATCAGCACTTTTCCGTTCTCCCATGAAAAGTGATGAGGTCTTGCAATGGCTTAAGTCATACGATCTGTCTCATCGCTGCCTTAACCAGACACCAGGAGCAACAGCATAAAGCAAGTGCTGTTTTGGCAGCACTTTACTGAAGTCCCCATGCAGATGCTCTGCGCGTTTCACAGTAGAATTAGTAACAGCACTCATTGTTGAAGACTGAAAATGTCCCTGCTCTGGATCGCTCTTGGCAGCGAGCGGTGACAAATCTGTTCCCTTCACTCGACACCGTAAGATGTCCACGCGCTGCAAAGCTGCGTGGTTCTGAGGCACTAAATCACATCACGGGAACAAGCAAAACTTGGCCGTGGTACCCGAGGTTTTCCCTGCCTGACATACTACACTGTCAGGCTTTACAAGGTGCAGTAGATCTCCGCATTTGGACTCCGCTGCACACCCTGTACTGTCTCGCTCATTCGCTCTTTCTTTAATTTGTCAGATGAAGCTCTCTTTATTCAGAGTACATGTATTCCTGATCTGTACATAGAGAATTTAGTAAGAGTTCACTTAAAATGTGTGGCTTGAATAGATAAGCAGTCTTTCTGAAGTGTTCTTTGATGAATTTTAAACAGTAGCACTCATTTCTACTGTTTGAAATGTTTGCAATGCTTTCTTTCACCTGAAACAAAAAATGGCTTAATAACTGTTCATGACTCCTAGTAATGTCCATAAAAGTACAGCTTTTAGGATACAGTTAGATATCTTGCACATAAAAATTCTACCTAAAATTTCTTAGCCTTAGCTAGAGGAGGGGATATTATTTGTTTTATAGTAACCATAGGTATTTTTCAAAGTTTCTTTTCAAGGATACAGCTAAAATGAACAGCTGATTTTTAGTTCAACACTGTCTTGTCAAACTTAACTGCAAATCCAAAAGTGTCTGTTAGCTGCCCTCCATGCATTCAACTCAGAACAGTATTAATTTATTAAAATGGCTTATAAAAAGGTTTGCATTGTCAAAAGAACAGTGTTCAGAAAATAAACCCCAGGATTTTCCAGTGCGTCAGTGATAGCATTACCATATGTTCTAAATAATTATGTATTTTAGATGACTTACTAGTTTTATGACTGGCCGTTAAAAGCCAGTGTGTGTCTTACTGTTGCTTTTATCAGTTTTGCTGCTTTGGTTTACAGAAACTAGCATGAAATGGAAATGGGAACTCCACAATATTAGAAGTATTAAATATTTCAAAATTGCATTCACTGAATCATGGTCTTGTTGGATGCAGGTTATCAATAACTGAAAGTGGCCAAAACAAAAATCTGTAGAAGACAGCTAGCATAGAGGGTATGATTTGCACTTTGTTTTGGCCTAACCCAATGAAGTCAATACAAGTGAATGTATATATGTAGGTATGAATTATCTCTTGGTTCAGAGAGCTTGATTTCCTTTATCTTTTTCTTTTTTTCTGCCACATTGGAGCTAACCAAGCGCAAAATGGCAAAATGCAACTTTAATTCATTCTTAAGACAATGTGTGTAAAAAAAAAAAAAAAAAAAAAAAAAAAAAAAAAAAAAAAAAATTAAAAGTAACTTGAGTACTGGCATCAGGATTTGGCTGCTTGACAGCAAAATAGTTCAATTTTACTAGTGAAATGAAGATGCCATCTTTGAATAATAGTACCAGCTTTTCTTTGCAATCAAGAATCCTCCACCTCCCACCCAAATAGTAATAATTTTTTAAAAGTCAAATTCTGAATTATCTTTTTGGTACTGATTACACAAATTAGGAGGAGGAGTCAAAAAACCCACCTCTGTCTTAGAAAACCTTAATCTGATAAAGACTCATGTGGAAAAAGTAATTACATGCTTGTTGATGCTGAGCTGAATGGATGTCATTTGCTTTCCAGCCCAAGTTCTTGGGGTTGCGTGTCATGCATGGAGATCCTCCAGCTTTTCCCTCTATGTCCACTCATGAGAGCCTGATAACTGTAATAAAGTAGGTTGTTTTGTCTTGCTCCCTTGGATGAGATTAGAAGGAAGGTCTTACTTCCAGATATGTTTCACCTTTTATTACTTCTCCTTTGTGGTTTCAGTGTTCCTCTTTCTTTAGGGCTATTAGCAAGAATTTTTCAATGAAATGCTAACATTAAACAAAACCAAAATGTATTAGAGTTAAGAAAATTAATTTAAAAGAACAGAAATCATTTACTAAATGTCTGTAAATTTACACTTCTTATAGTCTTAACTGGATAAGTCATTCTCAGCTTTGTTAAAAAGGGGGAAATAATGAGGAATAACGCATACTGCATGATGGTAATTCTCTTTAATCAAATTGCAAGCAACCCTTGCTGAGCACTATAAGCTCCTCACTGCAGCTAGAGGTCCTTATAAAGCCTTGCCAGGGAGGTCAACAGGTTTAGACACCAAGTGGTCTCCTCTCCAGCCATATCCCCTTCTTTGGCTGGCTTGAAGGCCATTGTGTTGCTGTTTCATTGCATGTCTGCTGATAATGTAGATCGTCTTACAGCCCCAGAATCTGTATTCATCTGAGAAAATAATAATCTCAACTTTAATATTTGTAATGTAAACCTTTTTTCTTTTTTTGTTTGTTCATTTGTTTTACAAAACCTTGAAGACATAAGCCATAAAATCCCTCTACAGCAGAAAAACTGAAGAGCTTTTTAAATCAAAGTTTTTGGGCAACTCACTGGGCTTCTTTGCTCTCTAAGACTGGAAATACTCTAACAGTTTCACGTATGAAGCTACACGCCTCTCCTTACTTGGTTTCTTCATTACCTTTCAGTAGGGAGACTTGCTTTCTCCATCACCAGCTCCTTCATGTTCAGGGTTTATTTGAATTGTAGAATAGAGATGCAATCCACAGTATCATATTGGTTTCCCATTATTTGACTGAAGTTTGAGTCCGGATTGTGGTATCAAAGGAGAAAGTGAGTGAGCTGAGAAGTAAATGAAAGGAAAGTCTACCTTTTGGAAATGGAAAGGTCATCTTCTGCAATATATAGATTTATGATGCTTGTTGAAGACTTCTCCACCTCTAGGCATTCAAGATGGTTAGTTGTAGCCTAAGCCACTTTTACCATCTTGGGTTCACAACAACGCTGAATTGCTTTGGATGTAGACCTTGGTGAAGACATCCAAAACTATGACATGTCTCTCACCCAGGATTTTCTTATGGGAAGGCTCAGAACCTGTATTTCTAAAGAAACATGGTCACCATTAGCACTATAGACTAGGCACAGCAAGACCTAACTTTTGGGTTAATCTCACTATTGAACCCAGAGAAGGGGACCTGAGATTCCTGTACAATGTAAAGTTGAATTTCCCCTTTGGAGATGACTAATAAACCATGTAAAATTGAGATTAGATATTAGGAAAAATTTCTTCACTGAAAGGGTTGCCAAGTATTGGAAGAGACTGCCCAAGGAAGTGGTTGAGTCACCATCCCTGGAGGTATTTAAAATGTGTGGATGTGGCACTTACTTAGGGACATGGGTTAGTGGTGGACTTGGCAATGTTTACAGTTGGACTTGATGATCTTAAAGGTCTTTTCCAACCTAAATGATTCTATGATTCTAAATAAGATGCTGGAGGAAATGTTAAGCACAGGAATGTCAGATTGTGCTTCCTTTCTGGATCAGAGATGACAAGCAGGGCTAACAGGGTCCACCACCTGGAATCTCCTCTGAAGTGTGGGAGTTTTGCACCTGTAACTACAAAGGGCTGAGCAGACTTCATGCTTTTCCCTTTAAAGTCAAAAAAGTTTGAGGCTTGTTCAGAGCATCTTACATAACCATATGGCTCAAGTACATGTTCTACTGATTTTTTTTTTTTTTTTTTTTTTGGTCTTTCTTGGTGACACTTTTGCAATAGGAGAAGTTGTGTTCCCTCTCCAGAGTTACAAGTCATCAGAGTCTGTCTCTTGATGAGATTGTGTTCTATTTTCAGGGCACTGCATGTTTCTGCTTGGTTTCCAGGTGCCAGAGCAGTAGCAGCAGAGTAGGGCTGAGTAGTTCTAGAGTTTTCCATTGTAATGTGCATGTCTCCCATGTAGGTAAAGGCTGAGAGTCAGGAGTGATTTGAATTACAGGCTCAAATTAAGACAACCAGTTCAGGTTTGGGTACCCGTGCCTTTTCAAACTGATGCCTAGTCCTTGTCTACCCCAGACAGCACAAACTGTCTCTTGGCAATTAAAAATTATTTGCCACCATCTCTGAAGTCCAAACAACCTTGGGAACGTATTTCCAAGGATTGTCCTGAGTCTGTCTTTATGTTGTGACTGTTGCCACCTGATGAGGCATTATTGCTGCCTGTTTCTGAGTGTCATTCGACCCACACAGGTGACCGTGCATTCCCAATGGAGGGCCCATGTCTTGGGAAATCATTGATCTGAGTTTGCCCTACAAATCACTCCACAAGATTACTTTGCCCTGTCAGGCTCTTTGTGTAGCTTATTGTTCTAGGCTCTTACCATGTTAAGTTCTTGGATAAACCAGAAACATTTAGGAAGTGTCAGCACTAGCAGTTACAAATACACTCACTAGTTCTAGTTAATTGGTGATCAGTTAACTCGAAGCAAAACAGTCTATTACAGAAACACACTAAGTCAACACTTACTATGAGTTTCCAAAAGTGCTTTTTGTTGCTCTTTCTTCCTGAACTCTTTGATTTCAGCAGGGAACTGAGTTAGGATTTTCAAATATGCTCAGCTGTAACCCACCTTGGAAATTTCCAGTCTCTTTCTCCCAATCAAATATGCTGGAAAAATCAAATTTTTCCTGAAAGCTGCCATGTCAGTCCTGCTGAATCAATACACTTTATCATGGAAAACATCTTTAAAAATTGAAGAAAACTGCCTTTTCTAGGGACGTATGTTAAAACACAGCTCACTTTTTTTATTTGTCATTAATAATTTCCCACTTGAAATTATCATAAATTTCTTGAGTTTGAAATGGTGCGAAAATCAGCCTCTTCTGTGTTGTACTCATGACTTTTACTAAAAAATATGTGCCAGATGAGCAGTATATATTTGCATTTGGTATGGTTGGGTATTAAAAGGCAACTGCAATTATGATATTGTGCAAGTATTATTTAAGATCCAAAAATTAAAATGAAGTTTTGGAAACTAGCTCAGACTCTCCCGTTTTTATGTTCACCAGGGGTTCTTCTCTTATGCCTGTCCCATTTCAGTAACAAAAGCCAGGCTACACTGTCTTTTGCGTGGACTTCTTAGCAGTGGGTTTCAACAGCGCTTCAGCAGCTGAGGACAGTATTGCATCCCATTTTGCAGAAGATGAAAGCAAGGTGCAGAAAATCAAATTATTTTTGCCCAAGGTCATCTATTAAGGGGAGGGGCAAAGATAAACTTCATTAGGACTCCTGACAAGTAGCACAATGATACATTTCTTAAAAGTTACAATGTTGGCTTTTCTTGCGTAAAAAATTTAGTTGTAAAGACATTCTTAATAACAGTAGGTTGTATCAAATATTTTTCCTTTTTTAATAGCGGAATGTAGCCATTGCTTAATCCTCTCTCTCTTTATTCTTTATAAAGAAATTTTTTAAACCACAAGCATAGATTAGGTACAGGGGAAAATTCCCTGTAGTTTTAGATCATTGGCGAGGGTATGGGATGTACTGTGTGTTTCACTTGCTGTGTATCATTGAAAATACAGAGGACTTCACAGCAGAAGTGTATGTTTTAGGTTTGCACACATTTGTGAGAATGTTAATACTGCGTTGTGGGAATTGTGCTGAGTTCCCTGTTATCATGCAAGCAATTGCTAACTGTAGACCTCTGACTTTGTAATTTGTTCTTTATGGACTAGCCTGCAGCCAATAAGCAAAATCAATAGTCTTTGCTGAAAAGTAAGCAAGTGCCAGTGTGTTATGTGACAGGTGAAGATACATGTGCTTACCAGGGGTCAGGGGGCCACATCAAATTTCTCTCTGACTTCTTTTCAAAAAGCTAAATCCATTTAGGGAGCATTCGTCATTGGAAAATGTTGCAGTGGGGAATTAGACAGGCTCCTGCTCTTCTTTTCTCATTTAACGATGTTTGTTTTCAACAGTCTGTTCAATAATGTCACTGAGAAGAAATTATGTGAGAAGAATAAAGTGCTTATAGTCTATTTATTTATTCATTCATTTCTGTAGAATAACACTAGCTGTTGCATTCTCATGTTTATTAATGCTATTGTGGCAGTCCAAATATTTGTTTGTTCTCCTTTTCCTTTGGAAAAAAAGGTGGGACAGAGCGGTGTGGAACAGATTACATACTGTTTAAGCTTAAGGTGAAGGTTACACAACTCCTAGCAATCTTATATATTCTATAAGCTATTGTTTCCTATACTTGAGTAGGGCATCTAAATATATGCCATAATTTTAGTACTGCACAGAGTTTGGAAAGTCTCTTGTTTTCCAAGTGGAATGACCAGGATTGAGGCCATTCAGAAGTCTGCTAGAAAATATAATACAGGCAGCTGAGATGGATGCTGCTGGCCTGTGATAAAACAGGCCGTTTGTGGTGGATGCTACTGGTGCAGTTCCCTCTTTTGCATCAAATGCTGAAAGTATTTCAGTGTTCCGAGTTCTAGGGAAATTGCCGTTCAAACCAGCCTTCATCTCTTAATGTATCGGACTATAATGAAAGGCGGAAAGGGAAAAATACAGCAGAGGGTTTTTTTCTGAAATACTGAAGTGGCTTAGGCTTATAAGCTACCAAAGAAAAGGACTTCGTTATTTAGAAGTTAGTTATATTGGCTTTTAATGTTTAAGTGCCTAACTTACGTTCTTTTGAAAACTTTAGGTTCGGTCTAATAGCAAAAATGATAGAAGGCTTAATGTCATTGTTTGTTTGCTTCTTATTGAATGTAGTTGCTCCGTTTAATAGCCTGGACTGCTGCCATCATACTATCATATACACATGTGCACTCCCAGTCAGGAAAAACAAACAGTTACCACACAGGTTCAATCAGATTAAAGGTTCCCTGTGTGAGAGCTGAATACCAAAAACCAGATTGGTGTGTTAGATTTCTCTTGTGCCTTGTTTGATTTTAACATGCATAATAAATGTCTCTTAATTTTTCTACCCAGCTACCCAGCTTTCTATATAGCTGTTTTTTCGCTGCTGACTGCACAAATCATTGCCATAGTACTTTCTCTCAGTTGAGCACTTCATTTGAAGATGCTGAATGATACTCGATGCTTCCAGAAAGCTGCAGTTGAAGCCCTTCCACCTGGGTGCTGCCATGCTTCCCGCCACCTCTTACACTCAGTTTCAGAATTCACAAGCTGCTTTCAACACCGTGTTATACTGAGTGAATGTCCCAGTTCAGGGTGTTCAGTAAGACGAGAAATTTCGAAGGTGACTCACAGGGCCTTTCAGCCACCAACAGTGAGAAATGAAGAAAGCTCATTTTCATCGTCTTTAAATAAGACTGGTACCTTCTTAGCCTTTAGCTACAAAATATTTAAATAACACACTTTGGCTGGAAAACCTGTGGGCTCCGCAAACTTCTATACCACTGAATTCAATTACTGCAGGATCATCTCTTCCTACGCTCTTTTAGGGTGTCAAGAAATAGTTCTCTTCCTGACATGAATTCCCAGGCAAGTGCTTGAAGTTCTGGTAGACAACTGGGGAAAAGCAAGGGGCAGGGTCTGGATCTTGCAGCTGATTATCTCTCAGGGAATAGGTCTGTGAGCAGACTACGAACAAATCAAGAACTTGCCTTTCCATCTAAGGGGTTGTAAAAATAAGCTTATAATGCAATTTTATAGTTTGAGAAATGAAAAGATAAACATGAACCTCCTCCAACCTTCCTTTCCTCCTCTTCTCTTCATGGGGTAACACAGTTGCTGTTCTGCAGTGACAAGATGAGATAAAACTAAAGTGACGAGAGATCCCCTGAGCTCCAAGCTGCAGAGGGTTGAGGTTAAGCTTGAGGTTTGCCTGCTCAGCTCCTTTTTTTTTTTTTTTTTTTTATTGGGTCTTAAACCTTTCCCACACTAAATAAACACCATTTTATAGGCTTTTTCTTCACAAATGGCAAGTTTTGTAACCTTATATGAAAAACTCTTGTTGCTGACTCAGACTAAATGCTCCTTTGTTGCTTCCAGTCCCTCCGTCCCCAAGGGCCACGGTCCTCTGAAAAACAGTGCCACGTGTGGGTGCTTGCCTAGGCCCGCTGGCCCTGCTCCCTCGCTAGGCAGACGTCAGAGCTTCAGGTCTAGTC
This sequence comes from Haliaeetus albicilla, assembly GCF_947461875.1. NCBI lineage: Eukaryota > Metazoa > Chordata > Aves > Accipitriformes > Accipitridae > Haliaeetus > Haliaeetus albicilla. The sequence goes on from NC_091495.1 coordinate 10,369,738, forward strand.
TGTTTTGAACTTCAAATCCTGAATCTGGTTTTGGTCACTTGAATATATCTGTTGATCTTATCGTGTGATGCCCATCATCCAAGTGCTAAGCACCTAAACGATTGCTGTGCCTACACAGCCAAATGACTGGGTGATTATAATACGGTCAGGTGTATACATGCTATTTTTAATTTAGCTAGTACAGGTAATAGCAAAAATGCAGCAGGCACAGATCCTTTGTGGGCCAGCAACTGCAGCCATGTGCCAGGTCCCTAGAGGGCTTGTACAGTTCATGCTCAGGTCTGTGCTGCCACATCTTCACAGCTCTTGTTACTGCTTTGCTACCACACCATCATATGGCTGCGTAGATGTGGCATTCAGAATTAAGCAGAAAAAAGTCTAGTTTAACCAGAAGCCTCTTTCTTTTACCTCTCCCGGAACCCCTATCATTTACTATCTTGACTTTTTCTTGCTTTTATACTTGCAAGTATCTCATCAAAAGACATTACCAGCAAAATTACTCTGGTGCTTGTCTCTTCCTATTTCATCACCAACACCCAATGTATACCATTTACAATAACAACTCCTATCACTTTTGTGATGGCAGTGCCACACATTTGGTGTGACACATGCAAAGGGAGAGCAGTGGAAGGGGCAAGCAGCTCATGTTCTAACGGATAACAAAAGTTTGAACATGCATCCTTCCTGGCAGTGGTCTCCAAAACTGATCTGTTGAGGTTTTAATTTTGAGGGCTATCCAAATCATGTCACTGATTTTTTTTTTTTTTTTTTTTTTTTTGTCCCCCGACCCAGCTCATCAGCTGCAAGATGTCTTTTTTCAGTATCTTCATTCTGGACTCATTAAAATCAAACAAAGTCTTCCATAGAGGAATACTTTATTACAATTTTATTATCTTTTCTTTCTCAGTGTGTCACTATGCGAAGTGTCGTATTTTATCAAGGTGGGTGGGTTGTATATGCTTGCAAGATCAACTACAGAAAATGTATCTTACTGTCAACTTAAGCCTTGCTCTGGAAGGGAATCAAGTGAATCCATCTAGAAATCAACAGTATCTGTGTGAGCACAAATCACCTTCCATATGCTTACCTATTGCTGTCCTTATTTTACATTTGCCTGTTTGCTTTCCTTTAAGCCACCCTAAAGTATAATTGATATTCTTTTGTCCTTGTTAATGGGGCTACAGTCACATCATATGTTTATGCCACATTTTACTTTTTGCCATTTCTCTCCTTTTTCAAAACATGATGTAAGGATTACCTGCTTGTAGTGCATGGGATTGTGCTGCTGAAAAGAAAATATTATTAATACCTATGTACAGCCTAGAGAAGAACAGAGGTAAATTCTAAAATAGTTTACAGAACTGATCCTTACCCTGATCATTCAGAAATAGTTTAGTGGAGAATCAGTGACTTGGAATATTTCTGTGATCAGTGCTTGTCCAGTACATAAAATGATTCCCACTGACCTTAGTGGATTTTGGAAAAGGTTCTTGGAGTGACAGAATGGAAACTAGAATGAGATCCGTGATCAATAAGATTTCAAGAGACCACATGTAATTATTTCTTAATCATTTTGTTAAAAGTTTCTTTTCTGGCAATCATAAATGGGACAAATTTATTAAATTAATTTTACTTTTTCAGGTTCTAATAGTGAGTAATATTCTAATGATTCATTATTTTAAATTCCTCCTAGAGCAAGTTCTGCAGCTAATACCCTTATTCATATACAGAACAACATTTTTAATCACATGAACATATTTTTGCCAAAGTAGACCTTAGGTCTGCAGTTTTTCACAGTTAGTTCATTACAAATGCTTAATATTCAAAACTTCTTTTTAATGGGAGATGTAAGTCACATAATACTGAATTGGTAACCATAAATATTCCTACTGATATAACCATTCTAAATGATTCTTAAGCCTATCAAGGATAACTATAATAATTTTTGTATGTATACACCTGTAAAACTTGCTTTGCTTTATGGTTGCTATTTTGCAACACTTTCTACCAGAAAATTAATTTTTTTAAATATTTATGAAAAAGGGAGCTCAACATAATTAGAACACAATTTAAGTGAATTGACTTCAGAAAAAATTAACTCATGTATTAGGCTGTCTTTACATAAATAACTTTTCTTTACAGAAAAGATGAGTTTAGGCTGTCAATTGGATCAAAATTACTTTTAAATGGATTATAATTCCACGAGTAGATTTCCAATGTGAAAAAAAGAATGAAACAAGTTGTAGTGAAGAAGGTTCTCTTAATAAGAAGTGTTATGTCTGATCAGCTTTCTGGAGAAGTTTTACTGCTCTCCACAGAGCAGTAATATTCACTTCATTTTGTATCTCTAAACAGGCTGAAAAAAATGTATCAATGTTATTTAGCTGCGATGCAAATAAATATTCATAACAATGGCACATGCATAGCTAATTGAACAGTTTTTGTTAATATTATACTAGATATTCATGGACATGTGCCTTTTTCTATAATGAAAATACTGCCTAAGGCTAGCTTTGTTTTTCTTGTCAAGAACAATTTATGTGCTTTCATTTAAATGAATATAAACTTCTATTCTCATGACAAAATAATTCACCATTAATTTGAGTAAAGAATTTCTTTATTCCCTTTGTGGTGCATTTTATTGAAAAAAGAAAAGCCTAAACGTTGCTGAGAAATTGTCTCTATGCATTCTGTCTAATTTCTATAATAACTGGCATGAATATGGGATTTCAGTGATTACTTGCTAAGTAAATATGGGATATGGGCATATGAGATATTTTATTTAAAATTAATCTGAAAAGACTTTTCTTGAAATTATTCCTTCACAGATGTTTTAATTAATTGGTTTACATACACAATTTAGGAATATATACATTAAAAACACTGCCCTTTATTTCCTTTTCTTATTTTGATTCTTGCTCTATTATTTATAGCTGAGATTCTGGTCTTCAAGAATGTTTTGAAAGGTAAAGAGAGCTAGAATAAGGTAAAGGCAGATCTCACAAAAGTAACTGAAAAAACATAACGTGGCTGGAGATATTAGCTGTTGAGAAAGGACTGAGGGTTTTTCCTTCCCCTTTTTCAGGTAGCAAAGTATATATTCCTTCTTTCATGGGACTCTTATTTTCTCATCTTATTAACTGTTTACACATTCTTCTCATTTAAATTTCAGTGATGTTACTTAAAGGTAACAAATGGTGCTAAGCACTGATTTAACTAATGAATTAATTCAGTTCCGATAGCAAATTAAGGTTGTCTAGCAAATAGAATATAACTCTTTCTATTAGAAGAGTGAACCTCAGGCTACTCTGCTGCCTGTAACACCTAGGTTATTGGCTACATTACGATTCTTTCACAAAGTGCCTAAATTGCAATTCTTGGCAGCGCTCTTTTAATCAGGTGCTGATATCCACCAAGCAGTTCAAGCACCTGAAGGGGAAAAAGGCGAATGTAGAAAAAGCAGGTAAACATTAACTATTACTGGAGGTGGTGGATCCAAGGCTATACAGTAGGGAAGCTGTTGACTTATTTTAAAATTACTTTTCAGTGTTATAAATTAGTACTTAAAAAATGTCATGTATTTGGCTTTCAGGAGTGATAAGCTCCATATAGTGTTTTTTCAGGTAATTTTAATGCAAGGCATTATATGTTCTCATAATGCAGAGCTGCAGTGACTCCTTGGTATGTCCTCTTTTGGATTTGGGAGCCTTTTTCTAGCCATGAGAAATTAGTTAATTGTGAAATCTGTTCAATCACAGCCATCTCTTCTGAGCAAGGGAGGTGACATTTTCTTTGCGATGCATAGCCTTACCTCATGTTGGATTTGAGATGGTGTCTCAGACTGAACAAGCTACCTTCATTCTTCTGCTACTGACATCATTTAGACCATTCGGACATTAATTAATTTAGAAAGCTAGAGAGGGAGAGATTTTTCCCATTAGGAAGGGGCAATCTAATGTAATTGGTATGGCCCGTGGCTTGTGTTGCCTTTAAGTTCAGAGAAGCTATTTTCGGTTAAACATATGCTGCATCCTGACAACCTGCACAGTCCGTAAACATCTGAGTGTACAGAATATAAGTATGATACTGGGTTTAGGAGAAGGAAAATGATGAGACCAAATGGGGTATGTTTTGGGATGCCAGATCTTTAGAAAAGATCTCTGAACTCTAGACAAAAAGGACTGACTTGCTTGCAGCCTGCTATTTCTCTTATAAAAATAAAACAAACAAAAAAAACCCTGGATGGAAGGTGGCATGAAAAACTGTCTCTGAACAGAACAGTAAGAAAATTAGAATACTGTTATAAAATTAATTTAAGAAAAGGACACTTAATTTTTTACTGAACACTTGTCTCTATTAAGTAGTTTTGTAACCCTATGACCATAATTGACAGGGACATTTTTTTCTGCATAAGAATTACTGTAGATGGAAAGAGTGGGATTTTAAATAGTTCTTAAAGACCATTATCCACCCATACAGAAGTAAAACAGCTTGAAAAGACTTAAAACATTTTAAGGTTTGGGTTTCTTTGGAGTTTTTTCTCTTTTTTTTTTCCCTTGTTTCTATTTTTGTAAGTGAACAAGTGCAGCAGAACTTCCCAAGTAGCTTCAAAAATTAGAAGATTCTCTGAATGCTGCTAGTTTGCAAAGTGAAGGGGGTGGGGGAAGGAATCAGATGTGAGCTGCAATGAATCATGATTGACCCATTTTCACATTTCTGTTCCTTTCCTATTCTTGTTAATACACTGCTTTGACAATGTCTCTAATCCTGGGAATGAATTCTGACTTGCTGTGTCCTGAATGTCACCACATCCCTTCTCCCATGGTTTCCTCCCTCATCCTCCCCAATATTTCCTGTTGTGTCCAGCTTTTCTAATTTCATTTTTCTCACAGAAAAACATACTCTTTCCTGGTTTATAGCTTCATCCTTTTAGCAAGCCATGCCATGTTTTATGGCTAAACAGATCATCTGGAAAATGGGAACCTGCGTGGGTGGGGGGAATATGCCATGAGTTGTCCTGGACCAGGCGAGGTTGAAAGCAGCACAGAGGGTTCCCAGGATCTCCAGCCAGGAGCAGCTCTGCCATGGGAGCCAGCTCCAGTCTAGGACAACATAGGCCAGCAGCAAACAGGATCCTTCTCATGGCCTACATTTCCTCCCCAAAGGCTTCCCCACCCAACAGAACACTGTGAACAGACGCAGACTTCTACGATGATGTGTAACAGTGCCACCCAGTGATTTTTCCATCACGGGTGAGACTTTTAAAGTGTTCTTGGCCAACTTCGGCTCCCTTCATGTGAACGGGAGTTTACCTTTAGTGGCAGTTTTTGTTCCACTTCAGGAGGCTCTCGGAAGTACTGGCTCATTTGTTTTCCATATGCTGTCAACACCATCCTTTCTCCTACGCTTACCCAGTCTTGGCTCTTACGTCATTTCGCTTCCAGTCTAGTAAGTGGTATAATTGCACTGGGCTAATAGTATTTAGATGGGTAGCTATACAAACAAACATTAAAAGGGCCTGATTCATATTCTTCAAGACTGGATCATGCCTTGAAGACTTCCAGGAATGGAGAATGCTTTGTAAACAATATTGGGTACTGATAAGAAGCAATAACTCTGTAAAATCCTTAATTGAGTCAGATTTCATGGCATTGCTCTGCTCTATGTTGAAAGAGGTAAACCTGCAAGTATTCCACAAGAGCTGCTGCATTTTCAGACTAATGTAGGGATATTAGCAAAATGCAAACCTATACTTCTTCCAAAATGATGGTCATATTTCTCAATTCAAGTTGCTGAAACTGTCCAGACTGTCTAAAACAATAAAGATTTTTATCATATATAGCGCATAAGAACATGTACACATAGCTTAATGTAAAATAAAGGGCTTATTAAATCCCTGTAAGATGTTGCTACGTCTTACTGCTTGTCCAAACTGTTCCTGTAAAAGCTGTTTAAATAATGCTTCAGAGAGAAAATGTATATTTGGCAGAGAAGCCTTTTACCATCAGCAAGCAGAAATGTATTTTTGTGTAACATATCAGGAAAATATTTTGCATACAGCATATGCAGGAAAGTCTCATATAATTCATTGTACAGAATAAAAAGCTGAATCAATGCACAACACTGTGTCCTTTGCTAAAAAAAGTGTTGTCATCAGTCATTAACCTTCCATACAGTTGAGAACTGAATTTGATTCTTAGTGTAGCTACTCCCTTTTTCACAGTCAGGCATATTGGGAAGAAGCAGATCTGCAAATGGATTACGATCTTTTCATTACAGTGCACTGGCTGGTTTTAGTTTTATTTGTTTCATGGTACCATGCAGTAACAAAAACTGTAGATCTCCCAACACTCCTGTCATTGGACATGCTAGATTTGAAGTAGGAATCTTATAAAAAGGTATTCTTGTTGTGATTTTAATATTCATAGTTTGACTAATTATTTTTTTAAAACTCCTTAAAAGGGAAAGCAATATCGATGAGGATGAGACCCTGTCTGGAAAGCCATACCTATTTTCGTCTGATGTTGGCTTCACGAGTAGCCTTAGATCACACCTCATCTTTTTACAGATCTGCTTTCCCATCTGATAAATGGGAGCAAGGAGGCCAGTATTCTTTAGCGATGTGCCCAAAGACTTGCTGATGGGAATGTTATATCTTCTTGCTTCAGTTAATTTAGCAAAGCAAAAAGTATTGGACAACATCATTCATAATTCTCCTCTGTTCTGCAAGGTTGCCAATAGCCGTGGCAAGTGACAAACAAGAGTAGTTCTGTCATTCTCCTGTTTCTGTGAAAATCCTGACCCACCAACTTGGAGAGAAGTGTTTTATGGAGATTTTTTGTTGTTGTTCATGGCCTTCCCAGGTCCTTAAGAAAAGGAAAACTTGTTTCTTTCCATCTTAGGAAAAATAGTGAAAACTCAGTGTTTTGCTTGTTTATTGAATCCCACTGCAAACAGATTAACAGCCTAAGTCCAATTCATCACTTCAGACTGCATTAAAAGTGCTATACCATCACACCATTTAATGATGTCTTTTATGGTCACAATAAGATATTTATAATGAGAGACTTAAACTTTCATGTTTCTTAATTAAAGAGATTTTCTAAACTAGTTGTAACCTGCATTTGGCCTTATGATGCCTCCCAGAATAACAATGATCTACCAGTTAATATGTAAGGGCTCACGACTGATTGTTGCTCCTCTTCCTCTGCATATTAAGTAGTGTTCATTAATTAATATTCAGCTTGCTTGCTTCTTGCACACAGGACATCATCTTTGCACTGGGTTCCCAGTAGACAAAAGAATAATTGTAGTTTAAATGAAAAGCTTTAGAGATCCCTTTGAGTGGGGTGTTAAGATTACAAACATGAAAAAGAGTTCAGGGGCTAAAGAAATTTTAGGATTTTTTTATTGCAACAAAAATGTGGCTCTAACTGGTTTGGTTTGGGAAGTCAAGCTACCTATTATCTATATGAATGCCTTAAATGTGTTCTCTAGGGGCTTATCTGTATAGAAACTGAACCAAGATAACTAAACTGGTTGAAATCTACACTTTCAGGTATTTCAGTACATCTATATGCCCACTATTTTTTCCAGAATAACACTATGTTTTTAGGACTGGTTTTGAAATGGATCTCTCTTATTTTATTATGTCACTTAGTTGATATGCATTTATATATATAAGATCTGATTTATCTGATTTCCAGGTTGCACAGATAAGATCAAAGTTTCCAGTTCAAATCTATTTCTTGATGAGCTGAAGAATAAAACACTCTACACAATCACTTTTGTGGCTTGCAACTAAATGCTTTGCCAAGACAAACTATCAGATGGCAAAAGCAGTTTAGCTTGCTAACTGCAGAAATTCTGAAAAACAAAAACACAGCAGCTCATCCCAGCGCTAGCCCTTCCAACAGTTAATATTGAGTGCAAACATCTCTTATTTTGGAAACATTGATTCTACAGTCATTTTCTTATTTAATTAATGTGATTAATTTCTACAGAAATAACACTATTAACATGCTCCAATACTGAAAGCAAAAGTTGTAAATAATATGATTGTGTGTGTGTGTGTCTGTGAAACTAACTCAAAAGACACTCACACACACACATTTATCCTATAATCAAACATCTTCCAGCTGCTGGAGAATTTACAACCACTTCTCTACGCTGTAGTCTGACCCTATTTGCAGGCTCTTATTAAAAGCAATTAAAAATAAATATATTGAAAATTTTGCCTCACCAGAAACTTAAAGTTTAGGGGTCCGTGCAGTCACCTACAAAGCAGATCTGTTTTGCAACTGCATGTTAACTTCCTTATTTTTAAGGTAGCTCACTGTCATGGGGCCAGGGATTTTTTTGTTGTTGTTGTTTATTTGCTTGCACTTTTTTTTGCCTTTTTTTTTTTTTTTTTTAACAATAAGTCTCCCTTTGGGACATGTCACTTGAAGCTTATGTTTGTCATGCTCTTGGTGCAGGGAAAAAACACACACTAAATTCAATCTTTAAATTAAGCTGTAACCAAGCTTGTATATTCATTAGAGGAGAAAAATTCTCTTCTGAGAAGTTCAAATTGTTTATTGATTTTCATTTCTGTGTTCAAGTGAAGCTTGAGTAAGTCTGTCTCACTGCAGTCCCTCTGGGGCAACACTGCCAACAAGTGCATCACATTTCAACCCAAGTGAGCAGTTAGCAACAAAAATCTGAGAATTCCTTTAAAACTATATTAATAAATAGTTAGAGGGTGAGATTTCCAGTTCAATATAGCCGATTCTTTTGCGAAGGCAATAACAGCCTTGAATTGCAGGCTATAAATTACAATCCTCTTGAAAAGCCTTAAAGTAAAATAAGGTGAGTGGAAAGTGCAATTAGTGGCGAGCTGTTTGGGGAGTGGGAGGATGGGGGAAATACAGAGAGGAGGGAGGAGCTGCTACATTTTTCTTAAAATTTTGTAATGTTATATTGACCCAATTCTGTCCAGCTCCAATCACCTTGTGAGTCTCTCAGCAAGGAGAAAAATACACACAACTGTAGTTACTGACACTTAACATTTCTCTTTTTAGTCTCTTAAGAACACGTTTCAACTAACAAACAACAACTTAAGAAGTGTACAACTGGTACTGCTTAGAGAAACCTAGAACCTGTCTTGGAAGTGGACTGAGTCTTATTTTTCATGATACTAGTGTCTCTTGCAAACCATTTAAATATCACACTGCCTAGTAAAAAGTATGCTGAGCTATTTGTCTTTGGTTTCTCAAGGTTAATTTCAATTAAGAAATCTAATTAAATGAATTTGAATTTATTAAACACATTGTCAGATTTTCACTAGGATGGAATTTTTCTACCCCTTTCTTTTCCTAGTTCCCATGTAGGTAGGAAGAGCTTTTTTAAAAAAATAAAACATGTTTGTACATTGTGGCCTTGTTAATGGTTAGGAACAGTTTGTGTCAGCAATGTGTGATAAGACAATGAAAGATAATTCCAGCTTCTCTTCATAAAGATAAGCAAGCAAGCAGCATTTCATGCTGCAACAGCAAAACATATTAATTCAAATACATAGAGGATTCCCCTATCCAATCCTCTACTTTGGGGCTGCATAAGCTCAAAATAGAGCTGATATTCCTGTGGTTACACATTGCTTTTCTTCCATCTCCCACCTCCCATCACAGGCTGTGTGTATACATGGAGCCTGTGAAGCAATCTTGACCAACAGCAATGTAACAAATGGGCCGGCACAAAGGAAATTATGAGATGATGTTTTAAAATATGGACTACGTGTTCAAACTCTCATAATTTCAGAGCATTGCGTGCCTTTTTTTTTTTCTCCTGAAGTATTCATGTTGCATGTAGAATGTGAGGGTTTGAAATATTCATTTCAAATGGCTGTTGATTAAATCATAATGGTAAAGTCATCTATTTCTGAAAGCTCTATTTCGGACAAGATTTATTCAAGAAAAATTAAAATAAGACTCTGAAATTTGCTCTGAAGATTAATTATTTTTTTTAAGAAGGGAACTTTGAAAATGCCTGAGTGATGACTTTTAATTACTGAATGGTTTTAAATGCCAAGTGATGGCTTTTAATTCCATTTAATTTTTCAGCCAAATTATTTAGGCACTTTTCAAAACCCTCAACTCCCCATTGTTAATGCATAGGCCAGAAGAAAAAGCAGTCGGGCTGTTAGTACTGACAAACTGCTAAACACCCCATTGGCATGGAGACAGAGGCTTTCTTTCCAAGCTGAAGGAGATTTGTTCCTTCCCTTTACCCCACTTCTCCTCCTTTTTACCCCAGCAGACAGATTTTGGCTGCCCATTGGCTTCAGGTTCCATCTACCTCCAAGGGGGTTATTTCTTCATCTGCTGTCTTTGTTTCTTACTGACCCTGTGTTTCATCACTCTCCTGCATTGCTCTTCTTATGGATTAAAATGAGGAAAAACCAGTGGACATCCCTGCTTTCGTGTCTCAGGTGGTGCTACAGCTACTGCTGGCTGTGCTGGAGTTTCTCTCCATTCGATCTTTGGAGCTGTTCTATTATATAAATGTGTGCGTGTGTGTATAAACGTTTTTTGGAGCAGACTGTTGAAAACATGTCTCCTACATCTTAAATATTTGGAATATTTGTTATAATGAAGAATTATGTATACACAAGAGATTAGCTGGTCTAATAGTTTGATGGTTATGGCTGTCAACCAGTTTAGCCAAGGGATGTGAGCTGGGTCTTGCCCGTTCCAGAAAATATTCCATATGTAAAAAGGTGGGTGGTTCTGAAATAACAAAGCTACAGCCAAAGGAGCTGAAGGGGGAAGAGGGATGTTCATTCCCTCCTCAGCCATTTGGGAGCTTTAAAGCTTTTCCAGGTGTCCTTGTTTTGGCTGGGTCAGAGTTAATTTTATTCCTAGTAGCTGGTACAGTGCTGTATTTTGGATTTAGTATGACAATAATGTTGATAACACGTTGATGCTTTAGTTGTGCTTATCCCAAGTCAAGGATTTTTCAGTTTCCTGTGCTCTGCCAGCAAGCAGGTGAACAAGAAGCTGGGAGGGAGCATGGCCAGGACCGCTGACCTGAACTAGCCAAAGGGATATTCCATACCATAGAACTCAGTATATAAGCTGGGGGGAGTTGGCCAGGAGGTGCCGATCGCTGCTTGGGGACTGGCTGGCCATAAGTCAGCAGGTGGTGAGCAATTGCATTGTGCATCAGTTGTCTTTCCTGGGTTTTATTTCTCTCTCTCTTTCTGTTATCCTCCTTTTCATTACCATTATTATTAGATTTTATTTTATTTCACTTTAATTATTAAAGTGTTCTTGTCTCAACCCACAAGTTTTACTTTTTTTCAATTCTCCTCCCCATCCCACCAGAGAGATAGGGAAGTGAGCGAGCAGCTGCGTGGTGCTTAGTTGCCAGCTGGGGTTAAACCATGACACCAGGTAAAATATTAGCCGTTATGTTTATAGATCACCATGAACCTTTCTCATTTGGTAGCATCTCACTTTTCCGTTCAAAACAAACAGCATTTTTTCTGGAAAATTTCCAGAATAGTGCTACTTAGTGTCACACTGACAGACCAGTCAAATGAATCTGTAAATCCATAAGTGAAGGAAAGATAGAACTGAAATGAAACTTTGTGCATGTCCTCTATCAAGCAGGCAAAATTAAAAAGTGTCAATGTAGAAGCTGATGATTGCTAAAACTCACTGGTTTAACTTCATTGGTTATGATTTACTTGGCTCTGTATTTCTCTGCTCCTTTACATCAATTGTCTGTCCCCTCATGTTTCTCAATTATTCTAGATCATTCAGGTCTGTTGTTGGATCTCTTTGTTGACCTGCCGTAAATGTCGATGTCTAAATTGTGAAGAATTTTGTATGAACAAAGACTCCAGTAATGCTACTGCTTGTATGCAGCTTTCACATGGGCTTTGACAGTCCATGCACAATCATGCAGTATTACAAAGTAGTAGCTCACCAAGCCTGAGATATCCTACAGACACAGAATTCACCAAAAATATTAAGAGAATTATGAGCTGGAAAGAGTAATCCGGATCACAATTATTTTTTTTAATTTTTTCCCCTGCATCTTCCTTAACTTTTCTCATGGAACAAATGTTCAGTGGCACTTTGGACTCTCTTGGTTTGCCGCATAGCAGAACTAGTTTGCCAAGGTGGCAAATAGCTGAAGAAAAATTTAGAATTTCTTGAAGTGGCAGGGCAGCTTCTATGGTGAATGGCCTGTTTAAAGGAGCTAATCCAATGTAGGAGGTAGTATGTTCCTCCACTTCTTGGAAGGATTGATTCAACCACATTAGATGCATGTGTGGAGAGCGTTGAATTGCTTTTCTTTACATAAATGAAAACATTTATAGAAGAAGTTGCTGCTTCTTTTCTCCTGAGCCCTCCAGAGGAAATGTGCTATTTCTATCCACATTGAGCAGTGGCTTCAGCCCCACCAGCCCATTACACTGTGAGGCGAAGCTTGGTGAAAGAGTTGCCTTTCTCACAGGTCTCTATCTCCAGTTCTTCCCTTAACAGCCATTTGCTGCCATTAACTGGACGCTTCTAAACACCTCCAAAGTCCTACAGCATCTGGTCCATGGGCCAGATGCCACAAACACTAATTTGTGCTGGAGAGAGCACCAAATCCAATCATTACTGCTTAAGGACAGATTTTTTTTTTTTTCCCCCTCCTCCAATGCTATTTGTTCCTTATGCTATGCTTTTTGGCCACATAAGAGTGAGCTGCTCTGGGTAACCTATTTGTGCAAAACACATCAGGCTTCACCCCATAGCACTTTGTTCCATGCTGTCAATCCACTAGTTGTATGACTAGTGACCAAGATATAGGACATCTAGGTTTTTCTGATTAATTGTTTGTTAAAAAATAGTATCTAGATTCCTGTTGTTTCATTCTGTTCTGGTTTTAGATGAATAACACCTGGGATTTTTTTATTTATTTAGTGTAACTTAAAGTTTGCGTTTTCATGTTGAAGGGAAACATTTGTGCAACTGTGTTTTCTCCAGCATAATGATCTTTCAAAAGACCTTATTGAAAGGCAGAGGACAAAAGGGGGAAGGAGAAGGATTCTGCTAAAAGGCCTTCTCTGTGTTTCAGTAAATGGTTTCCAGATCCTCTGTTTCAAAGAACATTAGCTGGCTTCTTTCTTTCATCAGCTACCACTCCTTTTTCAGTTATTTCACATATACATGTTGTTTTGTGGGATGTTGGGGGGGGGAAATAACTTTATTCTCTCAGAATATTTAATTTCTTCTCCAAAACTTCTATTCCTTTCAATGTATTGTCAGCTGTTTTAGGAAAGTCTCGTGCTTATCTTTACTCATCCTCCTCATCAGCCTTGAGTGTGTACATGATGGTGATACTACCAAAGCACAGTTTTATTTTTTCTTTGCAGAGCACTGAACAATTCCCCATACAATGTCTGGTGTGTGAGGGCTTACTTGTCATTAAAAAGTTTGATTTTTTTGGAAATCAGTTTTCATAACAGTCTACCAGCCGAAAATTAATTCCGTTATGCACTGAAAGCTCTTGGGCCTAATAGTTGCTGGTTTCCATGAAGGTTCCCTGATTTACATCCTGAGAGATAAGAAGAATCAGAATACCAGTGTGTAATGTCTTTAATATCTGGGGAGGTACCAGGGATCTATTTCTATCAATCTGAATTCTGCCAGGCAACTGTCTCAGAAGAAACTTCAAAAAAAAAAAAAAAAAAAAAAGTTTCTTGGAATCAAAGTTACCTTAGATTAGATGAAACAGGCAAGGACGTAAATTTTAAGTTTCTGTTTCCCAAGGAAGCTTGTTTAGTTGCTTAGTATCGGAGGCTTTAATTACTGTGGATATAAGTTTTTCACTCCTTCAATCAGTTCACACATTATGACTTGTATTAATACAAAAATCTGCCATATGTTTTTACAGTGAGCACGTTAATCTGCACACTGACCTTCACAGCATTGTCACTGACTATGCTTAAAGCTGACTTTATGGGAAGCGTTTTCATCAGTGGTGTCAAAAATCTTCAATAATTAAAGTTACTATCACATATGTATTTTTTTTCTTTTCTTGTAATAAAAGAACTCTCCTCTAGAGCAAACAGAGAGAAAAAAATTAATTGATCTGACACTTGAGCTGAGAAGACATACTTTAAGGAATACCACTTAAAGGAAAAGGAAGTTTGGAGTCTCAAATAATTAAAATGAGAATTTGGCCAAGCAAAGGAAGGCATTTTCTTTCAATATACTGTTTTATGTAGACTTGAAAAGTCTTTTGATACGTCTTCTGTTGCTGGATCTTATTGCTGAACTTTAGAAAAACAGTAGGATTAAGCTCAGAGTAACTTTTTCTGTGAGAGAAGTAAGAAAAATACAGTTTAAAACATGCAATTTTATTCAGGATGTGTGTGCTATAAAGAATTTTATTTCCACTTCAGCCTGCATATGCTTGTCCTGTTTTCTGTAAATTTTTCATAGAGTTGGATGCTATGCAGGGACCTCCTCATTTACATTTTTCAAATATAGATTCCCAATTACCAGTACCTACAATTCTTAATACATCTCTTCCAGAAAAGTAACCACTACATTACCTAAGGAAATTATATGAATATAGGGGAATATATTCCAATACATTAATAAATCAGAAAATGCAGCTTAAGGGGAGAAAAAAGGAGAGGGGGGCACACGGGACCAAAAGCGCCCTCTGATTTGGCAACGGATTGATACTTAAAGGATGAAACTCTTGCTGTTAAAGCTTTTGAATATTCTTTTTTAGCATTAACTAGTGGCAATTCTCTTTCTGAAAATGAAGATCCTAAGATACAGAGTTTGAGATAATATGTGCTATCTGTGTACCAGTCATGTTGTTCTATCAATCATTCTTATGTAGACGGTATTTATGTTCTTATTTCATCAGTTTGAAGTCTTTTATGTCTAGCTGTCCGTAGAGGATATCTCAAGGCCCCCAAAACTTTTTATAAAGGTGGAATAAGTCAACAATATTTTACTACTTTTTTTAAGCTAAGTTTGCAATTTTTTGAGTACTATAAACTCCCTTTAAGCAAATGAGACTTCTTGCCAATAAGAAACTACAAGATAAAGTCTTTAACAAAGTATCCATCATAACCTATCTTTATCCTTGCCCACAAATTCCTTTGCAAGCAATGAAGAAGCCATAGCAGTATACTCTAACAATAGTGAATGCCTTTGATTATATAAATAAATAAAACAAGACAGGCATATGAAACAAGATCACTCCATCAGTTTGTGGTGTTCTCATAAAAAGGATGGAGGAGAAGACAAACATTTATAGGAAGGGAAGTTCCCCCCCTGTAATGGCCACAATAAATATGTGTGGTGGAGAAAAATAAATGTGAGGAGAAGACATGCACACCCGATGTTGAAGAAAAGCCTGTTCATGCTTGGAGAAATTGGAGAAATTGTTCAAGAGCTGCTCATCCATGTTAAAAAATATTACCCCTGTAATCCTGCCAAGGACAGTGAGACCTATTGTAGTTGACTGAATAAGCACTGGTCGTTCAAGTTAAAATGTCATAGGGGCAGCTGTAATTTATACAGCCAATTTTTCTAACACATCCAAAACACTTTTTTTTAAGAAACAGGCCAGATTCTTGAACAACACAAATTGGTACAGCTAATTAAAGCCAATGGCGCGATTCCAGCTTTTCTGAGCTGTCTCTTGTGTACCATGCATCACTTTGCCTATTTGCACAATTTGTTCACTTTTAATTTTGCTTGAGATCTTGTGTGTTTCTATCTGCCAATTTTAACAATCATAGCAGAGATTTGCTTCATTTTGAATAAGACTGGATTAAAAAAGTTCTAGTCTAAACTTACATGAAAAGCTGAAATGTGCAAGAGGGTCACCAAGGGCAGAACAGAGCCCTTAGTCTGCACAGGATTTATTGTGATTAGACAAGCTTTATGCCAATCACCATCATTATCAGGAATTCTATTGTGGGTCAGGAACCAACTTAGAAAGGAGATTGATCATATGGCTGTGAACCTAATGGATTTGTATTTTAATAAACAGGGCAGGCTGATGTTAAAACAAACTTTTTTTTTTTTTAAGTGCAAATAGACCTCATGCCAAAGGTATCTTATACCAGCTCACCAGCTCATAGGGCTCAGAAAAAAAGGAGTCATAAAAAATGCATGTTGGGGTGCAGGGGAGGAGGAAGGGAGATTCTGGCTGAAAAGGCATCAAGCCAAGAGCCAGCATATCTGGCCCATATCAATACACTCACAAGAGTACCCCGTATTATGAATCATCTGCATTATAACAGCAATGGCAGTTTAAATGATCCCTGTTACCAGCTATTTTCCCCCTTGCCAAAAAGTACTTCTGCCTCACTTAAGCCTATCTAACTGTTTTTTTGTGGTCACACTGTAAACCAGATCAAGAAAAAGATCCGCTTTTAAAAACAAAATCTTTTAACTTGATTATTCATTGTTTCCATAAAGCGGAGGGTGGAATCAGTTCAGACAAGAAGGCACTAACCTATATGGGGAGGGAGTAAGTGATGCAACAGGACTGAAAGATCTCTTTATCACCAAATAAAGTATAGCCTGGATCCAGAATTAAGATTTCATGGCCTGGACTTGTTTGCAGAGGTTTGTGTATGTCTCGGAGTCTGCAGTCAAGCAGATGTAGAATGCAGTCTGGAAACTCAGAGAAAGGGGCTGAGCTGAGGCATGTTGAACAATTAGAGAGGAATTAGAATGGAGGAAAAAAAATCAATTAAGTGATAGTTCCCCTGTAGAAAGGACCTCATTCAGTTTTTACTCCTTTACCTTTTAGACAAACTCCCACACAACAAGTCATGGGACTTGCAAGTAAACATTAATAACTTTCTACCTGGCATCTCAGCTAGCAGAGTAAAGCCAAGTACCAGCCTCGGCTCCTGCAGCCGAGCCAGAACCAGTACCTGCCACCTGCAGCTACCCCAGACCAGGGACAATAAGGGATAGGTCTGTCACAGATGTGAGAGAGATGCAAGGAGCTAATAAAGTCAAGAAAGTAATATCTCTCTCCTTTGGTTTCTGAAGGTTAGAGGTGGAAACGTTCAGCGTTTTGCCTTGTGCCCTTTCACTGTCCCCCCCTCTGCCCCTATGATACTTAACGCCTAAACAAGTTATTGTTTAGGTCCCTTCCCTTTTCTTTAAGACTGGTCTCCAAAGACTCCAGCAGAAAGAAAGGGGTGCTTCTGCTCTCATAATCACCAATTCCTTGTCTTTAATAGAAAACTGTTAACGCACAAAAGATCAATTCCATACAGAAACTGGGGAGACACAGTTTAGTCCCCATACTTTTCCAATCAAATAAATGTGAGTGCATCCACTTATCTACTCAGCCAAACACAGAAAGTTTCCAGAACCTATATAACTGTTAGTAATGACAAAAAGGTTTCACATTATCTACCTCATCCACATTTCCTCAGAGATCAATATAGCTGAGCACATCTTCTGCATACTTCCATAAGGAGACAAATATAAAACTTGGTTGCATCAAATGTATTTAGAAACCAGTTTTTAAATGGAAAATAAGGGGGGGTGGCGGGGAGGGATCTAAAAGACTATCAATACAATGTTAGAATTACATTATTTGAAACAAGGATGAATGGGATAGCACAAAGTCAAAAGGATTTACGCAGCAACTTTCCAGAGGTGATAAATGATCTTGGTTAAAACATGGTTGGCACAATGCATTTTACTAAGATGTAAAGTGTTTCAATTTGGTAATCTGAAAATGTCACAATGCTGAAATTCCTCAAATAGCTTCACAGTGAGGGAAGGGAATATTAACACCTCATATGGGATTTACTTTGCTAACTTCAGGCAAGTTCTAGCCTCTTGAAAAGCCGTAGTTATTTGGCAGATCTGGGCTTTCACTGGTTTGCAGGAAGTACAGTAGGATTTCTGCCAATATCCTGCAAGGTGATTTGGTGGAGGTTTAGGACTGGAACTTCTGCAACCTCTGTTTAAAAGCCCTTTCTGACCTTCGGCAAAGTACTTTGCGGGGAGGAACAGACCTCAAAAGTACAGATGGATTTGGAGGCCTCGGATGCCATTCACCTCCCTGGAAATGTGTCCCTTGTTTCCTGGGTCTCGGTTCTCCCCTCTGCATTCAGGGATTGTAGCCCATCCCTACCATACAAGTGTACTGTGAGCTAGTTAATACCTGTGATTTATTATAGTAGCACTGCAGATATTACTTTTAGTTTCTGTGCAATCCTGCGCTTTCACACCTATGAAGTGTTGCTAGTTTCTCTGTTTCCTGCCCCATGCTTAACATGATTCTTGGGCCTATCTTCATTGACTGGTTTCAAGGCCATAGTAATAACCTTAATTTGCATTATCAAGCATCTTCATAGTCTTGCAGTGCTCAGCCCCTATTGGAGAGTTTAGAAGGTGTGATACGCAGGAAGTATATCCAGAAAATTTCTGTCTTTAGAAGCTATGTTAATCTATTACATTCTCCATCACACACAGTTCAATTCTGTTTTGGCTAAGTAGAGAGTTTGGTATATACTAAAGTATGTAGGACAGCAAGAAAGCCTGGCCCACAGAGGGACACCAAAAGTATGCCATGACACGTGTCTTGTTTTTTTCACAGCTGAGCACATGAAGTTGATCCATTGAAAAAAACCTTGATCATTCTTCACAGTTTACCAAAATACTGTGAAAATTTTGAAGAATCTGCATTGTTCTGTGCAAAGCAAGCAACTAGCCCCCACCACCATCACTTTTCTGTAGAAGTCCTAGCCAGCTTACATTTGTCTGAGAGAGGTTGGTTTGGTATTAGTTCTCATGCTGGCAACATCTTGACCCTAGGATCTCTATGACCACAACCACATTCAAACCCAAGGCAGCACCCAAGTTGATCTGCAGGATCCTACCTCTGAACTCCACAGGCTACCGGCAAGCCTTCGTATTTGTTTCACTTGCTAGTGTTAGTTTTGTTCATGCACTCAGGTAAGCACTTGTGATTCCAGTTTTGAAGTTGCATTGTGAAGGGAGATTTCTAAATGCACCCCATGGCTGGATTAGAAATAGCACTTTTTAACTTAAAGCTATATTTTGAAACTATTACTCATATTGACTTCTATGGACTTTGTTGTGGTGTAAGATACTACCCAGCACAGTAGAACCTGGGCCAGAGTTACTAAGGTCATGAGTTCATCTTGTCTACTCAGGCTGTTGCACATCTATTCCTCCAAAGTCATGAGTATCTGTGCACATACAGAGGAGTAGCAAGAACCTTAACTGTCCCTTTTTTTGTCCAGTGGATGAAGTAGGCCACCAGGAACATACTCTTCTTTTGCTGGACTACAGATAAGAGCAATAGGGTTATAGGGTCAAATGGGAAGTACCAAACAACTGGGTGCCAACACTCTTATCACACCTGCTACAAGAGATCTGTGATATGTGGTGTGAGCCAGCTCCACTCTGCACTCCAGTGTTGCTATACCTGTCTGTGCTGTCCACTCTGGTGACACTAGCAGCATCCAACAGCTGAAAAAGGAGAAAGCCTGGAGTGGATACTGCTTCAGGCTCCTCCTGCATTGGGCAATATTCCCCTCTCTGAACAATGAGCAGAGATGCTGTACATGAAGACTGAATTAGTGTCTCTTGAAAAAAAGTGGATGAAAGCAAGCATTATGGTGGGATAAAAGGACCCAGTAATTTATCGGGTAGAGGAGAAGGAAGCCCAGTGCCCCAAACGCTACCGTGAGCTGCAGGCTCTACCACTAGATGAACTGGTCCGTATTCATGCCCCTGAGAAAGAGCAGATCACTTGGAAAACAGGGATTAATACGGAAAATTATTTTTAAGACACAGTCCCCTGAAATTCACCTTATGCTATTGTCCTGCAATGCTTAGTGCTATTGTGAAATTGTTCTGCTATTGGCCTCGTAAGAGGCTCAAGCTGTATCACATGTCACTGAAAGAGTCTTCCGAGCTACAGGAATTCCTTCCTTAAGAACCTCCTCAAGTAGTAGCAAGCCCAAGCTATGCTCTAATGAGAGAAACCTTTCAGGAGTTAAATACAGTTTTAAGCAAGAAACAAGATCAGGACCCATCTCCTGAAGCCATCTTCTAACCAATGTGTTTGGAGGGGTTAGGTTTTTCACATTATTCTATATTTTCTCTATTTATAGCCACTATACTGTAAACATTGACATTCTCAAGTAGTACAAAAAAGTTACACAGAATCAAGATAGTAAAACACCTTAAGCCCCTAACCCTTAAATCTCTACAGCTGCCGGTCCCCCCCATCCCCCTGCCAATCCACACGACGTTGCAGAGCATACACAGAGTCTGTTCTAGTTATATGGTTATCGGTCTGGTTTCCTGAAAAGTGAAGGAAGGTACCTACTCAGTAGAGCACCAAAGTAGGAAAAAGTAGCACCAAAACCATACAGCAGTAGGCTCTCAAAACACATTTCATGTGACAAATTCACATTTGGGCAAAAGAAGGCTTGGAGTTTCTCCATGGTGCTCAAAGGAAAGTCCAGGAGCTCTTGTTGTCCATCAGCTGCCCTGACCTCTCTGTAATATGTAAATGGAAAGGAAATCATAGCAGGTTTGTTTCACATCTTGAACTTGCAACTACCAAGGGCAGGTATGAAATGAAAGTGGGAGTGCTTGAAACAACAGGTGCAGGAACATGGATCTTTCAGGATGCAATGAAACGCAGAACTTCAAGCTACATAATGTGTGACCTTTTTATATTTATGGATGCCCTACCGTTTATGATAATGGAGTGATAAGTTAGAAGAGTAAAAGATTGTCCCTTAACAGAAGAAAGTAAATTTTTAGCTATACTGCCTTTGTCTTCGCGTCATGGTATGAAAATAACCAGTAACATGATTTTTATTTATCAAATTAAATGCATGGGGTTTTAAATATATTTCAGAAAGAAAAAATAGATTTTTTTTCTATATCTTAGGAAGTGAGTTTCAGTAAAGCCAAAATGAATTTTTGCACCCATTTCTGCCCCTCTCTGTGTTTTATTTTGATTTTTACAGGTTAAGTATGTCTTACTCCAGAGATAATCCTGCTCTAGACTGTAAACAATGGAGCAGAAACTGACTCCTTATCTTATTTGTACAACATCTAGCACTACAGTAATAAAAATATTTAGTAATGGTAGCATGCATTCTCAGGAACACTCATGCAGTACAGAACTTTTCAATAAAGAGTAAAATATTAAATATGAAACTTTTTAATCAACTTTGACTCATCAAAGCAAAAACCCTTCATGAAAAGTGAATATTGATTACATTCTCATTTACAGAAAATGTTTGAAACGTTTCAGAACTGATAGCTATCATGTTTTTGCCGTGGCTTTTCATTTCATACTTGTGTGAATTCATAGTTAAAAAAAAAAAAAAGAAAACGTTTTAATATAATTTAGAATTACCAAAGTGAATCTGTATCAACTGACCAAAATTTTTTGGAGGGATTGGGGGGTGTCGGTTCAAGAAATCACTCTTAATTTTTTACTTTTTCCTCATGGGTCTGGAGGAAGATGGTGTTAAAACTTCATAGTAAATAGAAAAAAGATTTCTTCCCAAGCTGCATATATGCAGCATAAAGACCTGTAGCAAAATGAAGTCTCAGTTGAAGTAAGCGTACTATATATTGATTTTTTACGAAGAAATCTTTTGATTCTTTTCTTTCTTTTAGGGAAATGCACTGTTAAGCTTAGTTAAAAGGCAGAGAGGCAAACCAAGTCCTGGGTTGTCTTTAATGAAGCTTTCTGAAGATGGCTTTATAAAACCAGAAATCCATTTTAAAGTGATTTGCAAGAAGGGTATATACCTCTACAGAGAAACCTTCGTTTGGGTCATTTGGATTTCTCTCTTTTCCCTGGAAGCAGCTAGTCAAAACTGTCTGTATGCAACAGAAAGATAAAAATTTCAATTAGGTTGAGTGCTGTCATAAGCAGACTACATGAGAAGGCTTGAGATAATATGCATTACATATTGATGTCTATCAGCCCTGAGAACATAGCCATGTTTTATTCCATGCCCCTTTTGTAGGTTTGGCAGCAGTGGCACCCAATAAAGGCCTAATCATATTAATTTATGCCCCTATCAATTATGCATTCAGATTCCCTCGATAGCTTGTCAGTTTTTATTCACTATTTTCTGAAAAATACGCCTATTACAGTTACTGAGCAAATAGGAGGACTGTCAGAAACTGAGATTTAAAGAATATTACTTAAAAGGGGTGGGTTTCTTTAATTTATAAATCTTGTATTATATGTCATGCATTTGTTAGTTTTAAAGGAGGTGACAGTGCAGGGACAGATGTCACATTAAGGACTTTCTGAAGACAAGGGGAGAAGTCTCCTTAAGAAAGCTCTGTGATTTATTCAACTTTTCTTGAAAGCAAAGTGTTCTGCGCTCTGTAGATGTAGTAAAAATGTATCAGCTTTGTTAGTTTAATATGAATTTGATTTTGTGTCTCTCAAATGATGTGTATCAATGAAGTACTTAACAAAAGTATTTTCAGCTTGTAAACTGGTATGGGAAACAGTTTTATATCCAGCAATCTGTCGGTGTCTCAAACTGCGTTCTAGATTCAGTGCCCACCTTAGGGTCATCATAAGCATAAGATAGATAAACAGATGTAGTGTGTGAATTAATTGCCCCGTTCAGTAACATCTACCAAGGAGCTGTGGAGTAGTCTGTACTAGCAACTTAAAAATTACCTTGATGTCGATGTGGGATGGGAGATAAGTCCAGCCTACCTTATTCATACACACTATGCTGTTTGAATGTGCTGGTGAGAGTGCCTTGTTTAGGAGTGGAAGTGCTCTTTGGAGGCAAATCTCCCAGATTTCTCCACCTACAGCTCTGTGGTTTGCATTGCTGGGCAGTCTCGGAGATGACAGTCAGGACTCCTTTCTGTGGGACTAACCTGGGCGATACAAGCCACAGGACAGGGCAACGTTTTCCACCCAGGAATGGGCATTCAGAGCAAGGTGGAGCTGGTCTAGAGACAGGGCAGACTATTAGTCCTTTCCTGTCAAACCAGTAAAAAGGACTGAGGTTTATTGCTAGAAGTTGGAGGTCCTGTCCAGATCATAACCCACTCACAGCTAGGCCACTCACTATGTTTTCTCAGGTTTACTACAATGCTAAAAGAATGAAAATCTAATAAAAAAAACATATCTCAGCACTAATTGTCCCAGTCCTCATATCTTGATACTTGAAACCTGACTGCTGTTGTTTCACCCGCTCCCTGCCACTCACCACTGCTCAAGACCATCCCTCTTTTTTCACCCTCTGGCTGCATCTTCCTCACTCCAAGAACATCTACTTCAGCTTCTCCTCCTCTTCCTCATTCACTTCCAGCCTCTTCTTCCTACTTCTAAAGCAGTTAACCTGATTTCACATCTTATCATATCACTCTCTATGCTGTCAGACTTCCCCTCACCCTTCTTTTAAAAGTGAGTTTTTTCACTAAGGCCCTAAGTGTGGAAAAACACTTGAGAGAAGGCAAAAAAAAAAAGGGAGGGGGGGGAAGAAAGAACCTCAGAAGTGCTAATGCTGCTGTATTATCTTATCTGATATTCTGTGTGTTGGATTTGCCTCTCTCTGGGTGAGCCCAGAAATGCATTCCTTCTGGTGTAAGTAGGTTTAAGGATTTAAGGACATCGGTGGCAGGCCCAGAGTCTCTAACACAGGTCTGGGGCCTCTCACTTCTGTCCTCACTGCAGATGAGTTCAATGTACAAGGGGGTCTCTACCCAGCAACTTTACTGGGGCCCTTCTCGTTCAGAGGGGTTTCCAACCCATCTCTTGCCATGCCAGAAATTCTTCTCCCCTACTGGAAGGTTCAGCAGGATAAGCGTTGCACTTTTTGCATGATCCTGGGGAGCCCTCAGAGCACCTCATGCTGTTTCAGAGAAGGCCGTCTCCACTTCCTGACAGGAGAGGAAGGTCCAAATGAAGAGGATCTCTTTTGACACTCGTGTTTCCACAGTATATAGGAAATAGAAGCAAACCCTCAGGTCTCACCTTGGCAAAGTCCTTGCTAGCTTCAATACAGGCAGGTTACTGAGGCCTACAGTTTTTCTTTTCTTCACCCACTCCTAAGCATGTGTTGCTTTTCAGCTCTGCCCAACCATTTAAATAATTAATGAAGACTGAACTCTTGCCTATTAAACAACTTTGTTCTTCTTCCCCTACAAATTCACAAATTCACAGTACTTTGGCTTTACGATGGGTTGTACCTTCCCTTTCCTCTGGCTCTTTGAAAATTTTGCTCTTTGTTCAGTGAAGTTCCCCAGTTCCAGGAACTAGTACCACTTTACCTAAATCATCCCAGTGTTTATTTTAGCCTGACAGTGATGGTGTTAATGAGGCTTAGTTATGTTACAACATTTAAAATCTTTGTAGTATCTTAAACATATTGCATCTTGAAATACCCCCTTCAGGTACATAAGTATTATCTAAATCATTTCAATGGAGAAGTAAAAACAAATGTTTAGGGATTTGCCTAAGGCCGTGCAATAAGTCAATATCAGAGCCAAGAGTCAAACCCACCTATTTGTGGTGAGTCAGCCCACGCTGGCATGAGTTGGTGTGTTCCTGCTACAGAAATCAGCCTATTCATTGTGCGTAGTACTCATTTCAATCATTTCATAAACTGGCTCTAGCAGTTGCCTTCCCTTCAATAACAACTTTCCCAGAAAAGCTTTTGCTTGCCTAATTCCATATAGTTCTTACACATCTACATAGGGAGTAGCATATGGAATCTACAGCTTGCAGAGTTGCTGGTTTTTCTTGCGTTTGGGGGGTGGGGTGTCTCAAAAAGGCCAGAAATTAAGCAGAAGTAGAAGGGACTGTGTTCCTAAAGTGCTGGGAAGATTTTCTGTGCCTGCCCTTGAAATTAAAAAGTGTCTGGACAACCATTTACCTTGTGGGGTTGAATAGTAGTTCACGGTCCATAATTTTCCTTTCTCTACTTTTTAAGGATTCAATAAGACTCTTAGGGAAGGAGACGTGCATGTGAAAGGGAGAGAAACATACAGGCAGCAAATATATTTGAGAGCATTTATGCTGGAAGTAAGTAATCCAAAAAGCGATGAAATAGTAAAGTGACAAGACCTGGCCTGAACATCTAAAACTTTGATGATGTTTGGCAGAGAAAATTAGACCAATTAAAGGGTGCCTCTGGGAAGCTTTACCTTACATGACCAGAACTTCCACACAACATCTTGGTGCACTTGGCACTTCTACAGGGATAATACTCATGTGAATATGAATGGTTTTGCCAGTATGTTAGTCATCTGCAGGATTTTAGTCTGCACTTGGTTTGGATGCATTTCTGTATCACCTTTTTTTTTTCCTGAGAAGATCATGTGGCAATGTGCAGTTCAGCCCAACCCTCTGCTATTGCCTCAGTTCCCCTTTTGCAGTATTTCGAGGTATTAGTGGAGTGAAGGATCCTCTCTTCTACACTTGCTTTCTCAAACTTCCCCATTCAAAACTGAAGTGCCTAGGGGCTATTGGCTAGTATTTAATAACACTCTACAGTAGCAACTTTCTCTTTATCGTTACACTAGATTTTTATACCTTAGTATATAAGGCTCTTAAGTGTTTCCCTTGACCAACAGCCTGAGGATTATAGAATAGCACTCACAAAAAAAAAGAATAAAATTGGTACATCTTTTAAACTCCAGAGTCAGAGGCACAGAAAAACACTCCTGGATTGTACTGAGATATTTTTTTCCCTCATCCTAAAAAACAGTATAAATCCAACCAGTAGCATAAAAGGGCCTAGAAAAAGTAGAAATGTAGTCAGATAATAAATGAATGAATCTGTTTGGAAAACAAAGTTGATAACTGTACTTGGGAGACAAAGACAAAACACAGGTCTCGGTTGGGGAAAAAGGAACGCAGAGACCTCTTCAGACAGCCTCTCTTTACTGTGAGCAGTAATCTGTAGGGGGGAATGGAGCTTATTTGAGAGGCATCTAAAGAACTTTACGGCGAGAAAGCAAAGCAATAGCGCCTCTGTGTATGATTTTAGAGAGAGTCAAGCCAGTTTGGTTTGTTTTTTGTTTTTCTTTTTCATACATCTCATCATCTAAACAGTCCAGGCACAAGGCATTGGTAAAATCAGAGATACTGATACGTGATACTGCAATGATTGTTTTGACCTATTTTAAGCTCATACCTTAAGGAGAAAAGCATTTAGAGGGGTTTAGAGAGTACAAACTTCAAGTTGGAAACACACTTCATCTGCTTCTGGCTGATGTGCACCTCTGTGCATGCTGGCAGACAGCTGTATTTCCACAAGACTTTTTTTTTTAGATGATCACGTAAGTGCCTGACAGGCAGAGTCATCAACATATTTTCAATTGAATACTTTTCTGTTGCAAAACAGTGTTTTGTAAAAATGCAGATGACAATGAAAGATCTATTTCTATTCCACTTTCCATCCCTTTGAAAAATAAAAGCAATAATTAAAAAAAAAAGGCGGGGGGGGAGAATGGGAGTTCCTCTGCACGGGTTTTGTCTGACAGGAAAGAACACACACAGGTACTGTCATGTTCTATTATTCTCTTAATTGTTAATTTTATACAGTTATTTTAGAGGCCACCATTCCAAACCTGAACTACTCAAGGGGAATACTCATGATAACAATTCACAGAGAGAAAAATAAAGAGAACTGATTAGAAGGGTGAAGAAAGTTAGCTGTTAGGAGAATCTGAAAAGTCTAAATATTTTCCAAAATATAAGTAATTCAAGAATACTTGGTAAGAATCTACAAATATCTGAAAACTTGAATCCCCAAAGGTTTAAAAAATAACACAGCTTGGTGTCAAGGTAACAAAATTATGTTAAATTAGAGGGGCTCATAGAAGTTTATATTTCCTGAGACTCAACCCAAAATGTGCTTGAACAGTGAGAATGTTTCAAATATGAAATATTTTCTAAAAACAATTGGAAAAACTATATAGATTTCACTTCTAAGAAAGGAAGTAGACTACCAGAATGAAGTATATTAAAGTTGGTGAATGTACTATTCCTCATCTTTACACATTGACCTTGTTTCTGTGTTCAGAAACCATATAGAGAGTTGTTGAGTTGGTCAATAAACTAATCCAGCCATCAATAAAGCACACCTTCTTGTTTATTAATATGTGATTAAAAATGTATATGATAAAAAGATATTGACTGAGCAGAGTTTGGGTGACAAGAACAATTATAGCTTCAAGCCTAATCAGTACATGAGCTGTTTAACCCAGTGAAAGTCAATAGTCTATTTCTGAACAATTACACTTTTTGTTTTAAATAAAGTATTTGGATTTTGCTAGTGCTCTCATTTTCTCTTCATGATTTAGATGTGTACACTGAAGCAGAAAGAAACAGCCACAAAATAAATCACCCAATATAATTTCACTTTATAGTCTTTGTATGATAAAGTTGTAAATATGCAGTGAATAGAATTTGTTTTAAATATAACTTGCTAGCCACAAATAAATTAAACTCAGAATAAGTATGTGCCTCTTTTCAATTGTATTACTAGTTGCACAGGTCTTAATCACATTTCTACAATGTCCTAATTTACTTATTCTTATATATTTCTGTTGTTATTTTAAGCTAAAGTCATATTTTTACTGCATTCAAAGTGCTCCATCTTGATTTCATTAAAGCAGTTTCTTAAACCTAATAAGAAATTATAATCAAAAGCCATTTAATTCCTCCTTGAGTGATCCTTAGCTTTTACAAACTTTTCTCACAGCTCAATGCACCTTATTCCACAGAGCTCAATGTCTGACTAAAAGTCAATAGCAACACAGAAAAGTTTGAACTGGGTGCATCTTTAAACACCAAAATATTCCACTATAGTGGGCATTCAGTAGAAACTGGGAACCAGTGAATGGTCAGAAATTCCTGAGCAAGAACACAGGGTCACTGGCTTGTCCCCACAATGTTAAAAATTAACTGTGGGACCAAAGCAAGCAGCATCAAATGTCTGAGCTATCCACAAGCAGAACTTTCAGCATTTTTAGCACTGGTTTGTTGTGTCAACATTTAAGATTCAATGAAATCAATGGTACTCCCCAAAGTGTTTGCAAGTTGTAAATCTTTAAGTGTGAGATCAGAAACTCCTTATCTATTCCATAAGTATCATGTTCATCAAACAGTTACAGTGACTAGCATTTCCACAGATAGTTTTCCTACCTGCTAATCATGTCATCTTCCTAATTCCTTTGCGGAATAAAATAAGGACTTCAGAAACAAAATCTTTTGCATTAAAGCTAACACAATTCCATCATTTAGTCTTCTTAAATGCACTTGTTTTAGGTGAATGTAAAATTCACCTTGTTGTTGACTGCTGCAATAGAAAGTTGTTTAATAAGGAAGAACAAATGAACTGAAAGAGAAACCTGCCATTGTGCTCACACAACCTTGAAAGTTTTGGCTTCTTTGAAATTGATGTTGACACTATAAACACTCTTTTCTGAGTACCTTCATATTAATATATCAGTTCTGATCCAACAGTAAGTAAAAGTCGACCAGCTTTTCCCCTGACTGAAGCAAGAGTCACTGTTTGACTCTTAGAAACTAGAGAATTACCAGGAGGTAATTTCCACTTGATTACAGTTTAGTTCCAACATTTTTCCTGGATGTGTCCCATTCCAGCTAGTGCAGGAGGTGTCGTACTGATGTAGGTGGATGATTGGTACAATCCAGCATGGTATCTCCTGGTCAACAAGAAAAGTTTTCTTTTGGGCAGGTGAAAACATTCTGATGTCTTGTGAAAGAACACACACGGGGTCAGCTTTGGTTTATTTTGGATGGTCATGTCTGAAGCACAGAGAACACTTGTCCAGAAATTGAGTTGTTCCCATTTAAAAAAATTTCCTCTTTAAATAGATGGTACAGTCAGTGCCTCAGAAGTATGTGTGAGGGTGCAGCAGCCGTGAGTAAAGGGATTGCCCCAAAAGACAAGTCCCGTCATCTAAGATAAGAGTCTTTCCCCAAGTTGCCTTCAGGAGAAGACAACTCTGTAGCTACAGAGTGGAGCTTAGGAAAGTCAGCCCGAGCAGCCTGACCACCTGCAGAGCTTACAGGTCATAACATCCCTACAGGAGGAGCCAAGTACAGTATGAAAGGTCTGAATGTCTTTTTATCTATGGCACTGATACATCTGAGCAATTCCCAATAGATTCTAATCTGAAGAAAGAGTTGTGTTTGATATCCGTTTCAAGATAAATGAGAGTTTCTAAATCAAGAGTGGGAAAGGTATAAATATGCAGGCACGAAAAATTATTCCTGAAGAGAGCATCCATTGCACTTTCAGATTAATAGGCATAGCTCTCCCACCACAATAGTGTACTGCCAAACAGTAAAAAAGAGACTCTGGGAGGTAAATTTATTAGGCTAAAAATCTATTTTTCTGAGTTTAAACCTACCCATCTGCTTATCTTCAAACAGACTCTAAAAATAGCATCACTGATAATACACTTTGTTCCAGTCCATTACTTGATTCAGTCACACGTTTAAAAATATTAGTACATTTAAGAATGTTGGTACAATTATGACTCTAATCAAATATGTATACTGTAGAACTTTATTCTTCCACTAAATAAAACAGGAGTTTAATTCATGTTAGATTTCTTTTTTTTGTAATGCTCTTCCTCAGCTTTTAAAATTAAAACTCTAACATTAACTCTACAATTCTCAGTAGTCAGGAAAAGGTCACCTCCGTTTTCATGAAGCAAATACCTAAGGTGTGTTGATTTATTAGGAAGGTGTATTGAATAAATGTGTAGTTACTCAAAAAATACATATTTTTAGGTGTAGATAACAGTAATAAAATCATTAAAATAAGATAGTGTTGAAGAGTTGTATGATGGCTGGGAAGTAATTTCTATTTTTATTCATCTCAGCACCCTTACTTACGGGTGTGTTTGAACTTCAGCATCAGCCCCCTCCATGCAATTCTACACCCTTTACCTTCTTCATCATCATTGCTCATTTTGTCCATGCAGAAGGTGGAGGCTTACTGAGATTTCTACACACTGTTCTCCTCACCCATATATTCTATATAGGACAGAATGTTAGTATGTCTGTTGTGATGAAAGCATGCAACGTCTGCTTTTACAGTAGTTTCCATTCAATAGTGAGAGTTCGAACATACAGAATTTTCACTTTAATTATTGTTAAAACATTTTGTCATGGATACTTAGTTTAAAAACTATTCTGTTTTTTGAAGGGAGAGCTAAACTCATCTGAGTCACAAATTACAGCTGCCAGATCTCAAGCACTTACCACTTCTCTGCTAAGTGTCACAACTAAGCCTGTATATGCTCCTCATTCACATTAATGTGGAGTAACACCGACAAAAAAAAGGGGGGGGGAAAACCCCCAACAACATGAAAGTAGTTTAAACACTGTAGCATCTTCTTAACAAGTTGAACTCAGTGAGAGATAGGCACTCATCTGCCTTTAGGGAGGTTGACTTTTGCCTGTGCAAAGTTAGACTGGATGCTTGACTTCTGTTTATGCCTTTGCAAATCTTCCCCAAGAGTGAACTACTGAGGCCACACAGCAGGTCCAGAATATCTTCATCATCTTAAATTTACTCCCCCAGACAGCTCTGCCTTTCATCTTCTATCTATTGGTGATATGGGTGAGTGAGCAGGGAGGTTTTGAACGACGAGCATGACAAAGATGGGCCAGCCACTGCTAGTAGGAAGAGGTATCCTCATACCCAGAAAATTAGAATAAACTTTTATTTTACTCCTCTCTCCAACTTTATGCTAGGAGTGTCCAAGTCAGTTGCATTATCAGTGTATTTATGAATCAAACCTTTGCCTTTGAACATGTACCTATGAAATACTACAATGCTATTGCAATGAGTGTTAACCTTATACTCAAAAGATTTACTGTGATCCCTACTGTTGTTTTGGAGCCTTCTGAGATACATAGAGATACAGTCAGATTACTGTACATCGAAGTAGGTACATACTTTTATATAGTGATCTATTCATTCATGATTGAGATATAGTCACCTCAAGGGTGGGATGATACAGGATTATCATCACAGGCAATACTAAAGCTTTATTGACATGAATATTAGATCTCTGACTTGGTCAGATACACTGAGAAAAGTTTTGGGGGTTTTTTTCCTTATTCTATTATTATTGGCCAAAGTGAGAGGAATCTAGCTCTGCAAAGAGGCTGATAATGTAGGGTATATAAATACAGCAGCGCATATACTGTTTTCTGTCAACGTGACTTTTGTACTACATCTTGAAGTTGCTTGTTTTGGTTTTATTAATGTTGCTCAATGGAGACATGGAT
The DNA here is from genome assembly GCF_947461875.1 of Haliaeetus albicilla. Lineage (NCBI taxonomy): Eukaryota > Metazoa > Chordata > Aves > Accipitriformes > Accipitridae > Haliaeetus > Haliaeetus albicilla. The sequence goes on from NC_091495.1 coordinate 10,401,106, forward strand.
GTCACACCTAAAACTTTTGTCTCTGATACAGAAACATTTGCTGTTATGTGGGTCAAAATTGGTTCCTAACCAACCAGATGGCCACCCTTGCATTGCATAATTGAGTTTATATTAGTTGTTCTGCCTTGTATATTGGTATAAAAACTATGGACTTGAAGCATATGTTGCCTTGTTACTAAATCCAAGCGCAGCATCTAGTACCAATGGGAAAAAGACAGAAGCTCTGCTCTCTATCAGGTCAGTTTTGTTATGCTTGGTTTTGAAATAAGCTGTCTCTTTTATGCACTGGGTACTTCACATGTTTGAGGCCTCTAGAAAGCATCAAGCAATTTACTCTATAACGTTTCAATCAAGCCTGTGGTTTGTTAGAGAAGCAGAGAGTTAAGCTGTGGTGGTAAAAGTGATGCTGAAGAGGTCCTTGCTCAGAGAAAATGGCACTTTATTTGCTACGAGTTACTACTCAAAATAATGGTGACTGCTGATTGCATCAGGACTCCTGAAGCTATCTTTATACTCTGCTCTCATACAATCCCTGTGTTACTAAAACTGGCTCCCTTTTCTCTTTTTACATTTGCATTTATTTATCCCATTTGTTCCAGTTATTACAGGTACAATTTTACAATGCCACTGTGGTTATTTCTGGGCATAAAAACTGATGCTGAACTGCAGATTTATTCTGAATGAGGATCTGCTGTGAAGCAAAGTAGGAGTAGCAAATTATTGTCTCACTGTCTTGGATCAGTGGATGAATTTTAATCCATGGCTGGGCAGACAGTTAATTTGGCTGTTTCAGTGAGTGCAGCAACTGCTTGACTGCAGGCCAAGGATCCTCCAACTGAGGTCAGGACCACATAGCGGATGATGGCGCTTGCTATCTCCATGACTAAAAGGGAGACTGATTCTGGAGCTTCTCTGCACTGTAGCATAGAAACCAGAATTTTAAAAGTTTAAGAGTAGCTTTTTTCCTGTTGTTTGTTCAAATCCAGCCCAGTGTAGAGCAATCTGAGTTGTTACTGTTAAATCCACCCACCTGAAATCATTTGAAGATTTTAGTCCGTTTCCCAATGGATAGGTGTCAGCGTTACCAAATAGATAAGCAATTAAATATGTGCTAATTGAGAAAAATGTCAGAGGGTACTTGGACTCTTTAGTTCAGTCACCCTTTTGCTATTATATTTAACTTCTGTAAGACAGAGGTGTGATGTGTTGTACCTGATCAGCAGATGAGCTGAAATACTGCCTAAAAGCTACCAATCTGCTACATTTCATAAGCACTCAACTCCCCCCAAAATAAAAAAAAACATCTGTTAAAATAAGCAAGATATTACTAATACCCCTAAATTTGCAGTGGGGCTGAATGAAATGAAAAATCAGGGAATGAAAATTGGTAAGAATCAAAGAACCAATGCAAAGCCCTATATGTTAATGGAAATTAAAAGGAACAGCAATAAATTAGGTAGGGGATAAATCTTGCGTAGCCATATAATATTTTACACATACACAGACACACACACACACACTCAAATTAAAAGAGCATTACAAACTCTATAAACATTTAAAGCCAGTTAGGAAGCAGTAGAAAGTGAGAGAATGAAAGCTAATCACACCGCTCAGTACCAATCCCTTATGTAGATACTTTATCATACAACCTTTAATTACACCATCACGTACTTGGAGATGATCAAGAATTTTCCAGGAAAAACTGTTTTCCTCAAAATTCAGACTACATAATAGAAAAATGTTAGTTCTGAAGCAATTGGAAGGACTTTTAAAAATGAAGGGAAAGAGACTGTGCAGTAACCAAAAGGCAAGTGGCTGTGGTGTATGCCTGAAGTGGAAATGTCCCAGATACCAAGTGCTTTCACCAGTAGAGACATGCACTTTGGTCTCTTCTGGGGCACCACCTTATTGCTGTGTTCTCTGATACCCTGGGCTTGTTCCTCTCCTTTTTTCTCCCTCTCCTTCCCCCTTTTAATGAATAACTTTACAAAGCCTTTGTTTCATCCACTCTTACGCAATGGTATATGAATGCAATTTGACAAGGCAGTGGGACTTTTCTGCTTGATCTTCTTCACAAGCACCCCTTTGGCATTCAGAGTAGTACGTGGGCAAAGCCTTCTTCAGGAGTTAGTTTCCATTGTTAAGTTTACCTATATGGGACTCTGTAGCTTTTGTTTGGGGCACACAAATCCTAATGTGAACCCAACACTCTTGTTTTTCTCCTGTTCTTCTCCCCACCATGCCATAGGATAGTATCCGAGTGCTTAGCAAACAACCTGAAATTGAAGCAATGAGATCGTCCTAGCCTTTTTAATAAATCTGTATTCCAAACAAATGAGATTAAAGTAAAAAAATGCCTGCTAATTTTGGGTATCCGATATAGAGATACTGACTACTTGATTTTTCAACCCGTTTGGCATTCTGCATTACTTGGCATAGTCAATGCACAGTCCCGTGGATTTTGTCTGAGGTAGTGAGTAATTCACTTCAGCCTACCAGACCTCAAAATTTCACGATGAGCCCTCATAATATGGAAATCTCAGTTAATCATTACCTCTTGAGGCAACTTTCCCCATATTGTAGAAGCTTTGAGGTGAAAGGGGAATGGAAGCAAACTCAGCAGGCAAAATTCAGCTATCGTGTTGCCACAAAGTCCTGCTTTCTCTTCTTGTAATTCTCTGCGTCGTACATGAACTGTACCCAATTCTGTGACAAATTAGACAGGAATCTAATGAATAAAAACTACAAAGTTCTGATCTGTCCCCAGAGGGAGTGTACCTTCCAGGGTTTTGTTTCTGCTTCAGGAAATTTGTGGAATAAACTCTGTGTGGTTGTGTATCATAATGTACGGAGACTGAATCGAGGTGCTCTGAAACCCTCAGGTCAGTCATTTCCTTAATATCCCAGTGCCTGATGTTGCAGTTACTGTTGAATATATAACACGTTTCCTTAGTTCGGTGGCAACACACAAAAAAAAGAAATTTAAAAAATGTTTTGGATCAGCTCTGAAATACTTCTCTTGAAGGTCATTTAATTCTTTTGTAGCATTAGAAAGCAGATTCTGTTCCAAATAAAAAACAATAATGATGCAGCTGAACTGCATCAGTTAAAAATGGTGAAATAAAACATTTTGACTTTCAGAATTTCTACCATGTTTCAAATAAAATTCAGCCCAGCTACTCTGGACATCCTGCAATTACGCATCCTTGCTCTTGGCTGACAACGTTAGTCGGTTTTGCTATCCTTGCCCTCCTATCTCCCCTCCAGGCACCTCAACCGAATGGTTTCTCTCTGCTTTCTCTGCACAACCTCTGTGTCTCCTTACCTAATCAGTCCCAGGCTCCTGCCTCCAAACACCAGTCCCAGTTTTTCTCTCTGGACTGCTTGGCTGCTTCTATCGCCTGCTCTGTCACAGGCTGGATTTTTTTTTTTCTCCCTGTCGTATTTATGCGAAGACCTTTCTTCTTGACACAACCTTCAAATCGTTCGGAGCTTAGAAGAGATAGGATTCCTACCTCTCAGATCCTGCGCCAAAGCTCAGGCTCACGGGGAAAATTTGGAGGTGGGGATTAAAGGGGAAATCTAGCCTCACCACTGTATCTTAAGCTTCTGTTAGCAGAGAGGGCCAATCTTTAGCAATTCCTTTTTCCTGCTAGAATAAAAGAAATCATTACTAAGAGTGTGTTCATGACAACATTTCTGATATTTACCAAGTTAGCCACATTTGGATAAATGTTCAGACAGAGAGGAAAAGGCACATTTTAAATTAAAAAAGGTCACATTTTGAGTCTGTGCTTCAAAGCCTGAGGGCAGCAGAGCATTTCAAAGGAAAAAGTTTCCATTTTTTTAGTATGAGCAAAACTGTTTATTTTTCCATAACCTTGTTCTTGGAAATGGACAAATTGTTTTGGCAGGTATTTTCAAAATAATCTGCCCGGTACAGACAGTGAGCATATCGGTTTTCATCCTAAGTGATGATGTTTTTTCTAAAGCTACATGCAACAGAAAATATGGTCTCTGCTGAGAAATGTTTGCCAACCCCAATACAGGGAATGGCAGCATTGTCACAGGAATATTGTCACGGATTACATCCTCTGAGGATTTCCCATTTTTTTCAAACATCAACTGCCTCATGGAAAGGCAATAGGGTCAGTGGCTATTACCAGAGGCAGAGAAACTAAAATAGGCGGAAAAGAGAAAAAATCAGGGGTAGAATCCAAAAATCCTGATCTGATTCTTAGTCCCCCATTTATGCACCCACTGCTGCCGCCTCTGACGAGTGTTATTTGTGCGATGGTCCTCCGGCCTGGAGTATTGCAGGTATTCTTTACACTGCACAGACACACCTGTCAGAGATAACATCCTTTGCATAATTTCTGTGATCTAACTCTCTGTGATTGAAAGATTTGGGGGGCTATAAGAGAGGGCACAGCAGGTGCAGGAGATCTCTGCAAATAGTAGTTTAATCCAGCTAAGAACAAGCAGCCTCCGACATTCAGCTTGTATGAGTACATCGGTACAGTATAACAAAAAATAAATAAATCACATATTTCTGAGGGGCCTGAGGCAACTCGAGGCAAGGCCCTGTGGAAAAGAGAGGTGTGAGGGGGAGAGCTGTGGCAGGGCTCTGCCGAGACAAGCAGTTTGCTGGTGTGACCAGTTGGGTGATGGCCACTGCCTTTGCTGTTGCTCCAAGTACCCTGGCTGGGGTGAGTTCATGTCACTGTCTGGCTCACTTAGCAGTAAGAAACACAGTTAAGTGTTAACAGTAAGTGATGAGATAGCCCCATGCAGACTGAGAACCTCTACTAAAAACTACCCCAGCAGCAATAACAAATTCCTTAGCTTAAACTGCAGTCCCCTTCAGAGAAAGAAAAAAAAAAAAAGAAAGATTTGCCAAAACAAACTGCTGACTCCTTTTTTCTTATCAAAACACCACAGCATACGTCTTAACAGCCCAAAGTAAATCAAATGTGGGACCAGCTGGAACTGGCCAGCTCTTGACCCTCCCTTGATATCAGGTGTGTGCCGCACTTCTCTGACAGATTAATTTATGATCTCAAGTAACTCAGAGCCCCTAAAACTTTCAGTATGGCTGCTAGGACGAGGCTGAAGGTTTTCTTTGGAAAGCATCACTACTAGAAAAAGTTGGAGGTCTTCCTGATCGACAGATACTCCCCTACTGATGTCAGTGACTTTTTTCCCTCTCTATCTCTTATTTTTAAACTCACCCACAATGTGACTATGGGACATAATTCGGAGGTATGGCCAAAGCCTAGATGTGTGCATCTGAGCAACTGCCAGTCCCCTTTTGCACGTCGAACTTCCTCTTTGGGGGGATTTGGAAGTGTTTGTAGAAATGCATCCCTAAAGAAACCTTTCAGCTCAAGAAAAAAACGGGGAAAGGTCCAGGAGAGTGTGTGCAGAGTGCGCCAAATCGAGAGCAGCTCGCAGGCGGCTCCTCCAAGGAGAGCATGCCCATGTGTGTGACCAATATAATCTATTGTGAAAGAAAGCCTCCGTGTTTCTGTGGGGGAAAGAGATTTAGAAAGAAACTCTTTAATTATTACCTGCGGAGAAGTTAAAGTATAACTTGGCAGTAACATACTCAAGTCCCTGTGTTTTGGGGGGGGGGGGAGGCAGTCAGGCATCTAACCTCCCTGAAGTCTGTATGGGAATTAAAAAAAAAAAAAAAAAAAAAAAAATTAGTTAAAAAAGGAAGGGGCGGGGGGGGAACACGACACAAACAGAGCATTATCAAGGCAAAAGTAGAGAGAAAAGGAGTTCGTGTTTCAGGCCGCTGACCTCTCTTTGTGCTTCGGGTGGGGGAGCTGCCGAACAGGCTCTGGATCTTGTAGCACCCACTCGTGAGCCTGTGTTCACCCCCCACTGGTGTTTATAACACACCTCCCGAAGGGCCCAAATCTGCCGACTTTCTGCCATGGCCTTTTGCTCGCACACGCTGTTGAGTGGCTCAGGCCATCACCCCCCCCGCCGGGGCCGCTGCCGCCGCCCGCGCAGCCCCACGCATCCTGCGCGGCTGCGCGGGCGGCGGCGGCCCTGGCGGGGGGCGGTGGCAGGGGCCACGCCGATCCGGCAATGTATGTATAGGTATAACGTATGTTTTATTTTTTTGAGGGAGTTTGCTTCTTCGGCAGGTCAACGTGTTAATTAAAAGTTGGTCCAGACTGGTCGCTTGCAGTCCCAGATGTGTGATTAACACGTAAGGAATTTTTTTTTTTAAGATATCAGAATGTAAAAACTCAGTAGAAACCCCATTTCCTCCTTACTATTAACTAGCAGTCGCGCAGAGAAAAATCATTAGAGATATAATTAAATATGGGTCTATTTTTGAAGAGCGTCCTGCAAAATAGCCCCAAAATATGATGTAGTAATTTGATTTATATTTTTTTTCCTTTGGCACTACAGGTGCTAGCTATGTTTTCCCTTCATTTCCCACCCCATGTATATTAAACAGGGAGGGAACATTGCTCCATTGTCGGTGATGACCCCAGACTTCACCGGAATATTTTGCTCCTCGGTGTAAAATTGCGAAGTGGGTCTCTCTCTAAAATTCGCTATATTGGTTTTTATAATTACCCCGTGGTCTAAACTTTTTTGCATCCCATTTCTTAAAGGGGAAAAAAAAAAAGAAGAAGAAGAAGAAAGGAAAAAAAGATAGAAACTAACTTAGCTGTCGCCGTATTAACATTTCTGCTTGTCTCAAGCCCAGGCTTTCCGTAACTTTGCCTGGATCGGGTCCTACGTTTCTACAGTCGCCCTGCTGAGGCGTGCGTTTGCCCCTGCCTGCCGCTCAGCCTGCCGGTGGCTCTTTGCAGGCCTCGGTGCGGCGGTTTGCTGCCGCCGAACCCCCCGGCTCGGCCGGTCCCTCCCGCGTCCTGTCGCGCCGTCCCCGGGCTCTGACCCTCGGTTCGCCGCAATGCATTCCCCCAGCCGCATCGCACCGGGGAGCTTGGACTTCACACCCCGGAGAGTAATTTGTCAGATTCCGGCGGAGAACTAAACAACTCCTGATGTTATTTATTGCAGAAAAAAAAAAGAAGGAAAAACAGGCTGCGTCAGGCCGCCGTGCCCCGTCCTTTCATCCCCAAGATTTTATTCTTTCCTCCGGAATATTTTCTCCGCGTCTAGTAACACACAATTCACGGTTTTGCTTTGCCTCCTCCGTACGAGGCTGACCTCCTCGGTCGCTCCGGGACCATAAGCAGCGGCCGGAGCCCAGCGCCGGGCGGAGCAACCCCGCGGAGGGGCGCGGAGTCCCCGCGGCCGCCGGCCCCGCTCGGCTCGGCCCCCGCGGCCCGGCCAGCCCGCCGCCCTGCACGCCGAGGCGGCGGAGAGCGCTGTGATTTAAACCCAGCCCGGGGCTCGTTGTTACTAGGAGCGCGTATCTTTTTTTTTTTTTTTTTTTTTTGTTCTCCTTTGTAGGATACAGAAGGTGAATAATGAAATCCCTTTGCTAATAGTTTATGAGCCATGAGATTGGAAACGTGTACGGGTAGACCGGCGCGCCAGGCTAAAAATCACCTGGGAGGATGCGGGAGCCCGGCAGAGGAGAGGCTGTAGCACGCCCGGCGCAGAGCGCAGGGAAGAGCGGGGCTGCCGGGGGGGGCTCGGGTCGCCTCCCGCTGCTCCCGGGAGCGGGAGACCCCCCCGGGGATGGGGGGGCGCGGGGGCACCCCGCCGCCCACGGGCTGCGCGTACGGCCGCCGCACCTCCCCGCGCCTGCGTTTCCCCGACCCCCCCGCCCCGGCAGAGCTATGGGAAGGGGAGCGATTAAATGCGTGAGGGGGCTGCCTGCGGTGCACAAAGCGCGCACACGCTGCCCGCACCCCCCGCCCCCGCCCCGGGGAGCGCTGCCTGACACCGACTCGTGCGCGTCCCCGCGGGACCGCGCCGGCGGGCAGGGAGCCCGTGGGCGGCACAAAGGCAGCGTGTCGCGCGTGGGGCCGAGCCGTGGGCCGGCCGAGGTCCCTGCCCGGCGTCGCGGGGCGGGGGTGGGGGGGGTTGCTCAGCGAGAGCGGGACGCCCTTTAGGGCCAGTTTGGGGGCAACTGGGGGCGCGGCGCCGCAGCCGGCGTTAGCGATCGTGCCGCAAGCCGCTTTCCTCGGCGTTTTTGCGGCAGGTCACGTATGCGTGGACGGGGCAGGAGCAGGCGGGAGCGCTGCCGCTGCCCCCCGCCCCCCCCCCCCGCCCTGCCGGTTCAGGTCTCCGCGGCACGCCCGCCCGTCGCGGAGCGGACATTTCACAGAAAGTCCGTGCCACGGGGTGTCTGAGGGCACCGCCACCTCCCTGCCGTAAAAAACAAAAAACACTCGTCAACTCCGCTCAGTGCGTGCCATCGAGAGAAGCCGCCACGGCGCGAACCGGCACCATCTGTCCTGCCATTCTGGGAGACACAGATATATTTCTTTAGACAGGTCAGCAGTTCTTCCCCGGCCAGCCCTGTCAGGTACCTGTCAGGGGAGAAAACCTCTTCATAGCTGCCGCGGTGGGATCCTTACCGGCGGCAGCCCCTCTGCTGACAGGGACCCAGCCTTGAGCTGCCCGCAGATCAACGTCCTCTCCGGAGAGAGGGACCCGTCGTGACGCGGGAAGGCCCAAACCGCCGGTACCGCTCAGCCCCATCAGCAAAACACGGGGCGGGGGAGGGCAGAGGGGGCCGGCGCCGACGAGCCCGAGGGCTCTTTCCCGGGGAAGGCCAGGCTGGGCGCTGGAGCCGGGGGCTCCCCGTGCCGGGGGGCGGCTCTCCCGGCCGAGCCGTCGGGCCGGCCCCGCCGCCGCTTCCCTCCCGCGGCGGCAGCGCGGGGGGCGTGGGGGGGTGGGTGCGGGGCTGCCGCCCTCCCACCCGCCGAGGGCCAGGCCGCGGGGGCGCGCTCAAGGACGAGGCTCTCGCGCCGCCGGGCGCGCGCCCGGCGCCCACGCGCGCCCGGCCGGCAGGCGCGGCGTGGGCGGGGAGGGAGGGGAGCGCGCGTGCCGTGGGGCCGCGCCGCGGGAGCGCGGAAGCCCCAGGGCCACGCGTGTCTCGAGGCTTCCTCTCGAGTGGGTCCTCGCTCCGTGGCTGACCCAAAGCCCCAGGCGAACGCTTTCTCCCTGCCGAAGTAACACCCCCCACGCCCCCCTCCCCCCAGTAATTCCCACCTGGTTTCTTTCTGTTCCCCACTTGCTTGTTTCAAAGCGTGGGCACGTTCAGGAAAGCCTGCCTGCCCGCCTCCTGCCCTTCCACCCGGCATCGCGTGGACCCCCCTCACGACCCACCACCATCCACCCCCCCCCCAAAAAAAAAGCAACCCCCCAAGCCCCCTCGCAAACGCACCGTATTTCCAACTTGGAGTTAAAGTCGGTGCTAATCCGGGTCAGTCCCTGCCCCTGGCTGGGAAGGCAGGGAGGGAGGATGTAACGTATGGGGGGTGGGGGGGAGGGAACAAAAACAACCCCCCAAATAAACAAACAAACAAAAATCTCGCGCACGATCACAATAAAGTGAAATTCCTTTCCACACACCCACAACTTCAGCTCTGTCTGCTGCCTGGGGGGTTTTAATCTTGCAAAGAGAAAGGGGGGCTCCCTGCGCAAAATTACGCCTTCTCCTCTCATTTGTTAGCTGATTCCATCAAAAAGTTCGCTATTTATAGGCTACACACACGAACCTGGAGTAATACAAACCCTCCCGTGTTGTTCCCCTCGCAAAGTGGCCGGTCCTGAAGCATCTGAGCGGGTTTGTGTGTGTGTGCGTGAGTGAGAGAGACACACAGAGAGCGCTACCATCAAAAAGGGGAAAGAAGAGCTCAAGCTGAGAGACTTATTAATTGCTAAGAGCTGCTCTGCCACCAGCCATGTGAGTACCTAACAATGATCACCTTTTGCACAGATGGTCAGCGATCAGGCACAGACACTTTCTGTCCTTTTCTTCCTCCCTCCCCTTTCTTATTTTTTTTTTATTCCCCTCCTGTCTCACTCCCTCCCACCCACCGTTCCTTTTTTTTTTTTTCTTTTTTTCCCCCCTTTTTAGTTTGAGTTTGCACGGCTTATTCCTCCCGAAGAGGAGGAATGAAACGTGGGCGAGCGCGGGGGAGAAAATGTGCCGGAGAAGAGGAAGGAAGGAAGGAGTGGTGGAGGGAGAGGAGGAGGGTTTGTTAAGCGATCGCCTTGTCCCCTGAGTCCGAGCCGGCTGGGAATTAGTAACAGAGAGATAACGGAGGTTGTATCCCTCCCTCTTCCTCCGCTTTTCTTTTCCTGGAGCGCTCCGACACCCCCCCTCCTGACAATTATTACCCTGGTATCAGCGCGGGGAACGAGCTGTATTCATCAAACCCCATTTGGGGGAATTAAAAGAGAAATTTACAGGGAAAAAAAAAAGAGATCGAGCGGGGCTAAGGGGTTTTGCTGGCTCCGCGTCCAGCACCGACCGTCCCTCAGCTCCCGGCCCGCCGGGCGGGCAGGCGGAAAGCGCTCGGAGAGCAGCCCGCTCCCTCGGGCGCTGCGGGCGATTTTGGGGAGAGGGGGAGCGCCCCGGCCCTCCCCGGTAGCCAGGTGCGAGGGGGGCTGCAGCGCGTCCCCGCACGCCTGCGCTCCTTCCCCCACGCGAGGGCTCAAGCGCTGTTCAGGCAGCGCCAGACCTCGGCGGGGCACGGTGCGTGAAATCAAGCCCCGCGCGGCAGGCAGGGCACGGCACGTGGGGTTAAGATTCCGGGGAGGGGGGTGGGGGAATGCGATCTGTAGTAGGAAAGGTGGCTCTCGAAAAGGTAGGTGTCCCGGTTTGTGGAGGAATGCGGGGCTGGGAGACTTCGCGTGGAAAGGAGGGGTGCGGACAGAGAAGGCGAATTTGCTTCCAGCACGGAGAGGCGCTTTTCTAACCCGACACTTGAGCTCCAATCACACACTCTCAGGTTAGCGTAGCATTAAATTAACAGGGTCGGGGTTATCCAGGGCATTATACTGTGTGCCCGGGATGTAACCTCTGCTCATTTATACACAAAGAAGAGGGAGAGCCGGAGTTACACCTGGAAAGCCAAAGAGCACGGTGAGTATCGGTATTTGTTCCTCTCCCTCCCATGCCTGTGAACAAAGTTCAAAGGCAGCCGGTGCGTGTCTGGGTTTGGGTCCGCCGGACTCCCTCGCTCCCTTCAGAGGCAGCAGCGCAGCCGCCTTTGGTGCCAGGACCCCCAGCACAGCCCCTCCGGAGGCGAGCCCTCGCAAAACAGCAAGAAGAACTTGCGGTGTCTTGGTTGGAACTTTGCTGCTTTACGTAGGGGAAGGGAAAGGGGGGGGGGGGGGAAGGAAAAAAAATAAAAGTGACTTGGATCCAGCGCTATTTATAGGTGGCAGTAAAGCCTCCTTTTCAATAAGCAGCCGTGGAAAAGAAGCGTCAGAAAACCGGCTGCTTTATTGATTCAAGGTGCCGGACGGCCATAGCCATGCTAGCCAGGCTGGACCTACAAAGTCACGGCTCCTCTCGGGTTAGGCACCGAGAAGAGGAATAGGATCCGTATTTTGCTGAACCCTGGCTTGGACAAGATTCAATTCCCAAGCACAGGTATAGGGCACAAGAGGGTGAGATGGAAGACTTTTCCCTTTTCTTTCAGACACGCACACAATACAGGGCACCCGCAGGGCTGAAAGTGGGCCAGGGCTACACGGTAGGTATCAGATCACACAAAGCAGAGGAAAGAAATCCAGTTAAAAATACATTAGTTGAAATCAGAGGACGAGCTTGATTTTTTTTTTTCTCCCTTTTTAAACAAAGGTGCACGTTAGAACAAGCTGGAAGCACTTTGTGCCTGACGGTATCCCCCACGCCCATTGGAAATAAAGCAAGAAGCTTACTCTTTCTTTGCATCTGCTAAACCTTGTTTTAATTAGAATTGCTAAAGTAGGACACCCCGGTGGAAGATGTTTTCAAATATCCACCTACCTCTCTGCTGTAAGCAGAATTGCTGTCTGCTAAATTGCTTGAAACGCAAAATTCTGCCCCACCCCCAGCATGTTTTGGCACCTACTCACCCTTTCCCCCCCGAAATTGCAATCGCTTGTGAAAGGTCGCTCCATTAGGAGGAAAAGAAAAACCCCAAACAACCAGCAGTAATGAGATGAGTGGAGTCCCAGAGCCTCGCTTTGCTCTGTGCAGCAGGAAAGGGTTTGGACAGAGAGCGTCCTTCAAAACTAATGCTTTTTTTTTTTTTTTTAAGTCCCAAATTGGGCGTATCCTTACTCTTCTCCTTTAATTTATTTGATTAAATCATAACAAAAACAGACTCATCAGCCTCTCCTATTTCCTCACGTGTGACCATACGCGAAACCTTTTATATGGAGGCAAGTAATTGGCTTTAGTTAACTAAGGGCACCGGCCGGGCTGAAGTTTTACTCCCGCTCTCAGGGCAGCGCTTCACGCAAACGCGTGTTACAGCTGCACCTCACGCTCCTCCTTTGCGAACCTCAGGGTTTGAAACAGTTTCTCTCGTTCCCCACCTTTCCCTGATTTGGCGAATGAGGGTTGCCTCTGGCAGGGGCTTGCGGGACGAGGGGGCTCTTCCCCCGCGGGGTCTGCCGCGTCCCGGGGCCGGTTCAGGGAGCGCCCGGCCCGCTTGAACCCCCGAACCGCTCCTGGACCGCTTCCCGCGGGCGTCCCCATCCCCTCCGGGAGAGCACCGCGCTCGCTGCTCGTTTCCACTCCTGGTTAAGGACTAGATTAATTTCGTCTTCGGGAAAGTGAGGTTCTGCTAGCTCACCTCTAGCTTAAATTAAAAAGGAAGAAACAACCCCACCAAGCTTTGAAAGTTTCTCGGGTAAAGCTCGGGTTCCCTTTGGTTATTACTCAAATGAAGAACGGCGTCAATTAACTCTTTAATTCGGAAATGCCTGCCCGAGAAGAATAATGATAATTCCCCGTCCTTCTCTAAAAGGTAATTGCAGGCTGGCATTTAGCGCATGTGGTCCCCAGGTAACCTAATGACATGATTAGTCCCCTGCCCGCTCGCAGCCGTTGTTTGCCGCTCCCTCCCCCCTTGGTTCCTCTCCGAAATTAGGCAGCAACGCGGGGTACCGCTCGCTGCTTTTGGGGGTGCTGCCGGTGCCCGTCCTGCCCAAACCTTCCCCCCGCTTCGCTCTCCCCCTGCCCGCAGCCACCCGGGGTTCGCACCTCTGCCGGGCTCTCCCGGCCCGCTGCCACCAGCACGGTGCGATCCCAGTGGGAAAAGACCTAACACCACCAGCCCCGATAGGAGGGCAGGGGCCTCAGAGCAACAGGTAACGGGGGCACCTGCGGCTCCTCAAGGGTGTTTAACCGCTGGGAGAGGGAGCAGGAGATTTGCGAAAGGATCGCGTCGGGTGAGGGCGTGTTGCAGGGGCAGAGGACCACCCAAACCCGGCGCTTGGTGACACTTGGACAAAAGTTTAACGCTGCTGCGAGGCGGCCGGCACCTCTGCAGCGAAACGCACAAGCTGCCTCGCTTTGGTCGCTTGCCCGCCGGTTTCTTGCGGTCCCTAAAAGCCCCGAAAGCCGTCGCCCCGCGGAGCGGCCCCGGCTCTGGGAAGCGCCGACGGCGGGTCTGGGGCCGGACACGTGTTGCTCTCCCGGGGAGAGAGCGGGTCCTGTGTCCCGTCCCGTCCCCCCCGCCACGAACCTCCCGCGGGGACCCGCCGAGGAGGAGGCTGCGGCCGGCCGGTGCGGGGCCTCGGGCAGGGCCGGAGGGGGCGGGCGGGGAGGTAGGGCTGCCCGGCGGGGGGAGCGGGGCAGCCTCCCACCGAGTTACTTCATCGGTGCTCTTGAGGGCACGGCAGGAGCGGGCGCCTCGCCGTCGGGCACGAACCAGACCCCGATTGAGCCTTCGCAAGGGGGGGGGGCTCAGGCCCCGGGCAGGGGGCCCCACGGCCACCCCGGGGGCCGGGACGCCCCGCGGGGCTCCCCCGCTGCGGCAGCCGCCGGCTGGGGCTCCGCGGCGGGCGGGCAGGGCTGCCCCGGGGGCGGCGGCGGCGGGCGCGGAGGGTCCCCGGGCTGAGCCGAAAGGGGGGAGCTCGCCCCTTCCCTCCCCTCCTCTCCCTCCCCGGCTCTTTGTTCTTTGCCCCTTTGTTCTCCCTCTCCTCGGCGTTTGCCCTAAGTTTCCGAGGGAGGGTTGGAGGTGCGGAGAAAAGTTGCTGAGAGCTGAGGAATTACAGTAAGTGGCTGCCGGAGCAGGGAAAAGAGGCGGGGGTCCCTTCCCGGGGCTCCGAGCCGTTCCCCAAATTCTGTCGCTTTGTCTGACTTGCCCAAGGATCCGTGGGTCGCGCTGGGGACGCGCCGCGCTTGCACTGATGCTGGGGCAGAAGGGGGACACGGGGGTCCCCTGGCCACAGCGCACCCCCTGGGGGCCGGGCACCCCCTCGTCCCCGTTGGAAAGCCTTCTGGTGGGCAACCGTCCTTTCCGTCCTTTCTGGTGGGGAAGGGGGAAAAAATAATAATCGATGAACATATTGTAATGAGATGAGGCGGTAGGTCAGAGAGATGAAGAATTTCTGAATGTTAGATTTTAGGGCACACGTATTGGTCCGAGGTGCACAAACCCAGAAAGGATTTGGCTTTGTCACTTTCTTTTCGGCGTTCTCCCTGCTTGCTTGACAGGGCTATGGTAAAGTGTTGTCAGGAGTTAAACAAGTTGGCGCTTACTTTCAAAGCAGATGGAAAATCCTCGTACAACATCGCAGCTTAAAAGACAGCTTTAGCACGGTTAAAGGGAGATCAGACAGTATGATTTGGTATTGACAACAATAATAAAACTTCCTTGGAAAAGGAAAACCTCTTTGCTCGGTACGGTGTGCTATAGCCTCCCCCCTGCCTTTGCTAATCATAATTAAATGCTAGAGAACTACAAGCTTATTTTACCTTGCACTAAGAAATCATCAACAACTTGCAAATATCAGTTATCACAGTATTCTTCCCTTTCCCCCTGATATATCCAAGTAGGAAAACACTTTATTTGCCTGAGTTAGGTATTAGGAAAGCTGATGTAGAAGGAAGTTTTAGCATGGTGCAGTGGAGTAGGTCACAACAGGCTACAGACAGAGCCAGGTCTGAGACCTGAACTCCGGGAAGAGTTCCCTAACAGCGCTGTTAAGCTCCCACCTTTATAACCAAGGATATAACAGATGAAGGTAGCACTTTAGTGTTTGCCGAAAAGCTCCCTGAATGTAATTCTCTTATTTCTTGTAATCAAGAGAATGTCCATAAATAATTATAGCAGCATAGTGTAAACTTACTATTTTTAAATATGTAGAGATCCTATAAAATGATTTTTTTTAAAAGATCATTGTCACAGTTTTTGTATTACATAAAAAGGCTAAAATTGTTTATTATAGTGAGTCAGATTTCCAGAATTTGTATACATTTTTCTGATATCAAACAAACCAAACAAAGTTTAGAAATGAGGTGAGATAAGATTGGAGTTGACTAAATAAACATTTTAGACTGGGATTTTTTTTAATGTACGTATGCTAATAGGGATCATACCATCCTTCTGGCAGCTATTAAACCCCAGGATCAATTTTTCAAATGAAATGGGTTTTGATTTGAGGTGATGTGGGGCCTGTTCTTCTGGCTTTGTTTTTTCCTGACGTTGAGGGGATACAATCTCAGCAAGAAGTCTGGGAACCTCGCAACTGGAAAATCCAGCTTCAGGTATTTCAAGCTGGAAACGCAAACCCAGAAGCTGTCCTTGAAAACTTTGACCTTTATTATTTAAGACCGTGGTTCACGGTTGAATGTAATGATCGGTCACTAGCAAAGTAGAGAAAGACGCAGGCATCGTATTGGATGCTTTGGTGATAGTTCGATTTTCTAGCTGAGTGTGTCTCTGCCACAAGTCTACTAGTTTATTGCTTAAATCCAGAGGCCAGCCACGTTACTTACTATTCTGTTTATATCCCAATGCTCGTAATGTGTTGTTGCAATATCCAGGTAAAAATGGTCAATGCCGTTTACAAGGAACCTGCCTTAAGCAATACTATAATCAGTAATAGCTAATGTTACTGAGAGCAACAGTTTCTGCAAATGACTTACTGCCACAGGAGTTAACAAAGGTACAGCTGTAACTGTGTTCAAAACTAAATAAAAGCAGACATCCAAGAAGGAGAATATAAATTTAATTGGAAAAGCGGATCTTACAGAATACTGTGTATGATCAATAATGGTTGATTCTGTCTCGGTAATGACAACAAAGAGAGGGCCAAGCAATGTTAGAGGGTACTTGTTTAAATAGAGGGTTTCTGCAGCATGAGAAAAAGTAATTTCTGACTCAAAAGCATCCACTGAAGAAAGAGGGATTGCATTTATTCACGTGTTAATTAATCTTCCCTTTTTGCTTGTGCTTTTTATGGACGTACATAGATTTCCTTTCAATAGATGAGAGGTTTATATATATTAAAAACCAACCAAACAAAAACAATGGACAACCCCCTACTACTTCCCTTGGAAACTCTGACATCGAATACAAGTTACTAAATATTGCACTGGATTTCAGGGGGCAAACCTAAATATGTAAAGATGGTTTGGGATTTTGTTGTCTTGATTTTTGGAGCAGGGGACAAAGCTACTGAGTTGTAGCAGTTCGCCAAACTACTGAGTTGTTTAAGTGAGATGTTGGGCAAGACCTTTTGCCTCTGAATTTTTATCACCTTTGTCTGTTGATAAATACTTGGAGCAAACGAGGGGAAAAAACACATTGTTTTCATTTTTACTTCACTTGCACTTGTTGTTACACCTAAGCAGTTCCAAACAGCATCGGCACAAAGGAATATGGCATAAAATCAGAATAAGGAGAAAATTAAAAATGAACACTCTCTGCTTTATAATAGATATTTCTAGGTATAGGTGTGAATGAATACTGATTCATTTATACAGTTCTTAAATGGAAAAGCCTTAAGTTTACAAAAAAGGTAAACAGCGTGTCGTACTGCATTTAGCTGATGTTGGTGTGCTAACTTTAGGAAAATGGAGAGCGGCAGTCCCCTTGACATCCCTGCAGAAAATTAGAGCTTGCCAGAAAGGAAACGAGAGCATATAACTATAGGAGTTATGTTGAGAATGGAGGGTTAACAACTTTAATATTGTATTTCTTTTCTTTTATTAGTTTATCCTAGTCTTAAAAAAATTAAAAGATTTTTTTTTTAATTGGAAATGCCCATGTTTTATTCTAGTGATATATACTTAATAAAACTAAGGGATTCTTCAGAATAATGCACATCTCGGGCTTTCAAATGTTACAAGGGCCTTATGTGCTTACTACATGTGTAAAATTATCAGTAACCATGGGAAATAGAGGTATATGTTGGCTAAGATTCAGTTGCTGAATAAATAGCAATTTAGGTTGGTTTTTTTTTCTTTTACTATTACATCACGTATAGAGAGATCTGGAGCTCATTTCGTCATGCAGGTACAGGAGTACACGTAGGATGTTGACTGAATGTAGTAAATATATTTGCAACAAATACTGGTGATAATGACATGTTTCCATCTAGGTATTTAATCTGTTTCAAAATTTGTCTCATTCTTAATAAACAGAGTAGTAGTAATAAACTTAGAAATTAGTTCCCTATATTTATATTCTGTCCCAAAAGACTTTTTATTCAAAGCACAAAAATAGGTATGTCTCTGTATTTTGTTAGTGAGTCATGACCCTGAGATACGGCACTGGCAAAATACACACAGTCTCCCTCCCTCAAAATACTTGCAAGAATAGTATGTTATTGCCTCTGCATGTTTTTTTTGAGTGTACATCAGTAATGTATAAGTGGGTCTGGCTCTAAGCACAGAGGGAGAAGAGATGATAAATCAATGTAAGTTCATTCTAAGTAACTGATTAAAATAAAGGCTCTGTTCTGTTTCCATTGCAGTTAACACTAAAACACTCGTGACTTTGAATAGCTTCCTCTTACTTTTTGGATTGTGGAAATGCTCAGAAATCCCAGCCAGCATTTTGGTTTTGTTGTGCAGATATACATAGAAGTAACATAATCTTTGTTGAAAACTGTGGTTCCAGGCCTTAATTTTTTCACAGACTTCTGCCTAACATTTTTATATTTCTTATCATGTAGTAGGAGGTTGCCCCCCCCCCCTTCCTCCCCAAATGGAAACAGTTACCGTGTCCATGAGTGGCATATTTGGTATTTTAACTATTTCAAACCTTTATCCAAATACAGGATAACAATGTTTTTTTTTTATTTGTATCAAATACAAATCATTACACTGGTGCCAGTCTTGGGAAGCTGCCAATGAGCTGCTGCTAACTTTAACATCCTCACCCATTTTAATAGTTGTCATTAATGGAACTTATGCATTTTCTTCCAGTTAGGAAAATGTTCGAATAGAACTAAACTAGGTAATTCCATGCATATCCTTATCAGTCAACACTTTCTGAACAAATTAGATCACTATTTAACTTTTTTTTTACCTTATTCTTTCCTATTTTTGTACTCACAAGAAAAGAGCAAGGCATCTAAAATATGCTTGAAATTCATAATTTAAAATATAGATCTTTAAACAAAGAATGAAAATAACACAGACTTCTGAATTATAAATTAGAAAATCTTTTTTCTGTTTCTAACTTGGATTTTCTCTGAATAATTTCTTCCCTCCTCCCTCCCTATTCATCTTGTCCACTTCAAAAATGTTGGAAGTAGTATGTGTTTTAGTAGGATATAGTGTAAGGACTCTTCCATGTTTGAAGGATACTTGGAGCTCTTCATATGATGGCTTTGCATCAGCAGAAAGTGTTAAATATTTTTAGGCTGATTGAATTTTTTACATATGGCAAAAAATACAGTAATCCAGTGATGGTTTTCACAGACATGTGGAAATCAAAGGATTTTGCAGGTGTACACGTATGTGTACTGCTATTGACATCAGGTACTTCTGGGGTGGGTGGTGGTCATGTATTCAGGGAAAATTAGAAATAAATGGAGCTTATACTTCTAACTTGGGTGACACCAACTTTTCTTATACACTCAGTAGATAAATTTGTATTTTGTTTTTCTTTTTCTAATCTGTAATAATATCTATCCAATGGGGTAAATCAGCTGGATATAGGTATATGTGTGTGTGTATATATATCTCTCACATCACAGCCAGGGAAAAATTGACTCAAGGAGACAAACTTGCTTTAAAGGAAGTGCCACAAAAGAGGAACTTTATGCATCCAAAGTTGTCTGTCTTAGTAGAATGAAGAAATTATTGATACTGTAGCATCCCACCTTGCTTAAGCACAGCTCCATTTATGTAAGGAAGGATCAGCAGTAGTAGACCCATGTAAGGGAGAGTGACTATAGTAACTGAATTATTTCTCAGTTCCTTTACCCATTACCTAGCAAATAAATTTTCATCAATATGTCAAAATCAAAATTCTTTAAGAGGAAAAACATGCAATAGATTCAACCTTTAAATGGAGGGCATTTGGGGTTTTTTTTGATTGTTGTTTGTTTCATAGCAAACAGCATTCACAGAAAAATATTCTAAGTGGGGGGGGGGGAATAATTGAGAGAATGTGATGAGACTGGCATAGATCTTTCCCAAGCTAGTAGAAGATGCAGACCAAATCACTTGTCATTGGAGTGCTAATATCTTTAGAATCACATTGAAATTCATCTGATCTGTAAGTTTGGCATCATGTCCATTGAAATCATAGACATTCATATTCCGTAGTCTGGAACTTCTGCAACCACACCTAACTTTTATGAGTGGTTTATTTTGATATTATCTTTTCAAATGTTTGGGTAAAACAGACACGGTAAACCTGTGATTGATTATAATAGTTGGCATTTAATGAGTGAATTTATCTATTCATCTGAGGGGTATCAAAGACATAACCCTTACTTTCATATAAGGAAACTGAGGCACAGAGAGAGAAGTGACTCTCAGAAGCCTGAGTTCCCCATGATAAGTTGGTGATGGATTTAGGAATACAGAGCAGGTTGCATACACCTGCTGCATACACCTGCTGCATACACGTTGTAGCCTCATAAAGCACATGCATTTTATGATGCCTTCACAAACTACTAAAACCTTGTTCCAACTGTTTCCTCCAAAGCTTTGTGACACTTCGCTTTTATTTAGTGGCAACACTTCATTCATCAAATGTCTATAAAGCTTGTACCTTATGATCACCTGTATGAGGACTGGAAGACCTGTTTGTCTTTCCAGTACCCAAGTAAATTCCTGAATGTTAACTCCTGTATTTGTATGTGTAACAGCAGAATTACCTGAAATCAGCTGGAATTGCTCTTGCATAGTAATTTGTTGCACTGAGGCCACAGGGAGGAAAACTAGCAACCCATGTTTTACATCCTCTGCAGCAGCATAAAGCTGAGAGAGAAAAAATGAGGTATAATGGAAAATAGTAAAGGGTCATTTTCATTGGGCTTGTACCTAAAGAATTGTGCCAAGAAGCAGCATGTACTGCTGGAATAGAAGAAACTGTTTCTGGATGTTAACTCTGGGTAGTATACTGCCCTGGTAACTTAGACAGTAATGCGATATCCTATCCGCACAGGTAGGAATGTAGAGCAACAGCCTCCTAACAACTGGAAATTAATACGCTAATCTCTTAAAAAGTCATTATTCACACAAAAGAGGCAGGAAAAAAAATTGTTAAGGCAAAATTGTGTATCCTTCTGTGCATCTGGCTGTAACAAGTAAGGGTTAGGAATATGGTTTTATACTAACAGCCATTAAAATAACTGGTTGTTGATTGTGGCCATGTTTTTTCTTTTTCTGTAGTCTTAGCTGAACACCCATGTCCCAGGGGCTGAGAGGGTGGCTGCTGGGCTTGTGTGTGAGCCTCACGAGCTTAGAGGGGCTGGAGCGGGGATCACTGGAGTTCTCGGGCTGGCTCCAGAAGGACTTAGATGGGGCGTTCGTGAGCTAGTGGCTCTACTTCTCAGCAGAAATTTAGTAGCAAAACATTATGGTAAAGTCTTCTAACTAGTAAAATTGCTCCAGTGTAATGAACTGTACCATAGTATCCAATAGTACAGGGCAACAAATTGCCCTAAGTAAAATTACCCATATTGAAATAAGTGAATAATGGACACAACTAAACTCTGGGTAGTGTGTATAAAGAATAGTATTAGTCAGTTATGAAAAACTGGTTTGATATCCAAGTCAGTAATATCAGTCTCCCTGAGGTTTCTTTTAATTCTCCTGTAACTGAAATGAGAACTGGCTTCAGTGTAAGGGAACTTGAAGAACATGTGCAGTAATGATGTTTTATGTACGCCTTGTACTGTGCTGGCGGACACAGACACTAACACGCTCAACACCAGGCTGAAAATTTTCAGCCAGATAAGAGGCATGCTTAGCCATCTCACGGGAGAGGGCAAATGGGGATGCAGAGGTGTTTGCAAGGGAAGCAGTTCCCCAACGTTAGCTTCTCTGCGTCTTCGCCCACAGAGAGGACGCGCTCCAGCTTGGCAGCCCGGCTTGTCAGTCCTGCCACCCCTGGCTGGACACCAGCTCCCTCCTTCCCTGCCTGCTTCTTTCTGTGCAAGAAGGCAATGCCAGGTGCCTACGTCTGTCCTCTTTTCTTTTTTTTTTCGGTCAGAGCTGCCATCTGACCGGAGGGGTAACACAGGGAAGGCTGATCCCTTTCATGACCTATTCGGGGCTATGATTGTCTAGCCCAAAATTGAAAAGACAGTACTCTGCAGTGGATCTCCTTGTTTTGGTGAAAATGGTTGAAACTCTGCCATCTGACTAATGGCACTATTTTGATGCATCTTTTATTTTCTATTTCATTATCTACAAGTAGATATATACAGATTTGGGGACTAGCCTTTATATTCCTTCCTGAATCTTCTAAGAAGACAAAATTAAGACCAAAAATTATCCCTCCTTTACTAAACTTCTTAAAAAAAAAACCAACCCCAAACCTATTAGATTACATATTTTTATAGAGATTTAGATAAATTGGTACATATTGCCTTAGATACGACAAGGTTTCTAAAGCTTTATAAACTTGATGCTTGTAAGCTATTAATGAACTGTGATTTAGTAATGCAGTGGAAATATCATAACTGAAAAGGAAATAAACAACTTGCCTCATTGGCAGAACTATCATTACCCTGCGTGTAGGAAAAGCCTCCGAAGCTGGCTGCCTTTGCTGCAATTAGTGGTGTACTTTCTTCCCAGGATATCCCGTTGTTTGCCACGCTCCCTCCGCAATCATTTTTGTAGGGCTTTTGGATGCAGGAACTTTATCTGACGAAATGTTTTGTACAGCACTTAACAAATTTACCTTCTTACCCTGAACAATGCTACTGTGCTATAAATACCTAATGAGAACACATCTTTGGCAGTATAAACCTGGAACAGTTACCCTAATTTTTTGTAGAAGTTGCTCTGCATTGGCACTGGGGCAACTCACTTGGGCCTGATAGCAGCAGGTCTCTCGCCCTGCCTTTTGTGGCATGAGAGAAGGACCCAATATTTTGGGACTTATTTCTGCAAAAAGTTGAGCACCTGTAATCCTGCTAACAGCAGGAGAGGAGAGCACGCAGCTCCTGGCAGCAGCAAGCCCCACTAATTTCTGCACTGCCCAGAAATTAACTTCGAGAGTCTCAAAATTGTCATTAAAATTCAAATGTTTCCCTTCACATATAGACACCCGCCCATGGAAAAACGCCCATCATCTAACTTCTCCCCCTCTCCCCGGGGGTGGTACTGGGAGATTAGCTCACGAGGAGGATGGGAAGTTTGCAGTCCTAATGGCGACTGAAAAGACAGAGGCAAGAAAACAAGCTTACCTTGCTGCCCTAAAGTTAAGCAGTAATCCACATGGCTCCAACACTGAAATATGTAATAACATGGTTGTAGGATTTCATTGCTAAAGATTTTGCATTGGTTCTGCTTCTGTCTTGGCTATACAAATAACTTTTTATTTTATTGCTATTGCTGTATAATGTGACCAAAATATCATGGAAAAAAAATGCAATTTCTCAATTTTTTATTAGAAATGGAAGATCAGATCCCCAGCTAGTATAAATTGGTATGACTCCAGTGATCTCACGACAGCTATGTCAGCTTTCATGGGCTGCATATCTGGTTTCTGGTTTGTGGCCCTGACCAGCTAATTACTGAGTAGCACTTCACCATACCATGACATTAATACATAGTAATGGAATTCAGGGTTCTGGCTGGGGTTAAGCAGTTAAATACAAGTAAATGCATTGGTCTGTGGAGTAAGATCTTTTTACTTTTCTCATCATTTTCCATCACAAACAGTTGGTTTAAAACTGGTGTCCTTTCCCTCCCATCAGCCTCTTGGCCACCTGCTAGAGGCCTGCAGGTATAAGGGGAAGGATGTGTTCAGTATCAGCACATTTCACTTAGGGCTCTAGAAACGAGCATCTTCAATGCACACCAAATGAGCTAAATTACAGGGGAGTGTTTCCAGCAGGCATTCCAGGGCTGTGAACGCAGCCTGGGAACCTGTGGTCCAACAGGCTTTGTCACCCTGACTGATGCTAAGAAAGTCCTCCCTACACGCTTCCATGCACCATTTTCTACCTTATCTATCACATCTTTGCAAGTACAGCTTTTTGTGTGTGCCTGGGGATGTACTTAGGCATTCTGAAAAGTCAGAAGACTCACTGAACTTTTAAAGCTGGCTAATGTCAATGTGCTTCAAGCAGGGCCTAGATGGAGTTGAGGTAGTTGAGATCCTTCAGTCCAAAATTGTTTAAGAGCTGATATTGACCTATTCATCTTTTGACTTAACATGCCAGGTGAAGTTCTGCAACCTCAGGGAAGACTGAATTCATACAAAGAGTGTTGGGGTTCCATAACGGAGTGTCACAGGTGCTTTCTTCTCAACTGTAATGGTATCAGTTCCTCTGTCTTTTATATAAAACATAGCAGTTAAAGAGAATTCAAGTTCAGGGATGAAGGGTTTCATGTTTCCTCTTCTTCCAGTCTATAAACTATTCTATGCGTAGGCTTCTTCCGCTCTTCCTTTTGAAGCTCCACCATCAGCATTTAAGGTTATTCAGGCCAGAGAAAAGCAGCAGCAGGGAACATGACTGTAGCGTCCTGTGAGAACACTGAATTATGTGGGGTAATCCTGGATCTCTGGCTTCCAGGACTCCTTTAGCACTTACACATTAAGAATAAAATACATTAATGGGCTTTTGAGAATTCCTGAGATATGACCTGAATCATAGGTAGAGCCTATCTGCCATTAAACATAATACCTTCTTGGCAGCCATTCCTCCTTTGCAACCTTTGGCTTTGAGATCTGTTTTGGAAAGGCAAGAGGCATTTGGAAAATCTTGTAGTCAGTACCTCTATACCAAGGAATCAATCCCATCACATACCGTTCTCTACCTGTCGTTTCCCCGGTATGTCATATGTACTTTGCACATACAGCACAGTTGCTTACTTAAGTGCAGACCATTAATCACTGGTTATTTTAATATTTGTGTAGTGTGTGAAAGGGGAAAGGGCTTAAATTCTGTTTGCAGTTTAAATAACTGTCTTGGCAGTTACACAATCCATAGTGTTTATATTTTCATGGAATGCAATGTTTGAGACTGATGTTAAAGTGAGAGCAGCAGATATCAGATATGGCCAAGCAGGTTCCAGAGTTGGTCCAGACTGGGTCAGCCCTGCACCGCAGCTGGCTGTTGAGGGCATCTCGAAACGTGCAACTTAGCACTGTACAGTTTGTCTGCTACGGATATGCAATATTATTACTTGCTGATGGCAGCGTGGCAACTTTTGTCTATATCAAACAAGCCAAATTCCGATCCCTTTACTACTTCTTAGAGTTCAAATTCCTCTGACACCAGGCTCAATTCTTGTTAGAAGCCAGACTGCAGAAGATAAGTGAGCCTGCTTATTCTGAGCAGACTTGGATCTCATATCAGGTGAGGGCCTCACCCCAAATCCTGATCTCTGATAAATTAACTTTTTAACATTGCATTACCGCTAGCGCACAAGCCAAATGTCTATGCAGGTATTTATGTTCCAACAGCCAAATGCAAGCTCATTCTTTTCTTCTGATTTGTAAGTATGTTATGTTTTACAGACATGAGTAACCCATGTGGGATATCTTTCCCACAGAGTAAAACCAATGTAAATGCACATGACTCAGGGATTTGTTTCAATGCTCATGTATAAACTCTCATTAGAAATGATTATGCTTGAAGATCAAAAGAAAAGTACACTCGCTTGTATTAATGTTTAATGCATAATTCACATTGTTAGAACAAAAAACAAAACAGTCGGTGGTTGTTATGACAAATATTAAACATTGGCACTACTAACCAATTCCCATAGAGGATCCTTTATTTCATTGCATTGGCTGTGCACTGAGATTTCCTCTTGCGCGTGTTGTGGCATCATCTCAGAGATTTAAAGACACCTTCCTCACTGGATGAGTAATTCCCCTGTAAAGACAGGAGTCCGGCAGAGCTGGGATACGCCACCACTGCGGGTGGCTCCAACTCTCAGAGACCCCTCAGTGGAAGCAGAGTGTAAAATAATCTAATCCAATTGTTTATACAAGTGGGATTTCAGATCAGGCATGCTCCTATATGGTCTGAAACTCCCATTACCTTCAATCTTAGTCTAGTTTGAGCCTTAATATCAAGACTAGACCCATGGGCAAAGTCACTCAGCATGACAGAATACAAGAGCTTGATTTCCTGTTTTATGCTTATCCATGTTTTACCTTCTTTAGTCAAGGCTTACTTTCTTACCAGAAAGCTTCTTACTTAAATAAGCAGGTTTGGTGCGAGGGAGGGGTACGTGAAATCCATTCCCTATATCCTCAACCAAGACCAGCACAGGAGAGCAAAGCCATGCTCCTAATCACAAATCGAGTTTAGGAACGAGAATCCTATGTGTGGCATCATTGCCCACTACATGCAGTAGTGGGGCTGCTTCATCTGCGTAAGGGAAGACCCCTCTGTACCCTCTGCCTTCCCACATTATAGCCTTTCACACAAAGTAGGAGTTGGGTTTTTTTATGTTCCTAGCTTTTATTGGCTTTTCCCATGTCAATGTTTAAAAGGGCAGCAATTTGTATCATCTAGCTTTTATATTTATGCTTCTTTCAAAAAACTGGCTGTTTTACTAGCTGAGCTTGCATAATTTCTTTCTTGTCCAGGTTTTTTTTTGTTTTGTTTTGTTCCCCCCCCCCCCCCCCCCAAAACCCCAAAACCCCAACAACCAACCTTAAGTTTAAAGTTTAGGAGTCTTAATTCATGTCAGAGTCAGCTCTCTTCCCAAGGAGGTCTGTGGCACAGAATCAGACCGAATGACATTTGACAAACTTTCTGCTTGGCGCAAAGTCTCAAAAAAATTTGTACATTCCCGCTTGGCGCAAAGTCTAAAAAAAAATTTGTATGTTCTCATTCTCATTTTGGTAACTTTCCTGTATGCCTGTAGTGGTAGTAGTGATACAATACCCCTGATCCAGAGCAGAGCAGCTGCCTGAGTTTCAGGTAGGTTCTTCCCGATTCAGATCTCTGTAAGCAAACTATAAATTAGCTCTCTATTCCTCAGGTGCCTTCTGAAGGCCCTGTTGTCCTGTAAACCCTTCTAAGCAAGTCTGAGAGGTTCTTCATTCAGGAACTAATATTGTTGAATTAGAATTGGTGCTGTTGCTTTGAATGATATGCAGTCAAAGTACAAATGGATCATGGGTGTTTAAGAGGACAGAGCAGACAGAGCTTTGGTTTTTGTTTTCCTTTTGTTTATAACAACCCGCTCAAAATATTTACGATTGAGAAGCTGATATTTTCTCCAGTAAAGAACCTATTGTCCACTTTAAGGCAGTGGAGAATGTACTCAGAGTACATACTGGTTAAATTGTTTATTTTTAGTGGAGTGCACATGGCATTGCTATCCTGGAATTGATCATAAATACATAGCTGTTGTGGGGGTTCTGTTGAGGAAAAAAAAAACCTGTAATGAATTAAATATGCTTCACAAGGAAAGAAGTAGGTCAAACGTTGGGCTAAATTAACCTCATGTTATACAGAAAGACTAAACTCTGTTGTTTTCACCTGTGGGACTTTGGACTTGCCTACACACCAAATTATTCCAAAACACTTATTAGGTACACTGTGGTAATTATTTTCGACTAAAACCATGTGTAGACAAATCTTATGCCAGCATAAGAATTCACTTTCTTGAATTATCTTAATCCACTTTGAAAGTGGATTAAGTGAAACCAGGAAACAACTCGGTCATCCCAGAATGAATAAGCTATCTGAACACAGTTCTGCTTTGTATTCACATCCGACCTTATTCCAGCATAATTTTCCTGGGCTGAGAGGCTCTTAGGATATATCTACATAGCAAATGAATGTGTGATTATAGACATACCAACCTTTCCTTTACTCTCACTGGCATGAATAACAGCAGTAATGAAAGATGGTAGCAGAGACTTCGGTACAGCCTATTAACTGGAGCATATACGCAGCTGGTTGTGAACAGCCTCTGCTGAAATCCACCTTGTCACACCCTCACTTCAGATACAACTCACGTTCCTTAGACTAATACCAGGGTTGGGAATGCCTCTGCATCTCCAGTGTGTACGCACACCAAAAATTGCATACGCGATAGGACTGTGCAGCTGAGCTAAATGGAAAACAGGTGAATTTAACTTCAGAGGTTAATCACACAGGAGAAGCAGCATGGCTCACACATTTTTAATATACACGCCTTTGACAACCAAATAAAGTGTCAGCTGTTCGACTGTGGAGGCCAAATTAAATATGCTGCAGACAAGCACAGCCCAGTTGATTTCACTAGGGCTGAATTTGGCTCCATAGGTGAGATCTTGCTTATTTGACTAATACTTATTTTGTTACCTATCTGCTTATTTATTTTAATGAAATTAATGCACTTTAATGTTCCTTTAAGTGCATTCCAAAAATAGCAATTTGATTAACTAATTCACTTTTAAAAGTGTAACAATCACAACTAAAAATCTCCCTGTTAGCTGAGGTATGGAATAATTGCAAGTAGCATCTTGGGTAGCTACGCTGTACCCTTCATCCTTTCAAACAAGTTCCCCACATCAATCAGAAGAGTCTCACTTAAAAATGAATGGCGAAATATAGACAACAGTCAAGCTGTACACACTGCTTTTCAAGTCTACCAAAAAAATGTATCAGTAATGTACTCTGTACTCTGCTGAGACAGTACAGTCCAGACTGCTAAGAATTTAGCCTAAAAGCAGTTCAAAACAATTCCAAAACAGAAACATGAAACAAACTTGTCTTTCTAGCCAGGCCAGAAAGCATCTTGCATAGCTTAGGTTGGGGGGGGGGGGGGGAAAGCGCGCTTTCAATTTCAGGCTCCTGAAAATGATGCTTGGACTGTACTATATTCTGAGAAGGATTTCTCCCCCCCCCCCAACTCTTCTTCCAGTTGCAATAGATGATCTTGCCCGTTCAAATAAGGTGCTGTTGAGAGCACAGTCCAGCAACAGAAAAGGTGTGCACTAACTTCTCCCTGACTCCATCTCCTTATAACAACCGGAATAGCAAAACCTGATTAGTAACACTATTAAGCAATTTTGCCCTTTATTGTATTTAAATGAGGAAAATGAAAGCGTTAATGCTAATATTAAGGCTGAACAGAGGCAGTTGCAAAAAATAATCTAGTTTCAGCCCTGCTACATGCGTCCCTTCGTGAACTCCCCCGCGCTCGCTGCGTGTGTATCGGCAGTGCTGCAACTTGTTATTAAAACAGGCGGTGCAAAACGCAGAAGAGCTAAACTTGACTTTGGGCACCGCTGGGACGCTCTGCGGTCGCTGCGCAGGTGCTGTGGCGTTTCAGCAGTTTGGGATATTAACAGTGTGCAGGGAACAACCGATCTTTAGCTACGGAGGCGCTTCAGTCCGAGCCGGTGTCTTTTTAAGCGAGGCCTAGTTCTGGAAATACTTGTGCACGCGAGTTACACCCGACACGCAGAAGGTGCCCCTGAATTTAGCGGGACCGCGCGCCTAGACTGACAGGATTTGCCTTTCAAAAGCGCAAAAAACCCACGGAAAGAAAACGCGGGTGGCTCGCCAGCCCCTTCCACGACTGGCCGCGCCGCTGGCAGCGTGCGCGGGGGTCACGCCGACCCGGGTGCTGGCTGCAGGCCCGAGCCCGCTCTCCCGTTTTTAACGCAAACCGCCCTGCTTTCAGAAAGAGATGCTCGGCCACCCTAGCAGCAGAGGCAGGGAGCGGTGGATGGCTCAGGCGCCCGTCACGGAACCCCGCCGGGGTCGGCGGGAGCCCCGACGCCATTGTGCTGCCGCCCGCCTGCCGCCCTGCCTCCCGCCGGCCCCGCAGCCCTCGCACGGGCCCCCCCCCCCAGTTCCACCCGCCGCCGTCACCAGGCCGGGAGTCGGGGGCTCCCCCCTTCCAGACACACCCCCCCCCAGCCTTCCCCTGCAGAGGCTTGCAGGAGATTTGGGGGGGGGGGGGGCGCGGCGCCGGGCCTGCACGGCAGCAGCGGTGCGGCGGCACGGCCAGCAGCGCTGCTCCTCGCCTACCTTCCTCCGGCATTTCGGCTGCCTTTTTTTTTTTTTTTTTTTTCCTTCTGGTGTGTGCGCTGCCCCCCCGCCGCCCCCCCCCCCCGGCAAATGGCCTGCTGGCGGCGTGTGTGTCCCCGCGTCCCCTGGGCGAGGTGTCCCGTCCGCCGCCGGAGGACCCGGCCGCCCGCATCCGAGCTGCCGCGGGGGTGGCACCCCCTCCCCGCCCCCCGTTTTCCGTAGTTGGCTTTTGGGTGGTTTTCTTTTTTTTTTTTTTTGGTTTGGTTTGGTTTTTTTTTTTTTTTTTTTTCCAGGTGGGACTTGGCGGTGACCGGCGAGGCTCGCCTGGCACTGAATGTCACCCTGAAGGTAAAATGAAAGACAAAAAGATGAACGCATGCCTGCTCCCCTCGGCCGCGCCGCCCCGCGCCGCCGCTCCCCCGCGCCCGCCGGCGAGCGGCCGCCACCATCGCGGGGCGGCAGCCCCCGCCGCGCCCCGGATTTCCTGTCCCGGCTTTTTATTATTATTTCGCTTCGGAAAAAAAAAAAAAAAAAAAAAAAAAAAGGCAAAAAAAAAAAAAAAAAGCGCCGCATGCAAAAAGAAACGTGCACGTACCCGGTAACGAGCCCAGGAAAAACCCGGCCGCTTCCCCCTTCTCCTGCCAAGTTATCATTGAGAAAACAGACAGGCGGCGTGACGTCCCGGGTCAGGCCGAGTGCGGACCGGCGCTACCAAGGCGGCAGGGAGGCCCGGGGACGCCGCCGGGGCCGGGGCCGCGGGGCCCGGGGCCGCCGCCGCCCGCCCGCCGCCGCCGCCCGCCCGCCGGGCCGCGCCCGCCGCCGCCGCCGCCCCCCGCGCCCCCCGCCCCGCCGCCGCGGCGCCGCGCGGCCTGCCGCCCGCCGGCGGCTCCCCCCTCGCCGGCGGAGGTCGCGGGAGCCCAGTTAAAGGAGGCGTGTGTAAAGATTTTGCAATGTCCCTGCATGGTGTTGTAGACTTTCCTAGCAAAGAAACCGGCTTCGGCTTCTTTAAAATCCCCGACGACTCACCTGATTAACCTGCCTGCGGTTCTGAGCTGACCAGGTAAAGCGAGCCCCCCCCCTCCCCTCCCCGCACCTCTGCGAGCTGACATTGCATCGGGGGCAGGTTTTTGCTTGGAGACGAGCCGCTGCCAGAAGCGCTCCCCCCCCCCCCCCCATTCCACCTTCAGACCTCGCCAATTGCACTTGCTCAGAGTCATTCCCCCCCCTCGCCCCCCCCCCCCCCAAAAAAAATCAGCTTCGTAAAAAGCCGCACAACAGCACCGGCCACCCGGGGTTCAGTGGTTCTTGGCTCTCGGACAATTATTTGAAATTATTGGCCCGGGGGGCTGGGGGGGGGAGGGAGAATGATTTTTTTTTTTTTTTTTCCCCCCCCCTTTCTGCTGACAGATCCTACCCCAGCAGGTTTTGTCCTCCCCCCCTCCTCGCCCGGGGTCAGGAGTGCCGGGGAAGTGACGAGGCTTTAGCCAGCAAAGAGTTTGGGGCCGGGGTCCCGGGGTGGCTCTGCCGGTTGCGAGCGGGGAAGGGGCACCGGACTCTCCACAGCCGGTGCCGGGGCGGGGGTGAGGGTCGCGGCGGCTGCCCGGGTCGCCCTGCCTCCCTCGGGGTGCCCTTTCGGCAGCCCCGAAGTGTCCCGGCCGCGGCGCGGCCCGGGCAGCGGCGGGGCCCGCCCGCCCCGGCGGGGAGAGGCCGGCGGAGGCGGCGGGGGGGTGTGTGTGTGGGGGGGGGTGGCCGTCCTCGTCCCCATCCCTCCCCCGCCGCCCTCTCCTTCCTGAAAGACTTCTGCGAGCGGGTCGTGGGAGCCGAGCAGGCCTGGTGGGAGCCCTGCACGCCGGGCGGGGGGCATCGCCGCCGCCGCCGCCGGGGGTTTCTTTATTGGTGTCCCCCGCTGGCCGGAGCGGCGGCGTGGCCGTGCCACGCGGGACCCGCGCTGCGCTCTGCTCCGCTCGTGCCGTGGTGTCGGGACCCGCGGTCGGCACCCCCCCCCCACACACACACAAAGGCAGCGGGGCCCCGCTCGCACCCGAAATCGGGAGGGACGAGGGAAAAGTGTGGAGGAAAGTCAACGTCCTGCTTGCTCCTCCTGATAGTTCACCCTCCCAGCTCCGGGCTGGGGGGGGGGGTCAGAGGAGCGCTTGCATCTGGGGGGGCTGCATGTGACCCGGCTGCGAGAAGATTTGTTTCCCTTTTTTTTTTTTTAATTTTTTTTTGCTTTCCCCTGGGCGTTAATGCTATGAAGGAGCGAGTGGTCTGGAGGTATATTTTGAAGTGCTGCAGGGGAAGCGCTCCGAGTACTTGGTCTAGTTAATATGTTTCTCGTGATACCAAAGAAGAGAGGACTGCATTTAGGAGATGACTAAATAATGGGGGAGGCAAGTAAAAATGAGTAGAATACAAAGGAGGGGAAAACGAAGGTGAACGGTAGTGTGGGAAGGCAGGCACTGAGCAGCTT
This sequence comes from Haliaeetus albicilla, assembly GCF_947461875.1. Classification (NCBI taxonomy): domain Eukaryota; kingdom Metazoa; phylum Chordata; class Aves; order Accipitriformes; family Accipitridae; genus Haliaeetus; species Haliaeetus albicilla. The sequence goes on from NC_091495.1 coordinate 10,433,111, forward strand.
GGGTTTCTCTCCTGTAATCCCCCCCCCCCCCCCAGTCCTCTCTTTTCATAGTGTTAAGGAGACTCTAACAGCAACCGTAACCCAACAGAAAAACAGATGACCCTCCCCACTTCAACCTGTCATCGTTTGTGGCCAGGAGGGAAATCTGAATGCCCTTTGTATAAAACCACCAAAGTTTTGAGCATTTCTTAGCCACCCCGTCTCAAATACAAAGTGTAAAACTTGCCTGGTACGTTTTGGTGGCACTTCCCTGGTTTATTTCAGAGGACAAAATGTTCTGGTGTAGCATACCAACCCTCGCTTTCAGAGCGGGAGTAGTTTACAATATAACCTACATTAGATTATACGCGGTGCGTGCGTTGCATTTCCACTGAAAATAGCCAAAGACTTAGAATGACGAAGCGACTCGTGTGGTTATGATCTTCCTTGTCTTGAGAGCATCAAGGTAGCCGTGGTTCTGCGTGCTGGGGGGGGGAGGCGTGTGTCTGTGGTGCGAGGGGTTTCATGCCTGTACGGGAATCTGGCGGGTCTCCTTTTAGAGGACTTTACAGCTTAAAATATGCCAGGGGCAGGAGAAGGTAAACACGACATTCAGCGTGCTCATTATCAAAATAGGGAAAACAAATCGATTGCATTAACTGTGTGTGCAGTATCACAGTTATTCCACAGTATTTTGTCAGAAATTAAAAGGTTACCACTAGAGTACTATATCCCTATCTCGAGCCTGGCACCACTTATTACTGCAACGGTATTTCAATATTAAGTGATCTTAGAGATATTTCATCTTTCATTTTGAATCCTGAATTTGAATCAGCATTAGGATGTCAGGGCTGCGAGATAAGGTATAACAAACTAAGTAGACAGCTGAAGGGCTCCTGGTGAAGGTGTTGCTGAGAAGGATATCTTGGGCCGTTCGCAGTAACCTTGTTTACAGGGACGTTTCAATTGCAACCTGAATTTCAGCGAGAGGCTGCCTGGACTAATGCCTGCGTGCCTGAAACCCATCACGAGTATCTTTTGCACTCTAAACCTTCTCTCTGTGCCTTCCTTGCATACTCACAAAAACTTTTCTGGAAGGTTAGGATGATTTTCTGATATGAAAATTAAGATGTTTTCCTACGAGGAATGCTGCTCTTTGAACTCGTGTACATTAGCAACAAAGTATTCATGAGGTTTGATTTTATTTTTTTTTTGGTTCTCTGATGTGCCTGGATCAGTAGTTACACCAGTCTTTTTAAGTTCACGTAGATGGCTTTGATTTATTATATTTAAGTCTCGGCAGTTTCGAATGTATTTTGCAGCACATGAGGTCGGTTCAAGTCAGAATGTGAAAAGATGCATATTGTAACAAGGAACAGTTTTGTAGTGATCTGCTAATTTTTTGTTTTCTTTTCCTGAAGCTGTTCCAGGAAAATCACGTGCATTTAGAGAGTGGGTGCTAAATGCCAGCAGCCACATTGATGAAGAAAAATGCCGTTGAAATACTTTGGAATAATAAATAGGATACGTAATGGTCAACCACAAGATAAAAATTTTACACGGTGTTTTTATGACTCTAAATTGGCTGCATTGTAAACCAAGCTTACTACTCTATTAAGTCATCAGAGTTTTCAATTATTTAAGATTTCTAGTCAAGCTATCTAATATAGTCTTCACCATCCATATCAGAAAATTATACATAAGGTTGTAATTCCTTCTTGTTGCTATGTGAGGGCTTTGTTGTAGACGGGGGTTTAAGTTTGACTTATCAGGACAAATATTACAAAGCATGCACACAGAAAAATGATACGGAAATAGCCCCAGCCCTACGGAATGGGGATAGTTACAGCACTGAAATGTACCTAATACAATTTGAGATCCACTCACTAAGAAACCTTGACAGTATCTGCCTCGCAGGTACCGTGCATTTGGAAATACTATATCTCCATTTAAATGCAGATCTTCAGTTTTCTCCAGGGGGCAGTTGGCGAATCTTTCGATTGAACCACCGGTACTAGAAAAACTAACTGAAGATTTACCCATGAACAAGAGACCCTTTCAAGTCTGCCTTTTTGAAATAATGATTATAAAATTTCCTAATATCACAAGTTTATATTGATTTCGAATGCCTTTTTCAAAAGTCACAGGAAAGGAATAGTGTCTTTTACTCAAGGTAGGCCAACATTTGCACGCTTGTTTAGCAATCTTATGAGAGATAACTGTTACAAATAAGTTCTTTGTTTTTGTGTGGGTATTGTGTTTGCATGTGAGTTTTGTCAAATGGACAGAGCAGTCTTGCTTTGATTTTGACCTAGATTCCTCCTGATTATTCCTATACAGCTAGTACCTGCTTATTTCCCACTGTGAAAATAGGAGAACAACTGTTGATGCTATCTAGCTGGGGCTGCATGGGCAATAGGCACACACGTCCAGTAATCTCCCCTCCTCCTCCAAGGCTTCAGTAGTGACGGATATAAAATGGCACTGCAGTCCAAAGAGGGTGCAAGCCACTATTTCCCCTCCTGCGAATTTTCCTTCTTTGAGGGTTTGATTCAAAGGAAGACAGGAAAAAAAAAGGGGGGGGGGGGTGGAATGAGTGAATTTATTTCTGTTTCCGGATTTGGCACACAAATTTTGCATACTTGCAGGGATGCACAGGGCTATGTTCCATACTCGCTTGAAGCTCAGTGCCAGCAGGCGTCAGTCCTCCTTAGAGGGGCTTGTCCCATCCAGTCCAGTTTCCTATATTGTTTGCCAGCTGTCTGGTTTGCTGTGTAACCCAAGGCAGTAAAAGCCCAGGACGCAGGGAACGGGAGCTCCCTGGTTGGGGCGCAGGCAGAACAAACTACGGGGTGCGGAGGAGACCCAAGATCCTGACCTTTTCCACGCCGGGTGCCATGCCGCCGCATGCGTTCCCAGCTGCTCCGGTCTCCCCAGCGTGGGCAAGGGTGCTGCCCGCGGGTGCTGCCCTTGTCCCCGTGCCAGAGCCATGAGGTTGTGGAGGTCTATCATCCGTATTATGCTCACCTGTTAATGGCATATAACCCATCGGCCTCAATACCCTGGAGAAAACATGCACTTCAGCCTCTGCACGGAGTTCAGGCAGATCTGCAGAGTCCAATCTTACATGCACCAGCATTAATGGCAGAGCTCCCATTCAGCTTAATTGATATTCCTATAAACATCTGCAGGGTTCTGTTTGTAGTGGAAGCTACAGCTGGGTGGACTTCTTAAATGAATGTTTTGCATATTGAGGTTGAAAGGAGAGTCGAGCCCGATACATTAACTTATCATCTGTGTCATCCTCTTGACATCAGTTGGATTACTACAAGCATATATGACAAGGAGATTAGGTGCAAGATCTTCACACACACGTGCTTTTGTTAGCATGTTGATCGGTGGAGATGTTACTTCTCTGAAAACCTTGTTCTAAGTCAAGTCTAGGCAAGCACAAACCTGTGCGTGCATATACAAGTTGAGCAGGGCCTATCCTTTATAATACATTTTTTTTCCTCTAATATCTGAGCAAGATCTCTTATTATAACTCACCCATTAGGGGAAAGAAAATGGAACTTTTCTCAAACAGCTTTACTGTTGGGGAATCTAGTGGCAGTTGCTTTGAAGCATGTGTAATTGATTATCATACATTTATTTTAAAAAGGAGACATAACAAGGAATCTAACATGATGTTTTGGAATATATCTTCTCCCCACAATGTTCTTGAGGGAAATGTAAGGTTGCAGGCATCATTTCATGCCCTGTATGTTTTTGAACATAAATCAAAGAAATTGTTGGAGAGTTATAGATGTTCATAGCAACTGTAGCTATAATAAACACATGCAGTATATATTTTCCAAGCTATTTTGTATGGGTGAAAAGCTGAAGCTGGCATTTTGTACGAACAATTCAACTTCATCACTGAAAATTTATTTCCTAGTTAGGGTGGATTACCAGTGTAGCATGAAGTTGTACACCTTCGTTTAAGTTCATCTGGTTATGAAGCCTCGGTTAAAATTGGGAAAGAATTTAAATTGGATCTAGGCACCTTGAATGAATTATTCCGAACGTCAAATTTATTGTGACACCTCCATGGCGATATTTAGGTCTATATTATCACCTATATTGGTTTCAAAGTATGCTGGATACTTTGGAGAGCAAATAAAAGACAAGAACGATATGAAAAAACAAACAATTTTAATTGTACACATAGCGCAAAATGTGAGCATAGTAAATACAACAGGAAAGAGAATCCTGAACGATCAGGTAGTGCGGTGCTGCTAATGGGAACAACAGCTAGCTTAGGCATACAAATTTCTTGATGATTCTATTAGTTTTGGTTTAAGGCCTTAATAGGTGAAAAGGGAGAAGTGACTTTTACAGAGGAATTTCAATGAGGAAAGCGTAGCCACTCAGTGTGTGAGGATGAGGAAGGTGTTCCATACATTGACGAGGATCCAGATGCATTAAAATGCTAAGAAGGAAATCCAGTAGTCACAGTTAGCACGTATATGGATAGACCGGTGGTCGGACATACTCATGATCTGTGCGGAGATCAGACAGGTCTAGATAAACAGAGTTTCAGACTTAATACTTAAGCAAAATCCTAAGTGTCTGAATAAAGCCAGGTGGGATGTGTTTCTTGGAGTCTGGCCTTCCAGGCACTTTCAGGTGTAGCTCTCATTACTCTGTGTACTCCTATTGGGTTCAGAGCTTGATAACTAAACCAAATACTGCTTATTGAACATTCTGAGACTAGCTAAAAGGTGTGACTTTTAAAAGTGTCACGGTGCTCCTGCTGGACTTCTGGTTTATTGCGGTTACTTTCAGTCATCCCTCTTTTATTACAAGAACCAGAAATCTCTTTTTTAAAAGAGAAAGCCGGTCTCTTATTACTTGACTCCTGGAAACAGAGTTTTAAAATATACAACAAATATCCTGAGATTGATGCTAAAACTGAGAATTTGCTCTGTTTTACTTGTTTGTAGCATTAGCCTTAAATGACTTCCTCTTACAATGTCTTTGAATTTTAAGACCCGCATGAATTAAACAAGACGCTTTCTAAATTGTTACAGCTGATGGACGCCAGGAAGGCAGGGCATGGCCCATCTTGGGCACCAGTACTGGTTTAGACTTCAGAAGAGCAGGCAGCGGGGTTGGTTTCCAAGGGCCGCCGTTTGCGCTGGGGGCAGGTGGCGGAGCGAAGGAGACATACAGCCTCTGACATCGTGTAAGCTCGGGGTCGGCTTCCCCTTCTTCATTTCTCACCCAGCTCTTGCTCCCCATCCTCTCCGAACATATTCTGCCATCTCTCCTTAGTAGCTGGGCTACTCTTCCCTGTCTTCTGAAGGTTGGAAAATGGACTTTGAATTGTTACTATGCTCCCTGCTGGATACAATGCTGTGTACACAAAATTCAGTGAGAAAATTAGAAAAAAGAGAAAAGGAAAGACAGGGTGTCGCAGGTTGAGGTATAGCTGGGAGACTGGGAGGAGAAAGATTTGGCAATTCCTGTGTGTCCCGTGATTGGGATCCGTGTATATTTTTACAAGAGAGGGGAGCTGAAGGAGCTGTGTCCCTGGATCCGTATTGACCCTGCTGTGACGGATGGGACACAATTAGAGAGGAGGCGTAAGGAGAAGTGGAGTCTAACCCGGAGCAGATGTCCTCCAGCCTTGACAAGTGCCCGTTGGGCTGTGTGGGATAGGACTGCGGAATACGGTCGGATTACTGCTCTCGTGCTGCATTCGGAAGTCTCAGCCTTTCTGCGCAGACACTTGGGTATTTAAAGCCTCTTAAGGAGGGAACTTCATTCACTGACATTCCTGCTTCCACCGGGATTTTTTTTTTTTTTTTTACTTGTCTTAAATTAACGTCTTGAGTTCCACCTGACAAAAAGAGCTTGTTTTAGTCTGTGCTGAATTTCTCACAGAAAAAAACCTCTCCTGCCGTATTACAGTCAAAAGAGACCAGGCGGACAAGGGTTGAGAGCGAGGTATGCAGAGTCTGGGCAGCAGGCTGGGCACCGGAGCACAGAGAGCAGGCGGTCCAAGGTCATGGCACTTCTTAGGACACAGCTGGGAGCTGGATGCACAACCTCAGGTTTTAGTCCTTTACCTTTCTCGAACACGCAATCCCTGTCTCGCAGCTTGGGCAACGGAGGCACGGAAACTGTGCTTTTGCAATATGCGTTAAGTGTGACGGTGCCAGTTTGGGCATGGAAAGGTGAGGCGATGGGTCGGAGGTGACGCAGCCGGTCAGCGGCAGAGCCTAAACGGAGCCCAGCCTCATCGCCAGGATTTCGATTCCCGGCCTTGCACTGTCTCTCCCGGGAGAAGAGCAAGATTAATCCTGCTGGTGCCACCACACACTTTCATTTCTCTGGTGTGACACGGTCCAGGGGTGGACAGGATCCCTCTCCCAAAGGAGAGAAGCAAATTTGGCTGGAAGCGCATGTTGAATCAGTATGGTCACCCAGCTATAAATGGTGCCTGCCTTTTATAAAAAGTATTTTTAATGTTTGACTAATCAGATTTTGCTTGTTCTTACTTTTTGTAATCAAAGGGAAGTGAAGACACGAGCTATGAGTATCTCTGAAAATTGGGCCACAAAGCCTTGTACTTGTGCTTGTGAGTGAGCGTGCGCGCACGTGCGCAACGTGCGTATGCATGCTCGGATGTTGTGTATGCGCAGGATCTCAATTATTTTGCTGTTTGAATCATAGAGCATGCTGTCTTGATGTACTGTCAGTTTTGGTTTCTGCCCTTTGGAATAAAGTTCAAAATATTAAAGAAATAACACGCAATATACTAGTAGCTAGAATAGTCATAGCGCCCGAGGGGAAAAGAGGGTGGTGAATAATCTGTCTTGCAAATGCCTGGAAGAATCCCCTTAACTCCTCCTAACCAAACTCTGCAATGGTGTACTTTTAAAAGGGACTCGTCTAAATTTTGGTTCTGAGGTTTGCTGGTTGTCCTGGGGGGAGAAGTAGGTCCCATTTGGAAAGCAGCATGCAAGCTCTACGGTTATGCTCTGATTGTGTGCCAGGGGAGCGTCTGGTCCCAGTTACTCTTTGGAGAATCACCCTGGGCTAAATGGTGTAACAACTAAATCTGAATTAATTATTGATAATTCTTTAACATCAAATGTGAGGATGTGTTTGGAGCATTGCTTCCTGGTTGAAGAGTTGAAGTAGTGCTAGCAGATGTATTATTTTTAAATGTTGCTTTTCTGATCTTATTAGTTTACTTGGACAGCAGTAAGAACCGCAGAAGCTGATGCAGGTTCTGCCCATCTCTGGTTGGTTCTGGAGGGCCGAGGCAGGAGCTAAGGGGGCACTAACAGATATTTGGAGTCACACTGGGACTTTGGTCAGAACACCAAACTTTGCCAGATTTGGGGTGTTGTACTCCGTGGTTTTTGTCCAATGGGAACCATGCTCAAAGGCTCTAGAGAAGATATTAAATGAAAGAACCAGCCCCCTCCCACTCTCAGACTCAAAATCTTTTGACTTGTACTCTGTATCAGAAAAAAAAAGCGCCGAGAAGTGTGTGACTGATGCAAGGCAGGCTCTGGATGAATTTAGGATAAACAGGATGCCTATTGCACTTAATTTAGCAATTCTGAAGCAGAAAATGCTTCTGAGCGCAGCTAACAGCTTCTCATCTGCAAATGCCACAATCAAGACAAAGCAAAATATATTGTGGCAAATTCTGCAGTTCACAGTCGTGACACAGTCAAAACCTCCTATTACAGTGGGGGAGACTTTTACCTGTATCACGACTGCCTAGGACCCAGGATTTCCGAGCGGCATTAATAAAAATAATCCCATAAATATGCAGTTTCCAAAGTCCTGCAGGACATGCAGCAAACGCCGGTGATTCGAACTGGGTGAAGTTGTCAAAGGTTGCTTTGCTCTCCAGAGCCTGGCAGTAGCTCCACTGAAATGTGATGCCATTGGTTTTCAGCAAAGGTTTCTTTCTGCAGGGCTGCAAACAGAGATCAGCTGCTACTGTGTATACACAACTAGGGAGCAAATCAAGCAGCACATTTAAGCAGCCTTTTTAACCCTGAGACTTTCCAAGATTTCTTCTTCACGCAGGAAGTTTCCTTTATATTGTCAGCTGTAGCACTTTGCTCATGTAATGAGATCAGAGCTAGGATCACTGCTGCACAGTAGAAAGACTTCCTTAAGACATTTGTCCTTGAAACTGCACCAAACTCTTGGAAGAACCCAGAACCTGTAAGTATGTATGATATAGGCAACAATAGCACGGTGCAAAGCTGCAGTCAACCATTATACAATATCCGATTAGCAGGGCAGGAGGGATTTTTTTCTTTTTTTTCGGATGTTATGTTACATTCATTTTCAGTTTGTTCTAAGGAAACAAATCAATTCGGGCTTCTGATACAGTGACTTTGCAGTAGATGAGCTAGTAGTAATATGTTTGATTTAACTATTTGTTGCTCTCATGTAGCTTGTGGGACAATTATTGTAGCCATCAAACTATAGAGAACTTTTCTTATGTTTTTTAGGCATTTTAAAGGATTTGGGGGTCCATCTTGCAAATAAGTTTTTGCTTTGCTTTTTGCTTTTGGCAACCCCACCCTACACCAAATTATAAATAACAGGGCAAACAGAATTAGTGCGTATTGTTCTTAGGTAGCAATAAAATATATTTGTTGCAGGCTTAATTTAGTCGTTAACAACGTTGCACTGTTTGGGGTGTTTTTTGTCTTAATTGAATTCTACTCAAGGCTGTCTATTTTGTGTTTTACTATCTTGTCTGTGTCTGTTTAAGTTACTTTGCCGGGACTGCAGTCTGGTTAAACCTGTATTTAAGCACTATTTATATTCTGAGCACATTTCTGGTAAAATAAGTGTTTGAGATTTTTTTTTTTTTTTAAAGCCTTAAACAGTATAGTTTTATTAGCAGTGAGCGCCAGAGAAGGCACAACATGGATGAATGTCAGACATAGACCACATAACCTAAGTCTTCCGTGCACCAAGTCCGATCCGAACGTGTCCACTTTTGCGACTGCGACTAATAAAAGCCTTGAGCTCCCTTTCAATAAATTTTTCATATGCAATGATACTTCTGTTTATCAGATTAATTTCTCCCAGGTTAGCCTGATTGATAGCTGGATTGTGGTTTCTTAAGAGCTTTCTCCATGAAACCCCACCGAAGAGCTGCATTCCATTTAACCAGTGAATGTAAAAACTGGTAACCATGGATTCAGCCACCACTAACTGTCGAGAGCAATGACTTGTTGTAAACAATACAAATGAGCCAGGATAGCAGAAGCAACCAGACATGAAATGATTTTAATAGAAATTACGGTAAAGGTCATGTGATACTGTATCAGCTTGAATTCAGTGTTAAAGGGAAAGTATTTCAGTTTTTCAGGTTTGATTTAAATTGCACGTCCCCACTGGCTTCGTGTTTGTGTAAGACCCCCAGAAGGGAAAATGAAGCAGTTCTTTGGAAATGCCTCTGCTTAATTGCACGTTGTGACTTAGGCCCTGATCCTGAAAATGTAGGAATAGCTCTAATCAGTGGGATTATTCACATACTTAAAATTAAGCGTGTTTGTAGGATTGAGGCCTTTCTAGATAAGTTAGCAAGAAAAAAAATTATATTCTAAGGAAATAATAACCTGTCACTAAAGGTAAATAATGGAAATGCAAGTTTTACTACTGTTGTGTGGTTTGCTTGGAGATTTTCGTTTGCTTGTTTTGATGACATGAAAACAAGTTATATTTATCCCTTTGTTTTTAAATGTTATGACTTTCATTTCTCATCTACCATTCCTCAAATCCTCTTCCTAATTTATAGCCTTTCTTTTGGAGAACTGGTAAACCATAGTGTCAGCTATTATAATACAGCATGATGATAGGCACATGCAGATCGCATGAGCAGTCGTGTGTCCTATCTCAGGAATTTCCATCCCTACAAAATCTTTGCTGACTCCCAGCTGTCACATGGCTGTCACTCACAAATTCTAACCATAACCAAATCCTCCTCCCCGGGCATGCGCTCACCAAACCTCTCTACGTAGAGGCAGGCACAAATGTCCCTGCTTAAGCACTTTCTCTGCGTAAATGGGTCTCTCCCCCAAGCCTGCTGCATTCCACTAATGTTTCTCCCTTAATTTGTTCCTGGGTGCTACTTCCCTGCTGTGCCTGTGCTTGGTAAGGAGGAACCTGGAATGGGAATAGTACTCAGTAAGAAATGCAAGCAAAAATAACTTTGCAGGTTATTTAATATAACAATTCAAATCAGCGTGAATCTAAATTCACAGCTTTCGTGGCCCCCTAAACCTCTCAAAAACAATTAACCCTTACTGTTCTGTAGACAGCACTGTCACCTTGCAGTATACTGACTTCATGTTTTGTGTATTTACTTGTCATAACATTATTTGGAAAACTTAGATTATAAGAGTCCTAGACTGGAACTTTGGTATTTCTATATTTCTAGGTTATTTCTGTATTTTATAGATGTCACATACATCTGTGTTGTTTTATCAGTGGTTATGATTTCTGTATTTTTCAACCAGAAGTATTTCAAACAATTTCTCATCAGTCTCTTACAGCTGACTAGTCTCTGTCAAGCACAAGTTGCAAGTAAAATGCATAGGTAGATACAGGAGAAATTCTGCTTTCCCTGTTCTTCTGAGCTGCCTTGCCAGACGGAGGGGGCGATTGCTTGTGTCAGTCGGGAAGGTAAGATTTAGCTTATACATAGATTAACAGCAGGCAAAAATAGACTGACTTCTACTGAAAAGAAATATTTTTGAGAAGTAAAAGGAAAGCACTTAAACAGCAATATTTTGGGGAAAAAATGCCAAATTGCAAGATATTTTCTGTTGCTTGTTTGTGTCAGTGTTAAGAGTGTATTGGGGTACTCCTGCAAAGCAGACGTATATTAACACTTTCCCGAAAGGGAGGAGGTGGCTGGACAGAAAAGATACCACCTTGACTTTGCGTATCTACCCTGGGACGAATCCAGAACTGAAAGTAAAATGCAGGTGAAAGCACAGTGAGACTCGAGACCAACATCCAAGTAAACTGGGGAAACCACACTGGCCTCCTCACCATAAGCTCATTATGAAGCATTCGTAATTCCTACACCCCTTGAAAACTAGGTGGGGAATGTTTGAATTGTGCCTGGCAGAAGAAACCACGTTTCAGTCTGGAGAGGTAATGCAGTGTTCAGGAAGGAAGGAGTGCACCGTGGTCCCATGGACTTCACTGGCATGGGGCGATGGGCAATTTTCCTTTGCTCACAGTATCTTCGGCATCTTTACGATCTGTGACATACATGCTTGTCTACTTTCCTGTATTTTGCATCCAATACTGATTCTTTAACGCAAGACTTGCAGGAGTTAGTGGGTGAGCTGCCAGAATGCCCATCTGCAGATCAGAAGAACTGTTTCTCTCCCAGTTTATAAAGTTCAGGTGCTGGTTGATGGGCAGCTGCAGGAGACTTAGACCAGAATTCTCCTTTGAAGCAGAGCTCTGTGAAAATGTATTTGAATCCCCAAAATGGAGACCTCAGTGTTTTACTCATAAAGAAATCAGTGTGTGCAGTCAGGCAAATGTTGCAGTACATACTTGGGGACTGGCAGAAATATTTACCATTAAAATAATTAATAATAATTAATGATACCTCCCTTGTAAACACAGTAATATAGAATAATAACAAAAAGTTGTGTTTTATGATTGTAATTCTAATCTACTACTTTTATGCAAACGCCACTTTTGTCAGATAGATATTTTTTGTATAAAAAGTATCATATAGGCAGTCCTGTCAACTAAATTCAAGTGGTGTAAATACAGGTACCTTTTTTAAAAAAATAAAAAAAAAAGAAAAAAGCAGTCTTGATACTTGATATGGAGGTTCCAGATGTAGGGTATATGGGGCAAACTGGTATCCACATCTACTCACACTTTACTTCATGGTTGAGACAGCCAACAGCACTGCCGGTAAGTGAGAAATAAATTGTTAGCTTTTGTCAGGTGGACTCCTGGCTATCAGGAACTGGACTGAAACTACTTAATTTCATGGAGCATGGCAAACTAGTTGGTCACGTAATGACAGAATATTGTTCTTTGAGTTATTAACTCTATGTAAGCTTTACAGTGTTTTATAAATTTCTGCTCCTTTCTAGTTTTACCTCTTAGATGATATGGGTAGGTGAAGGTTTTTTTTGAGGACACCTGTAGTCATTTTGTCTTTTGAACATTTCCAAATGTACTTCTTCCCGTGGGCTATTGAAGACTCATGATTTATGGGTTATAATGTCCTCCCAGTCAGCAAAATTGTCGTGGGGTCTAAAGACAGGACTGTGATCTGTATCGGCTGGATTAACTTTCCATTAACTTCCCATGACTAGAACACATCTTTGATTATTCTGCATTATTCCTTTGTACGAAATAAGGTCGTTCTGTATGTATTTTAGTTTTAACAGAACCAGACTGTCACTGACCATCAGCTTTTGCATGCATAGACTCTCTCCTCCCTGGCAAGGCTTTAGGCCCAGATCCACAAAAGGATTAGATGCCTTAAGTGGGACTTAAGTGGGATTTAGGCATTGAAAGCCCAAGCTGAGATCCTCAATATCCCCACTGAACTGCCACCTAACCTTAGAAGTTGCCTAACCCGTGTGAGTGCCTACATTTTCAATATCCAGCTTTCCCAGGTGGCCAAAGATCTACTTCGGATGTTCTCAAGCACTTCCATGCTGACAAGGTTGAGCCTCTCTGCTCCATCTTTTCCCCCATGTCCTGACAGACTTCAGAAAACGCAAGCTCCTCTTGCAAAACGGTGGATTTCTGTGTGTGATGTATCTCACTTTCTCCAGCTGTGTCCTTGAAGGGAAGGACCCTCCAGTAGGTTTCTTTCAGGAGCAGCCAGTGAACCTTGAAAAAGGTAGCAAAACTAAGAAATCTGAGTATCACTGCTTAAACACATAGGTCCTGGAGAAGAAGTGGGACTTCAGATGTGTGTGGCCTTCGTCATCTCCCACTGGCAGTCTTGGACTCTGCTCGGCGATGGCCGCTCGTGAATTTGCTGGTGCTGCAGAAGACGTGGGGGCAACTACCAGGGCTGAGGGCTCCATCGCACGGGCAGACCACCTTAAAGTTGCGTACTGGGATGCAAAATTATTATTGCTCCTTGAGGTTTTCTTGGAGAATCCAGGCCCCAGTGTTTTGTAACAGCAGTTTTGGGGGGAAGCACTTTGGGGGGGGAAGGACTCTCTTCTGCAAGAAGTCACTCAGGTTTTCACCTGACACTGTGGTATGTGGTGGATGTTTTGTTTTTCGAAAGCCAGACTTATTCGGGTGTTCCATGTGTGCACCCAGAAAAAATAATCACTTTTTTAGGACTCAGTGTCGAGAACTTCTTGTGCCGTGGCTGGATTGATAGCTGTCTTGCTCTGCGGAGGCCAAACCAAATAATGTCTTGTTAGTAGCTGAGTAAGTGGTCCTGTGCCATCACTTATTTCTCAGCTATACTCGTGACATTTCATGTGTTCTCAGCCATGTCTGTTGTTTGTTTAAATCCTGCTCAGTTCCTTGATTTATCAGTTTTCTGTAGACTTTTGTTCAAGTAGTCCCAAATGCTATCCTATTTCAAATAGATGCATCCTTATCAGCAAATAGTCTTTCATCAATAACTTTAACTCTTTCACATAAGTCTGCATGCATTCACTTTGACCTTCTATTTTTTAAAATACTGGATTTTTTTATGGGGGCAGTATTTAGGAAATCTCTTAGAATTTCTCCTGAATCATTCCCTCTTTTTATGCAAAAGTTGTACAGGCATTTGCCTGTACCTTTCTCCATAATAATAGATAAGAACATTTATCTTTTTCCCTTTTTTTTTTTTTTTTTTTTCCCCCTGAAAGAGAGAACTTTTTCTCAGGGAATTCCTAGTTTTCTAATTTGTCAAAGATAGCTAGACTGCATGCAACCTTAATATTATTTATTGCTGCTTTTGATTTATGTACATGTGTACAATCCTGAAAACAACAATACAGAATGTAAAACATATTTGTATAGAGGTATAGCCTAGAAACTATACAAGCACAAAAAAAGATATAGTCTTTGAAAATTTAGAAACTGCAATCATAAAAAGCCTATATATAGTGAATAAACTTAACATGTAATAACAAGTGCTATGTGTGTTACAAAACCTAGTTGTGTTTATATTGAGGCAGCTAAAATTTGTAGGACTTTCTATGATAATGACATCTTAATAGCTAAGTATATTATCCATGTGTTTTTAAAACTGATACAGGGAGATCTGTTATTTTAATGGAGAGTGTATGTTATAAATTAACCTGTAACTTTCAGTCCACTAACTTCATGTTTTCAGAATAGCATACTTGAATTATTTTACATTTATTTTGGTATTTTAATACATACAAACATTGGCTCCTAAGCACATCTTTCATAATTTCATTTGTACTTTTGAATTATTTGTCACATAATCTCACTGTGGCGTTTCAAGGACAAACAATTTCATAAGATTTGTTAGGGGCAGTCTTGTGAGTGTTCCTGTGTTGCTGTTTTACCTCTTTTACTGCAGAAGATGTGCTCCTGGACTTCCATGAAGACACTAACGTGTTACACAGAGTGACAAAACCGAGCACAAATTAGGTATAGCCAGGTGGATTAGGCTACACCTATACCTAACACAATATATTAGGTATATGAAGAAACCCACTGCTGGCCAATTGCAGGAGGGAGCTGGTATTGTGAGTGTTAAATCATCATACATAATGAATGTATGACTATTGTATGGAACCAATTTTGGGTATAGGAAGTTCAGCAAATATTGTGCCTTGGTGGTTGCCAGATCACTTGCGTGCTTGCTAAATCCTGTATACAGTGCTTCCGTTTGCTGGGTTACTCATTGAGCTTTTAATAGTCAACTTAATTTTAGTTAAGGTTCAGTTTAGTAACTCTCACAATTAGTGGAAAACATTGCCAGCATTCATCTGGTAAACCGTATTACATACGATACGCACACGCACAGTACATGCGGAGGTAGAAGATAACAGATCGATTTTGATGGATCCCATCGTGACTAGCTTTTAAGGATAAATTACGGAACCTTTTAATTATTGGGGGTAACCTTGCAGAAAATTGAATCTTGAGTTTGCATGTAGGAGGAAGTTTGGTCTCCTTTGCTCACCATCGCTTCCCAATCCCGACAGCGTCTCCGCGCGCTGGGGTCCCTGGCTCCCTGTCAGCCTGCGGGCTCCGCGTCTGTGCCGGTGACGTGCCCCTGCTGAGGTGGGCTCAGAGCCGTCGTAAAAGCGAGAGGTCTTCTTCTCGGGGCAAGCTTCTGAGCCTCGTCCTGCTTATTTGCTTTGTCTGTCTGAAAGCAGCTGAGGTACAGGAGGTAAGTCTGCTGCTTGACTCTTTTAAGGCATTTTTATGGGTTGTTTTATGGGTACGGGTAAAGGACTACAGGTGAGATTTTTTTTTGCCCTCATATAAAATGGAGATATGACTTCAGCCAGCCAGATAGCCTTCTGTGAAGTGAAATACTGGGGACGATAACCGTAACTAAGGATTAACTTGGAAATAAAGGCAGAGGTACAACAACCAAATGCAGCAAGGGGGTGTTTTTTCTTTTCTGCCGAGTGAACAGGTTAAAATGTGTGTGTCTGGCTGACATTGCTGCAGAACGAAGGCCCGTATGTATGTTCGCACAGGACGGACACTACAAGGACAGTCAGAGCAGCGTCTTGCCCTGTCAACGGTGCTCGTGTCTGATCTAGGATTTCTCAGATCCATAAATACCCAAAACGCAGGTGTCGCTGACAAAATAAGTAGAAATTGTGTAAAAGAGGAGACACAAGGGCATACGCTTTCTTTATCATAATTGTGTCCCTTGCTCAGAAGTAAACGCCGGTTACTTCTGTGTGGAGTGAAATTCAGGAGTGCATGTGCCAATCCAGGCCATTGGGCTACAAGTCACTGTCTTGAAACCGTCTTCTGTGTGCAGGGTCCAACCCCGGTTACAAATACACTGATTTACGTAAAGGTAATAATATTTTTTTGCCATAGAAACCTAGTGTAGGAAAAGTGAGATTGGCAATAGGCCCCTATCGAGTTGGATGACGAACAGGCAGCAGAGAACTCTGATTTATAGGAGGATGTAGGTAAGTGAGGATCTTTGCATATGAAATCATTCTCCAGCTGTATGGAAAAGCATACAGGATAAAGTCTTGGATTCACTGAGATCAGTGGGAATCAGTCTTGATATCTCTGTAGATTCTGTATATTCCTGCGGTGCTCTTCTCGCTGGTGACAGAAACACCAGTACAGGCTTCAGCGGAATCCTCACCATCACGTTAGGTTTGATCTTTACAGAAAAGGTATCACTGGTAGTAATATTACGGAATAAAAAAATACTGCCAAAGACAGGGGTTTTAAAGCTTTCTCTTTTATATTTTGACCCTGTTATTCTGAGTGATACCAGCATAGAAATTTTTGCAATGCAGGGCAAGAATGTTTTTTTTCCAAGTTTTTCCAGTTAGAGGAAACAGGATCAAGATTTAGCATGCTAATCATAAGAGGTCTCAAAAAAGGAAAAATAGCAATACCTATCTTTTAGGAATACTTGTTTGTAAAGTATGTGAGCTCCTTGACAGAAAGGAGCCATAAGAAATTCCGTGCAGTTATTCCTCTGTGACAGAAGCCCGTATTAGGCTTCTGTTAGTCTCCTTTATTTGCAACAAAACCTTTGAATATCATTTCAAGACGTTCAGCTATAAGAAACGATGTGATAATGAGGACAGAGGATAGGTCACGAGTCTGCAAATATGTGTGAGGAGATGGTGAGCTTAACCTACCAGGTGAAAGAAAGGTTAGTATAGCAACTGCATGAACACTTCAAAGCATGCACCTAGTTTGCTGCACTAACTTAATTATCCCTGCTATAGATATGTTTGACAAACATATCTATAGCCCAGATACTGTTACTTCTCAGTGGGAAATAGCAGAAGGCTTCTGTTTGGTTGCCAGTTGACCGAATCCTGCCTTCTACTTCCTCGCATTACTCGTTTCAAGGACTTTCCCTGTGTCTTTGCTCATTGGATGAAGAGAAACTTTACCACCTTCTTTTTAATGGTGGAAAATATTGTAAGGTGGGGAATGATGCAGCCTGATGGGATGGGTGTAAAATGATTTTTTAAGCAAGTCTGATGAAGATTTAGTCTCCTTTTAATCAAATACTGCGTGAGCCAACCCAAAATAAGCTTTTATCGCTCACACTGAATCAACCGTATTCTGGTGTCAGCACTATTTCTCAGCAAGCATCTTGTGTCCTCCATGTAATACAGGGTGTTTTTGAGCATCCCGGTGTTGTTGACTTTCTCCACAAGCAGTGTGATCTGAAATGTAAAGAGGCAGGATTACCCCAGCACTTCCTATCACACAGAAACGCAAGCCAGTCTTTTGACAGTAAAACGTGGCCTGCTGTTGGCAAGCTGTGGGCTTTAATAGGCCGAGACCGTGGGGAACTTTTCAGCTTTCTAGTCTTTCCGTTTCTGTAAAGTCTGTTACGCAGGGAGGTACAGTTTTTAAACGTGGTCATTTTTAATTCCTGTCCCTGGAGTCTGGCTGACAGATTGGGAGTGCGGAGGATGGGAGTGGGCTGAAAAGACAAGCTGAAAACACAGGTTGTATACATACATTAAAATGGAGCAAAACAAAAATAAACGAACTTAGGTGAACACAGAGGGGATCTGCTTTAGGGCCACTCTTAATGCCTGTTTTAGATGGCCTGTGGTGAAAATCATTAGCTTAAAAAGATGCTATTTATGTCTCCTTTGAACTGAGTTTACGCAAACTCACTCATTAGCCAGCAGTTCTAACTGGAGAGAATGGAGATAAAATTTTGGTAGATTTTTTCCTTTTTGATCTGAACAATAGGATTTTCATTGCAAACCTTAAAAAAAGAAATAGCTTTGACATGCGTTCTTTTTCATACACGGTTTATATTAGCTACCTCCCTTGTTTAGAAACCCATAGGCATTGATGTATGCTAAATATCATTTGTTCAACAAAAACTTATAAATCAGAAATGTGGTTTCATAGGTGTAAATCTGGAATTTATCCACTGTCTTTTGAGGTGCTACTGTGGATTCCCACTTTTGTAATGAGGATCAAAACTTGTTTGTTGACAGTAGTTTTCTGATTTGAGAATGCAGGTGAACATCAGTATGTTTTATTGACTCATTTTGTGCTCCATAGTGATTTTGACAGGTCATGCTGAAAGTAACACTCTGAGCTTTCCAAATTTTTATTTCTTCTGTGTTGGCCATTTGAATTTTGTTACGAAACCCTACTTCTGTGATAATTCCTGTAAGCTTGTCTCTTTTGGAGGAAAGTATTGACTTTTCCCTGTATTTCTAGCAAATTCTTCGTGGTTTTCTCTTTGTTTCCTCTATCATAATAATTTTTATGTTTTCTTGATGGTCATTAAACCTATTTTTTCCTTTACATATGGAAGAGAATAAAAGTTTTAAGAAGAGGCATTTATAGTTTGATTAGTTTCTGCTTTCCTACTGTAACTGAAAGGAGGATTGCATCTTACATGAAGTATTTACTTGTACATGTAGCTAGAGTAGAATAGGTGATTGTGAGCTATTATTTTTGAACACAGAGTGTTTGAAACAAGGTATTAAAAGCAATAAGTGTATAGATGATTAAGGAAAAACTATTCCTTTGATGCACGCATGCATCTTTCCATGTCAACTATAAGAGAAGTGTGTTCATACCTGGAGATAGTGATGTAGTCTAATGGAAAGAGCAAATGCCTGGGAGTCAGGGGGTGGGTTGCATTCTGGCTCTTTCCCAGTCTGCACACCTTTGTAAAATATTTTGAGATTTCTGGATGAAAAGCATTATAAAAGAGCTAAGTGTTATTTAAGCCTGCTTAGTTAGACAGTAGGCTTTAGTCTGTATTATTTTCTGGTTTTTGTGTGTTACATGAATAGAGTGTGAAACTGCTAGGAGAGCCTTTTGTTCTTGCACACCAGCTCTTTCCTTCATCCTCTTTTTTTCTGGCATAATCCCATGTTATTGGGTGGTAAAGCATACAGCAGCTACTGGTGCAATAAGGAGGTGCATAAATAGCAAACATATTGAACCATGAACAACAACTAGGTTTTTTGGACGCCTCTGGAACAGCCCTGAGCCCCTTGGTGCGTTACTGTGGGAAGATGACAGGTACACCCTGTCCCATGATTGTCCATGTAGCTGGTACTTCTTCGGTGTCCCGCAATGTGCTCCCTATCCCGTTCTGCTAAAAGGCCACTCTGTCGTCTCCAAACAGTGACAAGAGACTAATGGGTAGCTTCAGAGCTCCATCGATGACAGATCTGTAGTTATGGCTTTATTAGTACATGTGCCACTTACAAACATAACCTCTAGGGCAGGACTTCCAAACTGCCGCCGTCACAGAAGGATCTTTCCTGCTGTGCAATGTAATGCCTTCAGCAGACCCCTCTTCTCTGCTGGACTATATGCAGAAGACCTGTATAGCAGTTCAAGCAGCACGTGCTGCTCAAATACTTGTTTTGCCCTTTCCTCTGAAAGAAGGGCAGCAGGCTGGATTTCTCCATATCAGTATGTAATAGCTCACTTAATACAAGAAACATGCAATGTAGCTGGAGAACCTTGCTCTAAAAAAAGTCTGTAACTGCAAGTGAAGATTTCTAAAAGCGGATCACTAATCTGGAAAAATTGTATGTATTGTGTTAAAGGAAGTCTCTGAGCCGCAAATAGATGGACGTTGGGAAGAGTAGTCTGGGGAATTGTCACTATATGCCTGCCCCATGACCTTCACTAAGCATCTGCTGTTTGCCACTGTCCCGAGCAAGCCTACAAGCATTAGTGGCCGTTTGGTTTCACCTGCTGTGGCCGTTCTCCTAGATACAGCAGAACATAGATGATGGTGAATACGTGTGTGTGTGTATGCATGTGGATAGCTGAGTGGACGTTCATTGGGGAATATATAGCAGTGGGGACATTAACTACATCCTTTCATAATCCCTTTTCTGACAGTTCCTCATAGAATTAGTTTTTTTTTTTCTGGCAGCGTATGAAAATGCTGTTGACTACTTTGCGCTTGAGAGTCAAGCAAATTCAACAAGCTTACTCCTCTCTTGTTGCTCTTTGGGTGTCCTCTGTAGTGAGAACTTGAACTCCTGCGATTCTAGCCCTGTATTTGTAATTCAGTGTGGATGGTCACCAGAATGCCATGGGTTTTTTATTATTATTATTTTGTTTAATTTACTTCTTGGCTAGTCCACAGCTGTAAAAATAAGGCCAGGCTCTGACAGAAAGAGATGACCTAAAACTGATGTTAAATAAATAGTTCCCTATCACATCAGAAATGGAGAGTGGACCCTTGCAGTTTTAATGTCTCACAGGGACACACACACACACACACTTTCCTTCGGTGTGGAATGTGAATGTCGCCTTTGTGAATGGCAGAATATGAAGTTGGCCTGTGACACAGTGATTTCACCTGCTTGGTTTTAAGGGACTGTCCCGCCTCTGAAGCCTAGGAGCTTCTCCAAAATATTATTTAGTTAATTTGAAAACATAATTGTCTCCAAAATATCCTTGTCTAGAGTTTCTACAAAGTCTATAGAGGCTTGATGCATGATGGATTTTTTTTTATCAAGCACCTGCTTTCTTTGCCTAGCTCAGTTATGCAGCAAGGTTGTTTTTACAGTACTAAGAAGTGAGCAATATATTCCATATGCCACCAAGCTTTGTAAAGAATCCTGCTGATGACAATTTCACAGCTGCTGAGAAATAGGCCAAGCCTTCCCTATAAAGTGACAGTAAGGAAAAGAATATCTGTTCCATTGGGATTGGCCATGCGTCCTCCCCAACTTCGTCCCTCTTGAAGGAAAATGCTAGCACTTCTGAACTATGTAACAACAGATGGTGGCAGAAACCAATTTCCACTGCAAAGCCATTTGGTCAGGAAGTATCAAAAAATGTTTTGGAATTGTGAAAATGAATTCTTGGCTGCAGGGCTACCAGCAGCCTACTAGGAATGAGACATGAAGCAACTGCTTACACAAACCCAAGAGCCTGCTTGGCCCTGAAAGAAATGGCTTTGGTCAAACATTTTAGAAATTAAAACCTTTACATACGTAGGGTCTGGACTTCAGAAGTGTTCTGTGTATTATGGGTGTTACAAGAATTAGGTTCTTAATTTCTGGGCACCAATTGCTTGACCAACTACCAAGAAAGCAGCCTTCAAAATATGCAGAATGACCTCCAGCTGAGACAAGCTTAATATAGCTCCTACTGGCCTAGTCAGGTGGAACCTTCCCTTTTGGCTCAGCCGATTTGCTGCCCACAGACCATGAAAGTCCCAGGGCTCTGGTAACATACAGGGGCACAAAATTAATGCAGAAGCAGCACAGGCCACTCTACCGATGGGTTATGTCTAGTAAGTTGTGTGCGTCCACGAGTTGCTGGACACAGCAGGTTCCTTTGGTGATTTCTGTAGCTGACCAAATGTGCCTCTTCGGAGAGCACTTTGGGAAGTATAATGTGTTTCTTTTTAGAAGTGCACCATAGATGCCTGTCTGTGCCATAACTCTCTGAAATTAACAGCATGTTTTTCCCTCCAGCATTTCCGTTGCATGTCTTAGTTGCTCATATAGCACTGTAGGTTGAAAATGGTTTGAGACAGCTTCCCATAGTTGTAGGACATACTCGATACTTGCCAAGCCATCTTATTTTATCTATTCTGTTAGAAATGTATACCAAATTATACGGTAATGTCATGTCACCAGAAACAGAGCAGATGGAAGTATCTTTCCACATATTGACTCATGTTACTCTGATGAAAAGAATTTGTTTCTCTCCTTCTGTCAAGCCTGCTAGCCTCTGGCAAAGGATGCAACCCTCAGCGAGGAGAACTTTACCAATAATGTTCAAGTGACCATCTGATTTAAATATACTATCATCGGGCGATAGAGCTAGCCTGCATCAACAACTCTTTGGAGTAGCCAGTCCTATTTGTTATGTTTGTGTAAGGTAACTTAAACTAAGTAATTTTGTTCCAGGTTGAGGAGACCTCAAGGAATTAACCCTTGAGGAAGTAGATATTCAGCTTTTATAAGGAAACCTTCAAGGCCCCAGTATTGGGCCCTTTGGAGACTAATCCTAATAAAGCAAGTGCCAGGTCTCTGACCTGTACTTTTATATAGAAAAGTGACACCCCCCCACAACGGTTTGCAAACTGCCAGTGAAATTCTGACAAATAAAATAACTATAGATGTGCCATGAGCAACTGAAAAGCAGATACGCTCCGTATTTCTGTTTGTTGTGAGTGGTATTTGACTTGATGAGAGCGCAGTTCTCAGGTTGAAAACACGTGAAACTGAAGTCAAAAGGGAGTCAGTGTAATCATTAACTGACTCACCTTCTGGATGTGACAAGTAATGAACCAGTCTAAACTTGCCTGGAGCTTTCTTTGGGACAATACCCACAGGGGAAACCCTCTTACGCTCAAGTGAAGCGTTATCAAATAGGCCCTCTATTTTCCCCAAATGCCAGCTCTTTTCTGTCTTGTCTCTAACCACCTGAGGACATATAACTGCTGATCTCAGCATCCCAGCTAGCATTTGCATCTCGGGGCTTAAGTACACGATAGTAAAATCCCCAACACAGCCTTTTTCACAAAAATCGCGTACGCTTTTTGTTTGTTTCTTTTTTTCTTACTAGCCTGCTCCCACAACCAGGGAAACGTTTTATCTGCCCGCACTGGGATTTTCACGTTTGCAAACCTCTTTAACCAGCATTTGGCTCTTTCCACTTTCTTACTTTGATTTGGATGACTGCCTGAAGCACCTGCTAATGGCCTGAAGCGTTCAAGCCGAAATTTGCAGTTTGTGTCCCACACGCACTCAGACTGTTCGTTACCTGCCTTCTGGAGCACCTGCTACACGGTTTGGGCTTGAGAGCCTGCTTTCTACCCGCTGACAGCAGCACTCCTCACAACACCGGCTCTCCTCAGCTTTGTCCTGCTCTCTCCGTAGCCCGTACTTCAGCTTTGCCTAGGTCTTCAAGGTAACGTCGATGTTGTCCTGCTTGTTCTAATGCTTAAGTGAAGAAAGGGGTTTCCCCCCGGTACGTAGGAACAAAGGTGATGCAAAGGGAAGTCAGTCATTGTGGTCATCTTTAAAACCTTCACCGGGGCATTCACGAGCAGACCTTTTTAATTTTTTAAAAAAGGTTTTAGAGGCAGACTGTGAACTGGCACAGCTTGCTGAAATCGGCCTGTAGATCAGTGGTGGTCAGAAGCCAGATGGCAATTCGGTGTTCAGGAAACGTAGGAAACAGCATTGCTGCTTTACAGAGAAGGACCGAGAGAAACCTGAGAGACCCAAGGAACACTCCTCCCTTTCTCCTGCTCCTGCTGCCTTTTGAGGATCTTTTGTATGCTTTTCCATGTGGTTGCTCCTGATGCCTGAACATAGGGAAGGCTGTTAGAATTAGCTCTATAGGCTGCAGTTCATGCATTGCCCTGGCAAGGGGCAATCCTAATGGAGGCTTTCAGAGGTAACAACTTCCAACAGGAAATTTTATTTCCATTCTGCCTTGGGAAGCATTAGCTTTTCCCAGAGTCTTGGTCTGTGCCCAGGGTATAATTTACATGGACCTTCCCTTTCCAAAAAGGTGTTTGTTTTCTCTGTTAGAAGGATGCTGTTAACAGGTACAGAAGAAGCTTACATGTTGGCTTCCCACCTCGGTATTTACACCTATGTTACCTGTGGGTCCCTTTACTGGCAGGATCATCCTCTTCCCCAATGAGCTATATTCCTTAATACAGCCACACTGTGCCCTCCACCCACCTTCCATGTTAGTGCCGTGTGGGGTTTCCCCCATGTTGTCGTTTAACCCCAGCCAGCAGCTAAGTACCACGCAGCCGCTCGCTCACTTCCCCCCCCCCCGCAGTGGGATGGGGGAGAGAATCAGGGAAAAAAACCTAAAACCCATGGGTTGAGATAAGAACAGTTTAATAGGAAGAAAGGAAGAAACTAATAATGATAATGATAACAATAATAAAATGACGACAACAACAACAACAACAATAATAATAAAAGTATTGGAATATATAAAACAAGTAATGCACAGTGCTCACCACTCGCCAACCCATGCCCAGTTAGTTCCCGAGCAGCGATCCCTCCCAGGCCAACTCCCCCCAGTTTATATACTGGGCATGGTGTCACATGGTATGGAATACCCCTTTGTCCAGTTCAGGTCAGCTGTCCTGGCTGTGTCCCCTCCCAACTTCTTGTGCCCCTCCAGCCTTCTTGCTGGCTGGGCATGAGAAGCTGAAAAGTCCTTGACTTAGTCTAAACACTACTGAGCAACAACTGAAAACTTCAGTGTTATTAACATTCTTCTCATACTGAATCCAAAACATAGCACTATACCAGCTACTAGAAAGAAAATTAACTCCATCCCAGCGGAAACCAGGACACCCCAGGAATCGAAGCACCTCCCTACGTGCCCAGGCTGCAAACTGAGCCTTGTCCACACCAGTGGCATCTGCTCTTGCAGAACTGGGCAGGGCAAAGGCTCATTTTTTCCTCTTCGCTTTCCTTTGGTTGCCTCAAAATAACCCTAATTAATTTTGTGGAGAGTTTAGTTTGCTCCCATGATGGGTTTGCTCTTTGTGCAGATCTCTTGCATGCTATATTTAGGTATGGTTTTTGGAACACCATGTGACCCGAATCAGATAACTTCTGAACTACTAATCATGTCTTTGACACTGACTCCCTCCGTGGCTTTGGGGCATTTTACGGTTGTTTTCTTACATACAGAATGAAAACAGATATACTCATCTGCCTTGTAAAAGCTGCTGCCAGGGTTAAGAAATACTTAAGACATTGGTTTAAGCTAAATTTCATTTTACTATTTCTACTTTATTGTCATAGTTTTATTGTTTCTTAGAAGTTTAACTTCAGAAAATGATTCTTTACCATCTTAGTTTTTCTTAACGGATGACCCTGTTTCGCCATTTTAGAAGAAAGAAACAAGTTTCTTCTGTGTTTGTAGACGAAAATAGGGCAGAGAGGAAAAACCCAAATGCCCTCATTTCCTGCCCCGCACAAACTTTCTTCCTTTGTTTACTAGTTGGTCCATCCATGTAGATGAAAAGCCCAAAACGTTGACCTGAACTATTTCCCCTTGCGCTAGCTACGTCCCTTTTCTTAACAGGGGAAGTTAGTTACCTGCTTCTTTTTTTCCTGATTCTTCAAGTTATGCAGCCTGACTTGTATCCTGTCATCCCACTGCTCACGGCCACTCAAGCCCTGGAGGAAGCCGAGCTCCCTTTGGCTCCGCATCCAGCACGGCTGGGGTTTGGAGCCTGTCATCCATTTCAAGGCATCATCTCTTTGTTGCTCATGTCCATAATTGCCCCTTTCTGTGTCTTGGCTACTTCTTTAGGGAGCTGTAGTGCTGGCATTTCTTTTGGCTTCACCTTTTTTTTTTTGCCCTGACCCCTCAAGGCCTTTTGATAGGCAACTGGATCAGAAGGCCTTTTTGGCCTTCAGTAGTTGGAAAGGAGCTTGGTTTAACCAGGTAGGTAGTCAGATAAAGAATAGGAGAAATTATGGGAATAATTCTCATCCTTTAGGAAGCAGTGGACAGAGAGGAAGAGAATCTTTCCTCATTTCAAGTCAATTTATTAAGGCTAATTATAAACAGTAGCTTTTTCCCTGTGTTGGTTTTTTTTTTTTAAATTCCTTCAGAATTAAATCCTTTGCCCAAGTGCTTATTCCTTCCCTCCTACAATAGCTGTAAAAAGCAAAATAATACATATAACAAAAATCAGCTTTGAGAAAAAGGCAGATAATGAAATATCTGCCAAAGACTCTGCAATATGTGTCTGTCAGAGAAAAAAAACATATTTGAATCTCTGAAATGTAACTGCACCAGACTAGTTGGGGAAAATTTGTTTGAAGATGTATTACGTTCCACGATCAAATGGAAAAAATGGCACCTGTCATCATATTTAGAAAACAGCTGGGTAACATGGCCAAGTGCCATCGTCTCTTTTCACATGGCCTTTATGCTGAAACCATCCAAGCTCCATTCTCAGCAACTGGAGAAACCCTGTGCCTTTAAATGGTTACAGAAACATCTACTTAGGGGCCAGCTCTTATTGCAGCAAAGCCTGCTTCTGATGCTTCTAATTAGCAGTTAATGGATTATACTTTACTTTTATAACCAACCCAGCAGGCGCTCTTCTATAGTATTTTTCAGCTATTTTCGGTAGAAGATATATGCAATTGTGCTGCTCTTCATGCTTTCATTTTCAGCATGCAGAAAATATTAGAAATAAATCACTATCTGAAATTATTTTAGCACTCAAATGCTTAAGTCCGATTAAGCATTTCCTAAATGCATTTTCTTTCATCTGATATCTTAGAAAAACTGTAATGGGTTAATTGCCCTATCTATTCCAGACTTTGATGCAGAATCGCCTAAATACATATATATTGTTAATTAAAATATTTATATACCCAGTGAAAAGCCTGCTTTTTTAAAATTTGCAAACACAGCTCCAATGTGTATTCATTTAGGAAAAAGTGTTTTTCCAGCTGAACACAGTACAGGTACACACAGAAGCTTAGATGCTTCAGAAGTTAGACGGGCTTGTAGAAACTAATGATTTTTATACTTACTTTGAATTAAAATAGCAATGAGATTAGTGGCATTAAAGACTTGCAATGCTATATGTGTGTGTGCGCATATGTATGTGTATACACAATATATATAGAGTATATATGTGTCAGAGTGTGTATACAAACCTGTGCATGTGCACAGATATCTATATTGACTAAAGAAATACATTTACATAGGTTTTAATTGGAAGATTATACTATTTCCCCCTCAGGGAATTAATTTTGGTGCCAGTTTCTAGCAGGAAACCTAGCTCACTGAGACTGCCTTTGAAGCTGCTCTTCACTGAGGCCACGCTTCCAGTAGGACAAGGTCTAACACTGGTTAGACTGGAACAGGAGGGGGAGCTCTCACTGCACTAGCCAGGAAAGGGGAGGACAAGGTACCCAAGCCAAGGAAAAGAGGGGGAGCGACCACCAACCAGCTGCAGGTGAGATGTGCCCTCCCTCTGCTCCCATTTACTGTGGTCCCTTCACCAACGTGGAGAACTGGGCTTCTCCAGCCCTTACTCACGTCAGTAACACACACACACACAAGGCTTTGGCTCAGTTGGTAAGCAATTCCAGGTTATATCCATGGCTTGCAGCAAAGGAAGGGCCACTTGCAAGGCTCCCGGTTTGTAAACACATTTGTATTCTCATCCTCATGCAGCACCCTGCTTGCTAGCTACAAGATAGGCACTAAACTGGTGCGGTTGTGTTTGTTGAAGGCAGTGAGTTCCAAAATGCTGCCCGGAAAAGATGTGGAAACTGCTATTATTTTTACACAGCGAATACAAAAGAAAAGGAAGGGAAGAAAAAGGAAGGGTTGGCTAGTGGTTATTATGTGAAATAGCTCCCTCAGTGTGATGGGACAAGGGCAACTTACTTTCCGTCCTGGTTTTTGAGGAGGATGGGTTTGGGCTTTTCCTCTGTCATATAACATCCCAGTGGAGGAGGAGGAGGCCGGCTGTGCAGGGGCCGAAGAGCTGTTGCTCCGCTGCACCTCACAGCCCCTGCCTGTGCTGCAGGTGGGGAGTAGAGGAATGTGTGCTGGGCAGGGCCAGTCCCACCTTGTTCCTGGAGCAGGTCCTCACTGCTTAATCCATTTCCCCTTCCAGCTTTTTCAGGACAGTGCAGCAAGACACCACCCCTTGCTTGAGGCGAGGCCGTAGTCAAACCTCTCTGAAATTATTTAACGTTTGCTTACTTGTAGTCAGCCGAAGCTATTCTGACATGCTCAAATGTGCCTTTATGTTTCCCTTAAGAAATAATGTGAAGATCAAGGGATTCCAGCATTAACCTTTTTTTCCCCTAAAAAGAGTGCCATCTCCCCTTGAGTCTGCTAAAAGCTCTGCTGTCTCACAAAGCTTCTGCAGAGGTAAAGTCCATCTTTTTGCCTGCACTGTCTTATGACAGTGCATTGTAAATGCAATTAGGGGTGTACAAGGACTGCAGGATTAGCCTCCCTCTAACCTCTGTCTGATGTGTCAGTCAAAGTACGTGGCTCCTCAGAGCTACGTTTCTGACCTCCGCACCAGGGTGGCGAAGGCAAGACTGAGACACCACCCGTTCAGTGGCAGCATCCCGAGATCTGCATCAGCCAGACCTCTGGGATGATTTTGGCCTCCCCAGTTTCATCCCTCGGCAGTTTGTGCCAGGGCAGGGTAAGCCGGGCTTTGCAGTAGGTGAGCTCATCAGGGAGAACTTCATCCAGAGGAGTGAGGCTCCTTCAAGCAGGGTTTGGTTTGAGTTCTCAGAAGGTCAGCGTGGGAAGTTCCCCGTAAAAGCTGAACTTTGATGTTGGCAGCTAAGACAGATTCAGAAGTTTTGGGAACATTTTTTTTTTCTTCTTCTTCTTAATTATATGAAATGCAGGAGACCTGTGAATAGGGTATTTTTAGATTGCACATTCAAATATACAGTGTCATAGTATGACAGCAAATTAAAATTCTTATCAAATCCTTTTTTCTTTTTTTTTTTTTAAAGAAATGTACTGTAACTCATAGTGGAAACTTTGATGAAGAGCAGTATGCTGCTCTGCACCGAAATTCTGCTCTTGCGACTAAATTAAACATCACTGGTTGCTCTCATTTAGATGAACCCTTTTGGAAGTTCTTTTTTTAAAGCTATCAGATTGGACTTCTAATTTTAACTCTTAGGGTTTATAATTAGAAACATTTCCAAACTTGTTTACAAACACCTGCACTTGACAGCCTGTGTCTGCAATTTTAGAAGGACTCACTTGTCACTTCCAATGGGGGTTGAGAGGGCATCTGAGTTCTTTGTGTTTGTACAGTTAGTTTCAGGACACTGGAACAAAAGTGCATTTTTAAAAATAAGGTTACAAATATGTGATGTTTTGTGAGGGGGTTGCATGCACCTAATCAGCAAATAGGTCTTATTGACTAGTGGTGGAGTATTTCAAAGTCAGGAGGATTGTGATTTAGTGGTCATTTGGAACAAGACTCAAACTGGCACCCAAAGGAGAAATTCCAGGAACTAATTTTAGCAGTTTGGTCTCTCAATTGGAGAATATGGTTTACAGGTTTTCTGTATTTATCTCTTCTTAAAACATGCTACTTTCTTGCCAGCTGTCCTTCAGAAGTTATTCAGAAGTTTAAAATTACTTTTGAATAAATCATTGAGTTGTTTTTTCATACAAAGTTAGCAGTAACTTGCTGAACATACAATGAAGCAACAGAGCATGGTTCCCCTCGAGCTTGAGTGGGACATGTGTGCTACACAAGTCTGTATGCAACTTTTTTGCAATAGGGTGAATATCATACTGTGTTACTCATTGGTCAAGTATATAATCACGTTAGAGGTAATCAAAATACTTTATTTAAAAAAAAATCCTTTGGCTCCTTGATATGCTCTTTACACCTGATTTTTAGCTTCATGACGTAGGTTAACAATGTTGCTTATCAATTTCTAGTGTAATAGGAAAGATTATCCTCGCTAAAAATTGATGCTGCATGGGAGGGTGGCAGGAAGAACCCTCCAAATACGCTTCAAGGGTATGGCTGAACCAGAGGTAGTCAAAGCAGACTTAAGCAGCAGTGGCATAAGGTGTCCTATTGATTGCTTTATGCTCTTGTTGTTACTAATTAGTACGAAAAATTCCACTTAATTAGACTGGCCTGTTTGGGTGTTGTGTCCTCTACTGGGAACCATGGTCAACCTTAGAGAAACTCTAATACAGGAGAGGATAAGGAAGCCACGGAGCAAAATGGTTTTTATTTTCTGCTGTTTTGTTGTCCAAAAAAGCTCGGACCTGGATCCAGATGAGGAATCCATGTTAATGTCAAAGGATCCTGTCCTCAGAGGTGCTCACTCTCTATCAATTTCACTGAGAGTTGATATAAGCAGAATTAGGCACCTAAATACCTTTGTGTATGCATGTTCTTTGAAGTTAAACCTCTAGTCTGCAGCCTGTATCTTGTGCTTGACCCCTCTACGGAGCACGCAGTGTATACTCACTGGGGGGCTCTTCCACAGCTATTGCTTATAAGTAAACAAACAGATAATTCAATAAACCTTTTGGAGTACAACGTACAGGCCTGAAGAATTAGTTTTCTCCATCTGTAAAACAGCTGTGCCTCGTAGCTGTGTTTCTGAATTCCTTTAAGGCAATATGATTTTAACAAGCATTCACTTTCTATTGCAAAAAGGCATTTTTTTTAATTTCCCTTTTTAAACAAGTAGGCTAGCCAAAATTATGATGTTACTTAGATGGTCCACAGCATAATTTCTTAGCAAGTACAGGTGCAATTAATAAACTGTGCTGTAACCATATTAGGCTGTTACCATCTTTGAAAATAGCTTCAAACAGAGGTTACAAGCTCCAGCATTGTCAGGGTCCCAGCTGATCAGAGTTAGAAATACCTAACACTTTAGAAATTGCTCATGATTCAAATATGAGCATAGAAATTAGACTCAAGTGGAATTTAATACCGCTTCTCGCTTAACTGGAAACTTCTGTTTTATTGTGAATTCTATCTGGAGATAGCACTTTCCCAACTGATGTACTGAGGGAAATGTTGCTTCATACCAGTGTTTTCAGTTTTCCTCTATTTCTGTTTGCTTGTGTCAGCTCAGTGCCCACTTTCCTAAGTGTTAATATGTAGAAAGGTTTCCAAAAGGTTAGAGGCTCAAAAGCAAGAACTATGCAAGTGTAGAAAGATCCACCTATCCAGCAATGCCTCAGAGACATGCAAAAACCTCTTTGATGTCAGAAGTCTTGACTGACCATGAAGTTAGTGACAAGCTTTCTCAGATGTACGTGATAAGAAAGGAAGACATCTGTGGAATATTTGTAGAGTTATCTAACCTGCATAAGCCTGACCGGTTCTTTGGTGTGAATCTTTGGGTGAAGTGGAGTGTATGGTGTATGTGTGAAGGGATCCATTCTCAGGATAATCTGCCTGGCTCCTATAGTGAAACAGCATGGAAAAGTCTCTGCTTTGGTGCATTTAAAGGGATATTGTCTTCCTCAGAAAGTGGTAATTAAGATAAATGGAGGAGTTGTGGAAAGAAGGAAAAAGGGCTTCAGAGTTCTGCTTTGGTTCTTCTCACAATAACTCTCTCTTCAGGTAAAATTGTTACTTCTCGCAAAGAACTCCATGGTATGATTGAATAGTTTGAGCCACAGCATGCACATATACCAGCGTGGTTTAATAACTGAATTCATATCCAGGTAGCTGGGCATATGGAGGTATATCATATACCATCATATACCATGAGAGGGGAAACTCTGGGAGGCAATATCTGGTTGCATTTAGAAATCAACCATGGTTGTATATTGCCAAAGGGAGTTAATGTAGGTTCCCAACCCATGAAGTCCCAGCATCGAAGATATGGCTGCATCCGCAGGGCTGGCACACATTGCAGATCCCTGAGATGCAGCTCCTCTGCCCACTTCTCCTGTGGTACATAGCTATAAACCAGTTTTTAAAAGTCCATAAACAGGTATAAAACATGCATTTTCCATAGAAGTAATGAAGGTAAGATGACTGTGACTATTACTATGGCCTATTGCAAATTATCTATAGCTTAAATTTTTGCAGTTTCTTATTACTGGTGCATATGCTTTATATGAGCAGCTGTTTGATATTTCTGCAGTAATCCCGTGCCATAAAACTATGTATTTCTCCTTCTTATAGAAACTGTTACATGCCAGTTGCACCCCAGCTGAAGGGACCTAGAGCAAATGTGCATGAAGTAAAACTGCTTCAGGATAACATGCATTGGTTTAGGGGACAGTTAATGATAAATTTATTTTCGTGACCTGTCTGCCAAGTATTTGTACACTAATTAGGTCCTATTTTGAGGGCAGAGCATGTGAGCTTGTAAAAAACCCCTTGTACAGAATGGGAAGGGCAAGGGGATTTTTGTCCCTAGTGAGTGCAATACCCATCTTCTTTACGTAGCATCACTTAAATGTGTGCATTATTTCTAAGTAGCATATGAATCCCTTGACTCGTATGGAGGCACTTCGTAAATTGGCTCACGGGAGTAGCTGTAACCAGCTAAGGTGCTGAAGTGTAGAGCTCTGGGGAAGAAACTGAACTGACTCAAAGCACAGTCATAGTTTTAACTTTATATAACGTCTTTCGCAATATAGTAGAAAATTACCTTTATGACTAGTGGGAGGACCTGTTGTATAAGTAATCCAGCCATGCCGCTGGTTAGTATCTCGCTTTTCACTTGAACCTCTCTGCGATGCAGGTCTTGGAGGAGTGAGTGCCTGGTGCAGTCTCTGCCTGGCTCCTTGGTAAGTCATTCGAGTCTATCTTTCTGTACAGTCACTTTCCTAACTGCTGAGCAAAAATAAGGAAATTTTTCGTAGAGTGCTTTAAAAGAGAGCTGCTAATCAATTTTTCTTATTATTTTATGCCCTGTGATTTTTACACCACCCCCACCAGCTGGTTAATCATGCAAAAGCTGAACACTTCATTAGCCAGAACATGTTTGCCCATGGGCATTTCTGTAGTAAATTAGTTCTTTCTATTTATACAGGTAAGTCATGGCCAAAAGTCTTTAAGGTGCCAAAGGTAAGGGTTCGAATTAATTCTTTTTCTGAGTTTTCAAGAGAACTAGGTTTAACTTCACGTGCTGTTGAGTTGAAATTACTTTTGAATTAAGATAGCGTGGATAAAAGAGCATTCTCAGGTTGTTCTGAAATACGTTGCATCTTTCTGGATCTCAAATTTGGCCTCTGTAGTACAGCCTGCCTTAACCCCCCCCACCCCCAAACCACATGCGTGCACCCACCTGTATATGTATGTATACACAGTATCTACATGCAGAGACTCTGCTCCTTTGAGTGGCATGTGGCATATTGACCAGTGTTTTTCCTTTCTTACTCTGTGCCTTTTAAACTATTAATTGAAAATATGTGGTTTGTAGATGCTTTTTTCCCTCAAATCAAATGGTGCCCTCTGAAAGCCTAGTTTAGCTCGACAATGAATTTAGCTTTCAGGCTTCGGCCATTGCAATATTGTTTGAATGCCACCATTTCCTGCAATCAATGTAATTTTATATCTACTTGGAATAGAAAGTCAAGATGGTGATTGCCTTAATTTAACTCAGTGTTGTATTCATTAAGGAGCTGATCCCGAATTCCTTTCAGATCAAAGTCTGTCTTGATTTCAGTGGAATCTTTTCGGCGCACAAGGTGTGCGGTAGCCTTCTAAAATGTTGTCATTGTGACTGGTGAATAAAAACTAAATGTGTTGCTAAATTTAGGCTGTTGCTCATGTCAGCTTCCTTTTCTAAATGACGGTAAGTGCATTCCATAAATAGTATGCCTCTTATGTTGTCATATCTCTTTGGCTTGCTTTGCAGTATTTTACAGGATATTTGCAAATGAATTTTGTGTTCAGTAGGCAGGGGATGAAAATAACACTACTCATTGGGACTCCATTAACCCGCAGCTAATGAGGAGCCATTTCAAAGGCTGGATGAGTGTAATTCAGATTAGCCTGCGTGCCAGGCTGCTCTGCTCCCGCTCAGGCTCGCGCCCTGCCACGCTCTCGCTGCCGTCTGGAGGGACAGGGCTTGGTACGGCACAGCTGGCACTCCGGCACGGACTTTTGTCGGTTAAGTTTTCTGTGCTTCTGTTCCCCTTTTGGAAGGTAGGAGAGAAGAGCGAGAGAGTGCGTGTGTGTGCATGCGCGCGCGTAGATAGGTGACAGTGATCTTGACCTCCATAGTCAAGCGTTTTCAGATGTAATGAAATACTCTACAAAACACTATACTTGTGCTCGCTGGTTGATAGCATTGTTACTTGTAGAAAAGGGTACTACATGATGACAGTAAAGGTGGTCCAGACTGGCCCTTAATTAATTTTATTTTCAAAATCTATATTAGTGACTGTCATGAGGGCACCTGGGCACTTTACATCAATAAAATAATCAATTTAAAAAATGTGTAGACCAGAACTCTGTGTTCACTAACAAAACTCCTGTTCCCCATTACAACTAAAGGTCAGTCCAAGGCTGGCCAAGCAAGCAGGACTCACATTTCTGCGCCCCGGCGCTTGCCAGACATGGCTCTGGCGGAACACCACCGGCAGCAGCTTCCAGATGCCTGTGGTCCCTGCGGAGAACGTCTTGCTGCTGGCCAATGACTTGTTAACCCCCTGAAAGTCTCAAATTGGTTTCAGGACCGATGGAAAAGGAAGAGAAAGACTAGTTCGGAGGCCAGTCCTGATTAAAAACGTCAGTTTGCCAGTTACAAGCAGCCTACTGAAGTGCAGGAAACAGGGACTTAGTGGAGCTGTGATGCTGGAGTAGAAAGAGAGAGAAAGAGACCTCCTTCTGAAGAACAGGCTAGAGGTCTCTTAGCTGAAGAAACTTTATTGATGATAAATGTTACGTTATGCAAGCTTAGCAAATTCTCTAGGAATATAATGCTTCCCAGTTTTTTCTTAACACGTGTTAATATTTTATGATACCTGTGCATTAAGGGCCCGTTCCTACAATGTTTAAGTGAGTTTGGGCTGCTAGATTGCCTTTATGGACTTTTAAAAAAACACTGCTGGTCACTATGGATTAGCTAAATTCCCCATCTTGCTTAACACAATGATGATGTAAAATCAGCTTGTTTCTGTTTTACACGCATTAAGTGAGCATATATAATTAAATTAAAAGTTGTTGCAAAGCTGCATTTTATTTATTTGTATTAGTACATTTGGGGCAATAATCCCACTTTAATACATACTTAATTGTGCAAACAACACTGAAACTAGGAGTTCCTGGACACCGATGTAATTTTTTAAATGTGAAATGGTAATATATTTTGATGTCTTGAAATCCAGTTGAACTCAAGCTGAGCTTAAAAATCCATGATCTGATTCAGGAGAATTCAGTCCCATCTGGCTGGTGGGTAGCAGGTGTACAGTGTGTGTGTGTAGGGGAGGGAGGTGATTGCAGGGAGTGAAACATTCTTGTAAAGCTTTAATTCCAGTTTAATGCTGTGGTCTGAGGCTCTCTGCAGTTTAAGTTCTTGCGTAATTACCAACATCTATTGTTGGTTTCCGTTTCTAGACAACGTAACGGTGATGGTGAATGGCAGAAGCAAGTAAGTGTACAGCATTATGGAGAAATATGCTTTCTAATTCTTAAAGTTTTGATTTGGTTTCTGATCACACCCAAGACTCTTCATATGGGAGAGTGCATTTTTACAAATTGATACATACATGATCATTGAAGACTGAATGAGAAAGGTTTCATTGCGGCATTCAGTGTCAAGGTCTTCTTGAGAGTTGTTGCATGTTCCCACAGCAACATAGAAAAGGTTTGTTTCATCTATTTATTTTTTATAAAAGCAAAGAAAATGTATTATGCAATTTCTGTTTTCAGCTGATAATAGACATGTTCTACATTTTTGTATTACTGCGATTATAATGAAGGAGGTTTTTTTAATCTTTAAAAGTATTTTAACAATCTATTGGATACTTCAAGCAACTCTACTGGTCCCACTTTATACCTTGTAACCTTCAGAAACTTGTCCCAGCCATTCTCCTTTTCCTCTTTCTCCTTCCCTTTCTCCATCTTTTGATCACATACTGCCGGTTACCCTCTGCCTCTGCCTGGGACCTTTTTACTTAGGAAGTTTGAGAACCTGCTCTTCCTTGGCTTCTGGCATTAGCTATCAAGTCAGCTCCCTTTTACACTCCTATTGACTCTCCCTCTTCCAACTTTTAAATATTTCCTGTTCCTTTTCTTTGTCTTCACTGCTATATAACTTTGTGCTGGAAAGTCTTTCGGCACACGTGGGTTTTATGGGAGTTGGCATGCAAAGCATTACTTAACAAAATAATTAAGCAAACAGTCATTCTTCCTTTCTAGTTTTTAAGTTCATACTACTATAGTAAATGACATTTTGCTACTGTATTTCACGTTTTTTTTCCATGGTGAACTGACTAATTTCTGATGTAGAGTGGAGCTGGTACTGAGTTGCCAAGGGAAGTCCGTCTGGTTTGACAGACAGAATGATGAGCGTTTCTCTGGACATCCCTGTAAAGATCTCCCTTTTATTTGTTTGCTTTATGAAGTTACATGGAAGAGGTCACCCACTTTGACAGAGCAAATTCTTTTTTTCTAGCAATAGGGCTTTGCATGAAAACATTTTTTATTAAGCAAGTCATCCATACTGCACCGTAGGCTGTTTGAGTGTAACAGTATGTTACAGTCTGCAAAGTTAATGCAGTTAATATTCAACTGAACTTTTGGGGGGTTGCTAATCCCTTAGGCGGGCTTAGCAGAAAGGGCAAACATATTTATAGCACTTTGAATCAGACTGCAGTCAACGAGTAAGAGTATGTGTTATACCATGCAAATGTTATACAATTTCAGGAAAGCTCAGTGCATAATCATCTTTTAATAGTACTTAAGTTGGTGAAACATCTCATCTGTAAGCAACAGAGTTGTTGGTTCAGTGGACAACAGGTCTGTTAAATTGAGACTCTGTAAAAGGTCTTGAGATTCCTGTTCTGGTGATAAATTCTGCAAGTTCTGAACAGATTTATGGGCTGTTTAATTAGGAGCTAACTGTATTCTTTAAGCTCTGTCATTTGTATTATTCCCTAATAGGATTTCGTTGGACTTTGTCACATATCTGACTATGACTGAGTGTGTGCAGGGTTGTCAATAGCCTATTCCATATAGACCACGGTCTCTTACTGTTTTTGTAGAAGTAAGAAGATCATTCCTGAATGATCCTTCCTCCCATTGAATGGAAGTGTGATGCTGGGTAGAGTTTGCTTTGGTCAGAGCCGTGGGTGCACTGGGCAAAAGAAATGAGAGTTAAGTCATGAGCTGCGGGAGAGTTCATAGAGAAGCTGAAGTGCTCAGACTGAGAATGTCCAACGATGACGGTCACGTTCTATGAGACAGAAACTCTCCCTAGTTATGTCACAGACAAAATTTGCATTGAGCGCAAGGTTTTGTGGAAAAGCACATGAAGGCCCTATAATGCTACCAACCCATTAGGAGCCAGAGAAAAAGAAATTATGGTCTTGGATTTTCCACAGAATTTGATGGTGTAGAATTTTTAGTCTGGTAAATAAGAGGTCCGTCAACTGGTAGTCAACAAAAAGTCATTTGTAGTTTTTTTCAGAGAGAGAGATTAATATGACTGCCAACAGCTGTAGTCGGTATGGTAGGTTTTTAAGTGAACTTCTGATATCATGCAAACATAGAATACAGGCCTGGCAAAGTGGCCATTTTATTCTAATTAAGATTTTTTATATATTTTACATTTTGGCTACTTCTTTCATTTTTTTCTAGATTTTAAATATTGGAATGAGTGACTACAACATGGAACTTGACCTTGAAGAGGGCTCAGGTGCCTGAATTTATGCATGTACTCATGTAATTTGTTGATTTGCCACTGTACCTGCACACACTTTTTTCCTTTTCTTTTTGCTCTTTGTAAACCATGTTGGCCATTCATAGTCCTTCGGGAAAAAAAGTCCCACAAAATAATTAATGTGTCAGAATTGTTAGGAAAAATGGAACTATTTTGATAAAGATTTTCAAATCTTTTTACTTGTTATATTTTCAGTTCCACACTAAATTGAAATTATGTATTGGAGTTGTTTATATCTGAAGTACCAGAAAATATGTAGTTTATTATATGCAAAATTTCAAATTCCAGAATGTATTAAAATACTAGCTCAAAGGTAAAAAGCCTTTCCCAAGGAAGGAAGGAAGGAAATTAGAAGGGAATTTGGGCTAATCAGGTTAAGACACAGTAGGTTTGTAAGGGGTGCACAGGGATCATGTGGCTGACACTGATGTGGGTTCATTTGGTTCCTCAGCCTGAACGTCCCCAGCTTGTAGCTGGATCACGTAGCTTCCATCCAAATCCTAAGCAAGATTCAACTTATGCTTCTACATCTGTAATGAGACTCCATAACACTTCTGCCATGTTGTTAAATAGTAAATATAGACATCCATAGTAAACACCTAACTTCACAGAGTATGCTGGTGAAGGTGTGCTGGATCTTAGCTACACATCCTGCAGCCATCTTGGGGCTTAGAAATAAATGAAATGATCTGCAGTTTTATTGGGAAAACAAAGAGTTAACACTCCAGCGACGTTAACTGTGATAAAAGGTATGTGTGTGTGTGTTACTGTGCTGTACTCTATACATTTATGAGCTCTTTTTATAGTAGCATTCCCAGCAGCATTCCCAGGAGCAGTCCAGGTCCAATCAGGACTGGTATGCCATTGTGCGAGGTGTTGTTCTAATTCATGTGTAAATGTGGAGTGGTTGCTGCCCTGAGGATATTACAGTGAAATTACAAACAGGATAAAAAATAGTAGGAGGTGTGGAGGAGAAGGAGGGCAGCTGCAGCGAGGTGCACTTGTCTCACCGGGGTTGCGGTACCAAATGATGTACCTCATACCAAATGATGGGCGTTTCATTTATTTATAAGTCTGCTGCCTTCAAAACAATTAGCCTTATTGTCTTTTCTTTGTGTCTTAGTTATTTAAACAGAAATGCAGAAAGTATGAAATGAATTGCTCCTAAGATCCTTCTAGCCTCCTGTTCTGTCTCTAGCAATGACCAACCCCAGGCGCCTCAAGGAAAGCTCTAAGAGCCTCACAATGGGCAGACATGGGATAATCTTCTCTCTACACATTCTCATCCTAATCTTTCATTATTAGGGATTAATTTAAGCTTTGAAGCAGGAGGTTTAAAAAAATATATTTGTTGTTCCCCCTCCTCCACCGTCAACCTTGTTTAAAGTATGAAATATCCTCCCAAGCCTGTGATCTGGGCTGTTCCTGGGGTAATCCTACCTGCTCCTTGGTGTGCTGACCAAATCTGCAGCTTGGGAACCACCGTGGTGGTTTTGCTTCCTCTGATGCCAGAAAGCACTGGTACATCCTTTTCCGCAGGGAGGTGGGCAAAGGCAGGAGCATGCTGAGCAGTTATGGCCTGGGTGTTCCCATGTCACCGTATGTCAAAGCTGTGGTGCTGCAGCTGGATCTCTCTCTTTTAATATTTTAGTGGCTAATTTGCAGTAAAGCACAATAGGAAATAACCATAAATAAATCTGGGAACCTTTGTATTAATTTCTTTTGCTAGCTGTGTACATATGAGCAGCTTGCCATTTGCATATGTGAATCTTGTCATAACAATTTCGGGAAGTGATTTGTTAATAATCAAGTTCTCAGAACAGCTCTAAATCAGTAATTGATGTATGTCTGGATTAAGCAAGCCTTCCGCCTGCCTATTTTGTGGAGCATTTTTGGCAAGTTTCAAGCTAGCGTGAAAACTAGCCATCAGAATAAAATTTAGGACAGCTGGGATGCTTTGCAGTGAAGACTTTTGGCTCCACAGTTCAAATAATCACAATAGCAGCTCAATTTAGCCTTTGGCTGGATAGGTTTGGCAGGGCACAATGAAAAATAATTATTTCATGGCCTGCTTATTTGTCCCTTAACAAATAAACTCTCTGACCTATGCAGGCTTATGTAAATATGCTGCCGTATGTGGGGTTGTAGAACACTGTCATGTCCCCATTTGGAAATATGTTTTATTTCACACTCGTGTTACAAACTTTTTTTTAGAGTTCTGTTTGGGAAGCAAAGAGAGGGAGAGGCAGTGTTGGATACTGAAGCCCAGACAGCCAGGCACAGAGTCTAAAAAGCCATCTAACAGTCTTCTTTCTGAAAACACATCCATTAGTATGCAGTGTTTTCACTGCTGTAATAATAAGAGCAATCATGATACGAACAAGTCCGTCTCTTCGCAGCCTTCCCACGCGGGATGGAGAATGACAGCTCCTAAAGCATTTGGATATTTGCCTGAATGTATGCTGCTTAGCTAACCATGGTTCAACTTGCTCTCCATCTTATGGCTTCCTGGATATCCTTCTCAATTGTTTCAGTGACAGCTTAAAATGTGAGACTTGGAGGGGGGAGATAAAAGCTTAGCAAAAGGCTTTTTGTGTGTGTATCTAAGGGGAAGTTTTATTACACTTGATGATGGAGAGACGTGCCACACTATTTTCTGTTCCTACGATTTTAGTATTTGCACTTTCTGTTGTACTGGCAGCAGCCAATCCATAATGTTGTCTTTCTGTTTCCCACTCTGGAGGGGGAAAAATGCACAGAAGAATACAGATTGATGGTTTTGTCTTCTGACACCACCATTTTGATTCTGAAACAGTAAAAGAAAGCCTTTTTCCCAATGATCCAAAAGATGTCTCGAACATCTGCCTTTACACACTCATGCACATATGCACACACACGTGCATGCATACAAGCACAGGCTCTCGCTAAGGTGGCTATGATCTGTTTTTAATAGTGGCACTTCTTCTCAAAGTGTCATTTAAAAAAACATCAGCAGTCATGTCATGCATCGGGATGAATTTCTAAATGTAAATGAGATTCTCTCAGTAATTTATTTACATTTGTTTTCAGCACAACAAATGAGACATCACGTAGCTTCATAATTTCCCATGACCGAGTCACCAGCATGAGGTGTGTAATTTACCCTGATTTAAGATGCTTATCTAGAGGTTCTTGCAACAATACCTGGTGGGCTTTTTTAATACTACTCTTTGCTGGCTTTTAACCCATCTACTTCACCTCCTTCTCTGTTTTTCAGTTGAAGAAGAGGTATAAATGTGTCTGCTTCTTAAGGCCTTTTTTTCAGTAGAGCTGAGAGGGGTGGCTTTGTTGCCTTGTTTTGTATATTATTTTCCCTGCCATTTCCTTCTCATTTGGTAAAACTCATAGGAGGCTTCCAGCAGCCACAGTGAACATCTTGGTTTACAATCTGATGATGCAGGAAGGAAATGCTGATTGTGGACATTTCTGATGGAAAAATGATTGTTCAGACATGAAGCATGAAGGGGAAGTGTCCTGCAGTCATTGGTTCTCCCCTTTTTTTTCAGCCAAAATACTAAATCTTATGCCTGATCTTGGCTCTGCTACTAACTTTGACTTTCTGATCTGCCTGTGGCTGAAGCGATACTGAGATTGAGAGGGGATGTGAACACCCATTTTCAAATAATGTGGACACAGTCATGTACTACAAAACTCATTTATTTTAAACCCGTAATTGGAACATTTAGATGTCTAACTACTTGCTTGAGTATTTCAGGTAGGTAGATGATTAAAGGTGCAATGTACCATGCATACAATTTTGTACCTCTTATCTTGCGGTCTCAGTTAAGGCTTGACTAAAAATCAGGGCAGTAGCTTTTGCTAGTTTATAGGGTAACAACACCGGAGACCTGAGAGACTTTGGTGAAAGTTACCGGTAGTTCAGTAGCAGTACAAAATGCTTTGCTATATAATTGTGATGTCGTAGTAGTTTGTGTTGTTATCATGTGAAAATTCTGCATGTCTTTATGGAGATCTGCAGGATTAACCGTATGTAGGTGATCTTTTCTTCACTGAGAGGAAGCATGACATTTCTTTGTGTTAATTCCCAGAGCAAAATTCAGTGTCTTCCTTTAAACTGAATAACCAGATTCCAAAAAAGAATAGATTTGGACTGTTTTTTAATGGGCATTGTACATACTAGGACCCAGCTGAGATTTAATTTTTGGCCTGCTGGCCATTTCCTTAATGTTGCATGGGTCTAGCACCAAATTATGCTGATGGCCTGTCTATCACCAAATTATTTACAGAACTGCAGTTAAATTATAGAAATCTTCCAGACAAGCAGTGCTCTGGGCAAATTATTTCATCAAAGTTATTTTCCATGGTATACTTAAGCAAAAGCTTACAAGAACAACATGAATCTTTTTTTGGTATGTGATTATGCATATGTGGTAACAGCCCCCTTTTTACAAATAGCTAGCTAGCTTTCTACCTGGGAAAACAGAAGAAACCATATGAAAATCACTGATCTCTGTGTTTTCCTCAGTTTGAAGCAAAAGTTGCACATTATGGAAGTGCAGGACTAGGGCCAGCAGTAGGGTGGCCATTTCTGCACACTCTCAGCTCGTTCAAGGTCTTGGAACTTTTTCTTTTTGTAGACTTACAATTGCACACCTCTGTGCACTTGTAAAATCAGGTACTGCGCAAGGTCATGAGCTGACTTTACTAGTTCTCTGTCACATGCAGGCCCAGTGGTCACTGTCCACTTTTACAGGGAAGTACATTTGTGTATCTGAAGGCAGTATAGGCTTTTACTGCGTTACCCTCAGATTTGAGCTGCTGTATGATTATGAAATGTACAAAGAGAATATAAATCCTAAAAGCAGCCCTAACTCCCTATTATAGTTGGCATCTTTTCAAACTCTGTTACAGAGTTTAGAAATATAGTCAGGGTAGAACATCTATATTTGGGTTTATATGTAATGGTCATACCTACTGGTTCTCTTGGAAAAACTTTGGCACAGATCACTATTTAAGGACTCTGGATGCAGTGTTTATGTTTAGCTCAGTGTTTTTTATCACTGCATATTTTTTTTTAGTATTCCATTTTAACGTGTTTGCACTGTGAGACAAGAATGCCTTCGCAGCCTCTGCACGGTTGTGCGCTTTTTGTTTAATGAATATAGAAATTCAGGTTTTAAACTGACTCCCATGCATAAATTCTACTGGGAAAACAGGTGCTTAAAATCTGTGTTTTCCAGACCTCTCTCCGCCCATATCTTCAGGGTAAAACTCAGCCACGTGTAGATGGCAGACTCGAATGGGACCTCTGCACTCAGGGCCCAGATGTCGAAAACCTTACACATGTGAGGAAGGACAGCAGGCTCA
Source organism: Haliaeetus albicilla (assembly GCF_947461875.1). Taxonomy (NCBI): domain Eukaryota; kingdom Metazoa; phylum Chordata; class Aves; order Accipitriformes; family Accipitridae; genus Haliaeetus; species Haliaeetus albicilla. The sequence continues at coordinate 10,476,061 of NC_091495.1, forward strand.
GAAATGCGTGAGAGCTAAAGGTCTTTGCAAAGTGGACATCCGATTCAATGTAATTTCTGTCCAGCGTGGGGCTATGTTTGTTGTTATGTGAGGACTGCACAGGGCCTGGGGGCCAGACCCGGGGAGCCCACTCTGGAGCTCAGCTGTGTGGACTCAATCCAGGCCCATGAGAGGTGGGACAGCAATAGCTGGGGTTTCATCATGTTGTCTGAGGATTTTTTTTTTTGATTGGCAGGATGTGAATATATGTGAAAGCTGGATCTCCTTTAGTCATGATCCTTAGCAGATGCAAGTCTGATTAAGAGCCCCCTTAATTTGGAAATGCTCTTAAAGACAGGAAGACACTTAAAGCTGGCTTTGTCAACAAAATGGAGGAGCTATGCTCTTGAGGCCCATTAACAGTGGTGCCAAGATGGCCGCTGCTGCACAAATACTCAGCGTTGAGTTTCTGAGAAACCCAAGAAGCTCCAAATTGTATACCTCACAAGTTCTTTACTTCCCCACTTGTAATCCATATCTCACTTATTGCTAGAGTCAACAGTCTAATGGTAACAAAAAATACAACCTTTCATCATCTATTGATTTTCAGTCTTTAAAAACTGACAATAAGCTATTTTTTGTCCAATTTCTCAATAAATAGGAACATTTATTGGTTTTTCAGTTTTATTGTATTACATTAGAATATATTTTACTGCATATAGTGGGTAATGTAGCATCAGGAGACATGTTTACGTTCAGCAAGTAACTTTTGAAACTGCATAGCTCAACTGAGATATGTAAACAAATTTGTAATACTAGTTTAATTTAGATTACAACGCAGAATACTCAGGCTTGAGCTCATTTTTCTATTTATTCCATTATGATCCTCTAAGTAATGGAGGAGAATTGCCATAAAAAATAATTACAGTAGAACATCAGTAAAGGTGAACATCTACTTTATTCCCTATCTGAGGGAGAGGGAGGAATTTTGTAGTTAAGTAAGCATCACAATATCTGGGTTTATTTCCTAGAAATCCGCCACAAACAATGTTGTACAGGTTGGATAAGTCATAAATTCTGTCTGTGTGATACTGTGTGTCAAACGATGTGGCATGAACAGCTTCTTTCTCAGTGACCTCTGTTACCTTCTCTCTCCTTTTAAAAAAGGAGGCAAATAGGAATATGATTTAGCCATGGTAGACTTTGGGATGTGGATCCTGAGTTGCCTTCCCACTGCCACCTGCCTTCACAGTGGAAGATCACCTGGTGGGTTTTTGCCTTTCCAGAACTTGTCAGGAGACACTGAATATCAACAGTTGCCTCTTGCTTACTCTTGTGATGAGAAACGACAATTTAATGATATTTTTATCCCTGCTGTAGAAGCAGTTTAAGCTTTTTAAAATTTTTTTTTTTTTTTTAATTAAGAAGCAGTTAATTTCTCTTCTGGTGACATTCCGCCCCACAGCCACAGACAGTAAGGTCTCAGTTATTTCCAACCTACCACCAGCAAACCTGAGGTGGAGGTGCCACTGCTGAGGTGGGGATGTACAAAGCAACCTCTGCTTTAAACCGGCTGTAGCACTGCACCTCCAGCACTGGCCTTTGCAGACCCAAGTGGTTCTTCTGCTGCAACACTATCAAAGTGATCATCCCAGCAGGCTTCTCAGATGAAAAATTTCACCTATATCATGAAACATTTTCCTGTACACTATGAACATAGAGACAGTTCTGGCTTATGTTTCATAACCATTGTGCAGTAAGCAGAGAGAGAACCATTTGGGCAAAAGGCTTCATTTTTGGTGAATTGGGTGTGATTCTGTGAGGCATGGGTCCTTCCTCATAAGCTTCTGTGGATCTTGCTGTCATCTCTGCTTCACAGGATCTGATGCACAAGGAGTTAATAGATATCTAGTGACCAAAGCCATTTACATTTCTCTTTATATACAGAAGTGAAGTGGAGCATGTAAAATTGGAAAGCAGAACCAAACCTGAAATTTTCTAACTTTATGACCAGTGTGTGTGTGTTATTTTCCCATGATCTTTAATTACATTCTGTTCTGGAGAGGGGGGATGCTTAATCTGGTGCACCAACTGGGGAAAAACCAAACTGTTTTACAGCGGGAGTCTAGATGACACCACACAGCAAATGCAAAATCTGACATTCATATGAAAGTAAGCTAAGCAAGACCAATAGAGGAGAGCCAAAATGACTGCAGCAAGAGGAATACAAGTGATTTAAGGAAACCACGGTTTCTCTATTTATTGAAATATTACAGCCGACCTTTAAGGTGGTGGTGATATGATGTAGATTTTGTAGAGCAGCACCAAGAGAGATGGCTGTTACAAAGGGAACGTGTGATTGGATTCAGGTTCATGAGAAGCTAGGTTTAGAAGAGGATTGCCCTTCCCTCTTTGAACATATAATATAGCGGGGTAGGTCTCATTGCACTGAATGGAAAGATGCTATTTTCAGCACTGCTGTTTGCTGTGCTTGCTAATGAATTTCGAAGGGGTGTTTGAGCCTTGGATATTTACTGTAGAGATGCTTGCAGTCAGTTGGAAGAGATGTGACTGAACGTGAAGCTTAGTTCTGTGTACATACAAACCTGCTCTCTGTGATTCTGCCTCAAGTTGTATATTCAATATCAGTCTGCAATAGTAAATAATTTGTAGGAGTCCGGCTGTGACTTAAGGCTTCTCTACAAACAGCATCCAGAGCGCAAAGTCATGTAATACCCTTTTTCTTCTCTCACTGGATAAAATAGCCTTTAAAAAACTATTCCCACTTCCAGTCAAAACATTAAAGCCAATGAACTGCGTGGCCGCTTTTCCTGGGGTATAGCAAAAATGGTCTCTGCCCTGTTGTTTTGTTCTGATGTCTTCTTCATCCTCTTGGCTGAGAGCTGGGTCACAGCACACTACTGTGCTCTTCTGCACCACGGGGGCTGAGTTTCTGTGCAGAAGTAAATGTCTTTGCTAAACAGCTTGACTTAGCAGCACTATATGCTAACTATTTATTTATTGGAGTAAGGGATGAGCGGACTATTTAAAAACAGAATTCCCAGGGTATTCTAATGTCACGTTTGAAAGGCAATGGAGAGTCTGACCTAAAGGTATCCTGTATAAATAAACGTTTGGGTACAGGTCTTACCTTGTCTCTCCACTCTTTTTTTTTTCTTTTTTTTTTTCTTCTTCATGTTCATTAGCCTGCTATTCAAATGTCAGTGGCATGTTTTGTCTTGGTGGATAGCATGTTCCAAAGGACCCAAGTTCTTCTGAGGGAGAAGGACCAGGGCAGCTATGATGTGTGCCAATTTAACACCTTTGAGTGGCCTATGAAGGCACCTCTCCTGCTCCCCAGCAGTGCTAACCCATGAATTGAATAACCGTGGTGCCAATGGGGCAGTATGTCTTATACCTCTCTGCACCAGCTGTGACTGGTGTGGATCCCTAGGGTGATATCGAGGATGAAATGAACTCTTGTGTGCTCAGATGTGTCAATTATGAGCAGAGCATCACTCAACACCCATGTTGTCATCACATTCTGGGCAGTTTACCTCTACCCCCAGGAACAGTTGTAAGTGAGCTTTAATCTGGATTCCAATTTTAAATCTAACTTTTATGTGAAACCTTAGGAAAAAAAAGTTAAATTGTGCTTTGAAAAATAAAATAAATGAAAGGTAGAATGAGAGGGTGTAGAACAATCAGGATGTTTTTTTTCTCTTTGGTAGATGCTAGGAAGGAAAAGGAACAAACTATGGATCCTCTCCTCTTGCTCATTGTTTTTTGATCCAGCCCATTACACGCACTGGTCCCAACACCTTCAATCACTTCCTACCAGCTCTGTCACTCGGAGGCCAGACTTTACTCCCATACCTTTTAGCACTGCACTAGCTTGGGGCATTCCCTCGGGGCATCCTCTACACTTGCTACTTCTTACTACTCTCAGCTGGAGAAAGCACACTGCACTTGTGCATCGAAGCCCAACATCATGCTTCAGCCATAAAAAGGCCACTTGAGATCATTTACATTTTTCATTAGCCTTCTAAAGTAGTTGCTCAAAAGGTACAGTGACTTTCCTAGCTGTTTGAACTCCTTTCAAAGGCTGTCATTTTGGATCACTAGTCTACCAGTGGCCTGTAATTGTTATGCAAAACATTGCACAAACATAACACAACTAATTGCACAATTAAGATTGCTTTCTCCTCATCATCCCATTCATCATACTCCTCACTCACACCTATAGTCAGCATCTGGCATTAACAAAGGCCATATTTGTTGCATTAATACATTCCTTTTGTAATGAAAACACCTTTTGTATATCCCTTTGTTACTTAAGGGTCCTGTCAGCATGTTCAGTAAGCCTGAAAATGGTGTTTAGAAAGCCTTGTAGTGGACATCCATTTTTCAAATGTTTAATGGGAGTGTAATGCAGTGGTACTCCAGGATACAAACGCAGCAACTCTTCAGAGCTCAGAAAAAGGAGGTGATATGGATTGGCAAAGGACCCCTCCCTTTTCTTAACAAGGTTGAAGGAAGTGATACAGTGTTTCGCTACTTTTTAAAGTCTGAGGCAAATAATGCAGGATAGCTTTTCTTCACAGTGGGCATTTCAAGGTCATCAGTCCTGTTAGCCTGACATAAGACACATAAGCAGTTCATTCTGGTAGTCCACAACAAAACCAAGCAAACCAAACCTATGTTGAAAAGTGCAGGACATAGCAGGGAAAAGTCCAAGAATGTCTGTGAAGCAAAACATGAGAAAATGCCTGGTACCCTTACTTTGTGCTTGAAGGTATTGAGGGTGTGTTTACCACTCATGTAAGGACAGGGTGGGAACGTCTTGGATTGGAAGTCTAAGGAGGTCTGCAGCACCATAATTCCTCTTGGAAAAAGGAAATGATGTAAGTTTCTACTTCTGGAATCTTTCCCCACAACCCCATAAATTTAAAGAAATCAAACACAAACAGAAAATTGATTTTTGAATGACAGTGAATTATTATCATTAGAAGATGTGCAGTTTTGTGTCAAGGGAAAAAAAACCCCTCGGTGTACTATGTGCTACTTTCTGAAGCATTACTTAATGTACCAGTCATTGCTGGGAACATGGAGTCCTTTTAATGCTAGTCAGGTAATATGTCATTCTCTCTGTAGAAACTCTGTGCAGCAGAGACATGAGTTATATACTGATGTAGTTATCAGAAGATCATGTGGTAGTACTAATGTGAGTCACTACAGTGGAGTTTGCCCCGTTTGAAAATTTTACATAATTAAATGTAAGTGAGTCATTGTCTAAATTCTGCCAAAGTGCAGATGTCTTTAATTTAACATATGCAATTCAGCTTGCATATACTTTCCATAGGGTGAGCATCTTTTTCTTTGTACACAGATCCGGGTTAACTCCGGTCTGGGAGCTGTTTCCTTTCACCATTCAGCATGCAACATTCCCATTGAAACCCGTGGCAGCTTTGGTAAAAATAGCTGGAACACCCAGACCTTAAATAGACCTCTCTGCTTCGTTTTATGTTCTGCTGGTAATTCTTTAAATACACATAGTTAGATCAAAACAAGCATATTTTTGTTTCTGTAATAATGAAGGATATGGCCTACACATCCCAGTGAAATACATTCAGTTGCCTTCTATGACATCTGTCTCAGTACCAAGGTAAAGACCAGAGAAAGGATTAGAAAGGTAAGGCAAGTTTCTTTAAGGGAAAGCAAGCTGGATATGCTTACATGAATATTGGACTTTTTAAATTATAAACTTCAAGATGGTGGATGGCTTAGTACTCAGGGGTAGTTAAACCAGATCATTTTAGCCGAGATTAAAACCATCCTCCATTCAGTTAGCTTACATCATTGAAATTTTTGAAGATTCCACAAATTGTTTGGTTTCTGAAGATGATGATACCATCTCTGAGTCATTTGGCTGAAGAGGCGACAGCTTTTCTTTCCTTCCTTCCTTCTTTCCTTCCTTCCTTCTTTCCTTCTTTCTTATATTTTCCTCCCCTCCCCCTTTTTATCAGCTGCAAATCTAATTGTTCTCCATCTAATGCTGAAATGTAACAAAAGTGTGATTAACCATCACATTCAGAAGTAGCTTGTAGTTTTGCTGGGCACAGAAGGAAAGAACAGGCATATATAGAAATGTTGGAAAAACGTCTGACTAACTCATGAGAGTGAAAATGACTAAGGCTGCTCTGCTAATTTCCAAGTCACTGAGTAGATGCTATTTTTTTCTTATTTGTCAATGTGTCCTTATTAGGGACATTAAATAATGTTTACTACTGTAAATTCTTTCCCAGGAAGGGAAGAGTTGGATTTAAATCCATTTCAGTTTCACCCACAAGTTGGTCTGCATGATGTACCAAACATTTGATGAACTTGCACTGATTTCCAGATTCATTGCTAGTCCTATGGTCAGGCAAGTTTTGTATACTGATTTACTTCAGATGTTTCGCCCAAACTGTAATGGGGATGACTAGTTCATTTCTTTGGGAGTTTTACCCTCTCTCTATACTTGTAATAATAACCAGTAATATATGTAGGATCCTGTTCTTGAAAGGTAACCTTTGAGTCTTACGCCCAGTTTTCCTTAGGGACTATAAAATGGTGTGCTACCTTTCTTTGGAGCTCAGAATAGGAGGCTGTGTTACAGGAGAAACTTGTATATTTTATTTAAAAAGTCAGTTCTTCTCCCATAGAAAGACTGCAGCCTTATGCAAGAGGGCAGCATGTAAGCTAGCCCATCCGGAGGAGCCCACCAAGGGGGTATATGTTTCAAACACTCTCTAGGAGTCCTGAAAGCTGCCTTAGTAATTTATTGATGACAGAGATGAGAAATAAATTCCTCCCATAGTTTCTCTTCCCCACGTTGCTCAGTTAATACTTCTAGCAAAGGAAGAAGGAAGTTCCCACACCTTCACCTTCACCCGCTGCAGAGAGAGGATTACGCGGGTAAGCCATTCTGTGTGTCAGGTAAATAAATAGTCAGAATCAGGAGCATGTGATTTTTGACACCCTCAGTGCCTACTCCCTATTCCTGTTACATTTAAGTGTTCTGCCTTGTTCATGATGTCTGAGGTTTTTCCTGTTAATTTCCTGTCCTGTGTCCCGTCCCTCCCCCCACATCCCAAAAATTCTGTTGCAAAAAATAAAGCTGCATGGATGTGCCTGAATAGTGAAGCACAGTGTCCTAAATGATGTAACTCAGGTTTTTAAAGCAGGATAATTGCAGTAGTGTGACGCTTCTTTTAGAATAATTAGTCTTGCTGAGAACCAGGGTATAAAAGCCTGTGCAGAGCACAGTAATAATGCAGTTACACCATTTCCAGTATTTGTGTGCCCCCGCATAGCACTGCAGATCAGAGCAGGCGTGCCCACAATGATGGTCAAGGAATGATTTCATCTTTGCAGCCCTGTGCCAGGCCTGTGATGTGAAATACGTGGGATTCATTCTAAAGAAAACAGTGGCACTCATCTTCCATACTAAACCAGGAGGCCTTTGAGATCATTAGGAATCATTTTTACAAATAAGAGGTTTATGTTTCCGTTCATGGAGCCAAAGTCTGTTCTCATGCCCTGTTACTACCTGGCACTTGCCCATCCAGGAGTGAACTCTACATCAGCTGCATGCACTTGCAGATGTTGGGATTTCCATTTCAAAGTACAAACAATTCTAATATTAAAAAGGCTATTTCCCCAGTGGGAATATGGGTTGCATGAGCTTCTTGACTTTTCTTTTTTGTCTTTTGATCGTATATGATAACACCTTTAGATCTCTCTCTCACTTTTTTTTTTGTCAGCATCACAGTGGACAAAATGTCAGTAGAAGTTAAAGTGGAAAGCGTCCTTAGAGAAATAAAGGTTCTCTTCCACTGCCTGCTATATGGTTGACTCTGCTGCTCTTTTCTGTTGGGGTTTAGTCTGCTGGGGCGCTTCACTGCTTAACTTAAATTTACTTATCTGTTATATAAATAAGGGATAGCCTGTGCCATTAAGTAAATCTACTGATGGAGGGAAAAGGGATTTTCTAGAGTGCCTGTGTGCCTTTCTGAGTCATGGAGTTCAAAAACATCTGATAAGGTAACCTTCAGCTGGTTTTCTGCAATGACTTTTATCAGTGAGCCCTAAAAGCATTGATATTTTCAGGCATTGTAGCTGAAGAGAGCTGCAATGTCCTTGAACTACCCACTAGCCAAAGGAACAACATCTCCAAACTCAGCTGGTGAATTCCCATGTACTATCATATGTGACTTACTTTTTCTTTTCTCTCTGGAATGTCTGACTGGTACCAGGACCTTGGCTCTACCTGATATGCAACACTAGGCTGGTACTGCTCTCAGGTGCTGCCTGGATTTCCTATTGCCCTCAGAATGTCTGCTTCTGTATTGTATAGTGAGGATAATCCTTTGTTTAAATTTTTTTAACATTTTGAAAGGAAAATAGGGGTCTCATTCAGGTCTTCCCAGTTTTGCATGATAGTACAGTTGAACAACGTGTACATGTGTTAATTAAACATCCCTTCTTATCACTGTTTTGGTAAGTGTCCTGTAAATTTAATCACTACGACACCTCTGTACACATTACAATCCTTTTAAAGATCTAGAGAAAAATCCTGGTGGATTATTCAAAGCACTAAATCACACAGAATTACAGTAGTTATTAGAGGCATTAAAACCTGTGATAAGAAGCTTTATCATGCATTTTTGGGGAGGCTTAGTCTTTATCAGAGATGACTGTAAATAGAAGTGAACAGTAAAAAAACTTGATAACAGTTTATTTTACAGTACATCAATAATCAGGTACTGTAATTACAGTATAATTACATGATAATTATTGCATAGTAGGTAACTACAGTATATTAGTTTTCTTGTTTTTCTATTATCACAACTACCTGCAAGACCTGAGCCAATAAGGGGCCTTATTCTACTACCATTTACCCTGGGTTTACACACACATGGACACACACACATATTTACATTATATATGCGTTTTGACTGACTTCAGAGGAGTTGAACCTGTTTACATGAAGGAGGTACAGGCAATGTGACGTGCTAAAGTAGATATGATCTCTTCCACATATACATTTATCTAGACTCAGGACTATAAAGGAAGGGAATCGGATTTTAGCTGTGGTTATATTTAGCTATCTAATTTATTTTTTTCCCTCTTTTTGGAACTGGAAAAGTTGTCGTATTCTTAATCACTTAGATAAACCTCTCAGTTACAGACCTACTCAGTGTGTGGGTGTTTATATTATATCTGTAGATTATTTATCTCTGTACATCCGCACCTGAATACAGATTAGATTAAGTCTGTTAATTGTACTTGGGCTGTGTGTGCATGCCTGTGTTTACATATTTCCAGTAGTAACCCTGAAATGTTCTGTCATTTTGGGGTGTAGGCTAAGTGAAGATAACTAATTAAGTATGACTTCTTCTAATTTAATGCTGTTTACAATGTTAAAGGTTCCAGTTAATTAAGAATAGTTGTGAAGCTGGCAGAAGAAACGTTCACGTTGAAATGAAGAGCTTTTCTTGATAGCAAGTGCTGAAGATGTAATACAAAATATAGCCTGTGAGGAGTATGGAGTGACTTCTGCTCCTTACAGCTTTGGTGGGAGCTCAGCTATACCTCTAAGCGCAGATATGGGCAGTGCACCCCAAATGAGCTACAGAGAGTTTGGAGAAAGTCCACAGGAAAAGCCATGAGGGTGATAAGAGAGTGAGAAAATGTGACCTGTCAGGAAATACTGACGATATTGGGGGTGCTCAGCCTGAAAAAGAGACGTCTGAGGGAGAACATGGTGACGGGCTGTAAGAATACAAAAGACTGGTGGAAAAGAAAGTCAGTCAGTAATTTATTCTCCATCTCCATGGTGAGAAATGGGAGGGTATGGGAAGTAATTTGTTAAACAGAACCCAACAAAATTCAGATCAGGTTTTAGGAATGGCCTTCTAAGGTGGATAAAACAAAAGACCAGAAAAAGGCAACTCGGGATGTTGTGGCATTTCTTTTGTTGGAAATTTTTCAGAAATGGGCATAGATGGTCCTGCCTGGAGGCACAGAGGAGGACAAAAGACATCAAGACATCTTAACAACACTCCTAGCCCTGTTTTCTGTGACTTGATCACGATCTGTTTAAGAATCATGGCTGTGAGAAGGTGGTGTGTTTGCAGTTTGCTTACCAGTGGGTCAAAAGAAAAACAGATGGATTGCTAATCTGAAATAAAAACTCTATCCAGTAAAAGACCTTGGAAAGAATTAGCATCCACACGGGTTTGGTAAACTACTAAAACTTCATTTCTATCAAGATTTCAGGGCAGATGCTACACTGGCTGAGACTGGTGGCAAAATTTCCCCTGGCAGTAGTGGAACCAACATTAATTTATACCGTAAAATCCGTGTGTTTTGCTTATCATTTTGAACTAGTGATTGCACATGCCAGGCATAGTTTATACTGCTTAATAATAAATTATACAGTGAGAAAAGTAGTGACCCTACTGTTAACTTTAACTTTGTAACTACCATGCAGGTCCCGTATCTAAAGTCTAGTAGCAAGTGTGAATGTACACTTAACATGCTCTAATTTCCTTTTCTCATCCTTTTGACTGAGTAAAATGTCGGGTAATACATTTACTATCCAGCACTTGTTGATTAGGGGACTCCATGTTTAATTTTCAGGTGAAATAACTCAGTTTTTTTTTTCTCTTTCATGTGTGAAACAACTCTCATTAAGATACCAGTAGAACTTTTATAATGCTTCCTAATTTTTTCTAGAAGAAATTTTGGGTTTATTTCTATAGTAGCTGACATTTGTAGTAAACACTGAGAAGCAATGATCCAGTTGGAGAACAATTTGCTTGATACACCAAAAATTCTTTCTGCAGAAGATGATGGTACTGTTTTTTTAGGCTGGGTTTGTCCAATTCAGTACAGAGAGGTAGTTTTATGTTTTCCTTGTTTTTTGAACATATGACTGATGAATAAATACTGTATTTACAACTTTCTAACTGTACTACAAGAGGACTGTGCTCTTGGGCACATGGAAAGTATGTTGCATTAAGTGATACTCCTAAACCTGCTGATGCTTTCCCTCTGGGAAATGCTTCAAACTGAGGTTTTTTGAAATTATAACTCCCACTTAGGTACAGGTGATGCTTATGGCCCCTCTTCCACCCAGCCTATTATCAAATGATGTGCAAAATGCCAGACTGATGAGTAACACGGAAGCACTGCACTATCAGGACAGAAAGGTTCAAATCTTAAGGGCTAATCTGGAGGTTGTTGGTTCCTTTGCAAGTATTTAGCAGGAAACATGAACAGAAAGATGCTGAGGTTGCTCTTTATGGCTGAGGCCACTTTCGTTCAGTCCACTGAGTGTATTTACAGTGCTTATTATACTGCTGTGGGGTTTGGTCTCCATTTCAGAGAGAAAGGGGTCTCCAGTGGTTATCTGAACACAATGAAAGAAGGACTTTCTAAATTTCTTTTTAGACTCACGGTATTTCTAATGTTAAGGATTTTAAGGAGGTGGTTTTCTAAAAATTTGTTTTATTTTAGAAAACATTCTTTTTTACAGAGGCACATTAGAGAGGAAAGGTTAGGATTATTTAAGGGAGGGGAATTAATTGTGTCACTTCTATGGGCATTAGGCAAATTGCCTCACTTGGAGTTAAGAGGCAGCATGGGAGTATTTAAGTATAGGGTACCTGCAATGCACTTTATGATAGTCTTAGCTTACGACCTTATATCATTTTATTTCTCTATTAAAGCAAGACATTCCACACTGAGACTGTGATTGTGCACAGTGCGGTAGTTAGTACCTCATGTCCTAAAGACTACATGGCGTACTGCGATAAAGAAGTGAAGGAAATGTTGAGTACTTGAGAAGTTTGTATGATAATCCAAGAAATAAAAGGTGATATCTGATATGTGGTAGGATGGAAGATATGTAAATGAGATGGAAAAATGTCTAACTTGGAATTACGTTCTATGTGTTTTACCCATAAACTTATTTTAAAGGGTACAGCAGATGCCACAGTAAAGAGAATAACTTAAAAAGTAGTTATGGGTCACCCAGAAATACTAGACCAAGTCCCTGACTCCAGAGGTAGTAAAGACCTTACAGGTCAGTCCAGTGATGGTGGATGGTGCTTAGCATTTATGTGCTAATTTGGCATTTCAGAGAGGAGCGCTCAGATATCTAGGAACAGGCTGTGCTGACTCGGAGCACCCTCCTGTCTTGGGGAGAAGGGAGAGCAACTGTTGAAAGATATCATTTCTGAATTTTATTTTACATGAAACAAGTTCTCGCAGGAGGAATGAGAGGATGCCTTTGGACACTGGCAGTACTGAGTTGTTTTCTGCATGGGTGCAAATTCTGACCCTGCTGAAGTGCTCACTTTAGCCTGACACCAGGGATATTGCTGCTTAGGGACTTAGGCAGAGGTAGTTTATGGCTCCCAGATAAGTTTTGGTGCACCTTACATGTTACATGGTCCAGTCCTTTGCAGAGAGATAACCTGGGCTGTGAGTAGAGATGCAGCTCTAAGGTTCTGTGGACCTTCAAGTCAGAAATTGAAAAACATATCAAGTTTAGACATTTTCAGGGTTGGGGAGCAGCTGCGTTCTCAAGATTACTGTTTATAACAGACGAATAAATTCTTCTCCAACTTCTAGGTATATAGATGCTTCCTTTGACTCCAGCCAAATCCTACGTTTTGTGTGATGGATATTTCAAGTACAGGTGCTTTTGAATGAGAACAAAGCTATCATCAGTATTGTATTGCAAACCAACCACAGGCTCTTGAACAGACAACTTTGTGGAGCCAGCTGTTTTTCACAGTAAAGATGTTGTATGTTCATGCAACAGCCAGGCCTTATATTGTCTCTACATGGAAGAGTACATCAGCACTTTTTCCTCAATAAGTTCTCCTTCACAAGAGGCCGAAGATGACAAAGAGGTCCAGATCACCAAGGCTTTGCATATTTTAGGCTACTTGGTGCAGTGAGATTCACCAGTCTAAGATGCACTTCTGGAAAGATGTTACCACCCCACTTCATCTAAATGGACATTGAGTTGCCTACTCACTGATAAGCCTTTAATTGTCAAACTTACTAATAATTTGTGTGATCAAAGGTACATATAAAAGGAGAGGGAGGAGAGTGAAAAGCTCTTTATGAAAAGCTGCAAAGTCCAACTCAAGTAACAACCAGTATTTTACAACAAGCAGGAATGAACTGGGCAGTGTGTCCATGCACATTCATTAAATTGATAAAAGGCAAAGACCAAGGAGACTGGCACAGCCGAGGGTGGCATCAGGAGCCTCCAAAGGGAGAGCTAAGCTCCCTAAGGCCAAAGGCAGGCAAGAGTCAGCCAAGGCAGAGCAGCCCAGCAGAGCCCATGGGTGTGTGCATCCCTCTCCGCAGGGAAGCTAAGGCAGGGAGCTAGAGAGGGTGTTTTTAAACCACTTGTGCATGCTTTTTTGTGAGTGGTGTCTCATGTTTATCTTTGGAGGAAGCTCAAAAGAGAACTGCCACCTTTTTGGTGAATTCAGCCCTGAATGGGACTCTGTTTGAGGTGTTGGTGGGCAAAATGTGGTTTAGCATTACAAAGCAGAGCCTGGGAAACAGAATTTCTGCATCTTGTGTTTGGCTGCTAATGTATGTAATGGATTACTTTGTGTAAATTTGGCATTTTTATGATTTGCCATTGCCTCTGAATTGAGCATGTGTCACAGTGAGACACTGAGATCCTCTGCTGAGGAAATGCTCTTCCAATCTACCGGGCACTCCTCTAGATATTACTTACTACTTCTGCATTTAATATTTTCCCTGATGTTCAATAAATAAAAACACCAAAGGATTTCCCCAAAGGGTTGGAAAAACAATGTTAGAAATGTTGTTTCCAGCAGAATCATTGGAAAAACAGCGTATTCATTTCTATGGGATTTATGTTTCCATTCCTGAATTCTTTATATAAAGTTTATTTTTCAGTAGAAATTCTTGCTGTCTATTCACGTTTGATTTTAGGATTCTTATAACTATATGGGAGATCATTCCCATGTTGAGAGTTATTTCATCTCCTCTCTTTCATTTCTTCATCTGTAAAACAAAAATAATGGTACTAGCTCCCGGTGTACAGTGCTCTGAGGTCATTAATGAAAATACTGTTGAAAAACTTAGATACTGTAATGCTTACAACCCAAGTCTCACTATTAAACACTGAAATGATAGTTATGGTTTTTTTTTTTTCTTTTTGATCTGATTAGTTCAGTAGGACTGGTGTAGATTGGGCAGAATTACCACAGAAGGTAATAACTTCAGTTATCACCCCCTACACTTAACCTGTTGACTGAGAAGTAGGTGATGCTTTGGGCCCAATATCAAATCTTAAAGCATCAGGCAAACTTTTAAAATGCCTCCTGCCACTCTCTCTATGCCAAACATATTCCAGCTACTCTTAGAGCTGCAGTAACAGTGGAATGGATATCCAATACGTGGGATTTCCAGGAGGAACCTCCCTTCCATGGGACAACTGATGCGTTAACAACCGGTGCCCGCAGTTTGGCACAACTGCAAGCCCAATCTTGGTCTTGTCCCTGGAGCTGCATGGATGGCTGTGCAGAGTAGGAGCTGGCAGCACAGATACCGTGACCTGTGTCCAATTTGCGGCTGCTAAGTTAACACACACACACATTTTGTGGGTGCAAATTGTAGGTGGGAGAACCACAGAGAGGGTCTTAGCACAGCCTGTGATGTGTGCAAATAAACAGCAAAAAAAGGAACACAGGCTGGCATGGCTGAAATGTCCCTATGTGTGATTAAAAATGTATGCCTTCATTTGTTTTTCCTCATGCAGCCAAAGCATAGTAAAAGAAATACACCTGCTCAGGCACCCGGAGTTTCTGCCAGGAAGGTCAGCTCCCAGAAATGAAATGGAAAAATGAATTAGGTAAGAGTGATGACTGAGAAAAGAAGTGAACTTTATAACAAAAAGCCAAGAGTGAGATCTCAACTAATGAGACCTTTTGCAGCACAGGATTCAACGAGCAGTAAGTTGTTAAGTTATCATAGCAGAGAACACCATCTAAATATGTAGATAGATTAAAAAGGTTTCATTTTCTTCTCTCAACAGTAGCTGCTGTGTGGTTTTTGTTGTTAGGACTTTTTGCAAGCATCGTTTACACAAAAATCACATTATTCTCCCACTCCTGACGTAGCTGATGATGTAAATATGCCTGCTCAGGGCCTGTTCCTCAGAGAGGCAGAGCACACAGTGTTCTCTGATCTTGGGTTGGTCGGCAGCTCTTGATGCCAGGATTTTGGGACCAGCCGCCTTCGTGTCGAGCTCTCTGAGCTCTGTCACAGGAAACGAGATTTGGTACTCAAGGAAAAAGGACCTCATGTGAGAGCTGCGGTGCAGGGTAAATCTCCCTTTTCCTTAAGCAAAGCATTGCATACTGTCTGTTCTGAAAAGAAGTACACTTCTCTGAGTGATAGTCAGGAGGCGGTCTGGCAGGATGCAGAATATGGAAACAAATTAACCCTATCTCTGCGTTTAGCGGCAATATTAATACTTTCCCAGGCAGCCCTTACAATGTACATCTGTTTGTTTGGGTTTTTTAAGTGACATTAAACTATCTTCAAGGTAGATCTCTTCCAAAATCCGTTCCAGACAGAGAAGAGGGATGGTCTGAAAGAAGCCGGCAGCAGCAGGACGGGCTGAACGCGCGCTCCTTACGAACAATGAGTGCTGCTCCGAGTAAGACGTCAGGGAAGGACTTTGCACAGGAAAATAATGAAAGCACTGACAGGGTGAGACCACATGCAGTAAAGGGAAAGCTTATTTCCTTAAGAGGCGCGATCACGCTTTATTAAAGGAGCATTGTAAGGAAACAAATGCGATTTTAAAAAATGACTTCTCGCAGAAGCAATAGAAAAGGAATTTCTCGTAGGAGAGGAATGCTAACTGAAGTATTTTCGTGACAGAAAAACATTCCAGTGTTGTGCTTGCAGCCTGTGAGGAAGAGGGAAAGAAAGAAAGAAAGAAAGTGAAACTAACTGGGAACGGTTTAAAGTAGCTTCACTGGATAGGCTAAGAGAAATGAGAGATTTAAAAAAAACTCAATTAATGGTGCATTAGATAACTTTATAAGTGTTTAGTTTAACATGGAAAATATTTGTTCTTGTGTGCGTGAATGCAGACTTTCTTTATTTTTCTTTGGTTTTAATCTGCCTTACTTCTAATGGCAGTAGTTTGATCTGTTTTCAGCAGAGGAGACAGCCCACCAAGACCCCCTCTTTGTTACACATGTAGCTGGAGATTTTGGCAGATCTAGGTGTAAAGCCAGCAGAGCAGAATGTATACTATACCTCTGCATTTCATTTCTAACAGTTAATTATTTTCTGGTTCTGGGCAAAGGTTCTGTATTCCGTCTTGTGCCAAATATGGTTAGTGTTAAACCCTTACTGTGCATTAAGCCTCTGGGCTAAGGGATGCAGATTTGCTACTTAAATGTTTTTTCTCTCTGCCAACTGCTTTGTTCTGGCTATCTACTCTGTAGCTGTTGTCCCAGTGATCTGAGTAATATTCTTCCTTCCAGTGGCTCTTAAGCATCCATGTTTTCATCAGGAAATGTGTAGTTCATTCCATCCCATGGGCAGGTAGTGGCAAAGAGCGTGGGGAGTGGGATGTGATCTGGCACAGTATATGGGGCAGGACTCAACAAGATAAATGGCATAGTACTTATGCAAGAGGGAGAGGAAAAGTCCAGACCCAGTGCTGAGTTCAGCCCACATGTTGTCTTCTGAGAGCCAGTCGGGTGGGAGAGAACGTGCCCAGCAGCAGCACATGGCGTGGAGGCAGTGCCTCCAGCACGTCCCTGCATGCCAAATGTAGCCACAGGGAAGCAGACTCCTCTAGCACCCTCTCGCAGCTATGGCCATCCACCAGGTAACCTGTCTGTGACTGTCACGGTTTACCACGGGGTAGGTATAGATCAAATGGCCCTGGTGTTCGATTTGTGTAGTTGTGACTCAGTTGACTGTAGGAGATCTACTTTTGGTATGGAACGGTGGAAGTGGAGGTGTATGAGAGCCAACATTTAAAATGGTACAAATTGGATCACATTTGGGTCTCCTCTGTTGTCTCAGTGCACAGGGACGACTTAGGCCATAACACCCATTAGCAACATGGGAAGATAGGTGTGTAATTCTCACTTTGGAGGCAAATACTTTCCTTAGTGTCCATGTGCCAGCTGCATCGACTCAGAACACTGTAAGGAGCTCCATTAAGTTCTATTGGGTCCATAATCTGCACATTAAGAAAAATTTACATGATAGATGGAGCTGTTAAAGTCTAATTGGGTAATCAAAAATTAGTTAATGTGCCAAAATATGTATTTAGCTGATAAACTCTAATGGTTCCAAAGGGTTCTAGTATTAATAGAAGGCATGCTTGCACATTAAGGAGTTGAGAGTAAGATATTGCTCTTCTAACACTCATTTCAAATAAAGATCCCAAAGCACTTGGCAGATATTAAATCACTTATTGATTTGATTTTTCCAAAATATGTCTATCCAAGGCTCTGGGGGAATATATGTTAACAATAATGTCAAATTTGCACATAAATAATAAACTCTAATTTTCCCCCATTTCCCAAGTCTATCAAGTGCAATAATCACTCCTGCCCTCAAACCCAGTTAAAATCTCTCTAGGCTGGGTCTTCTTTAATTGAACCATATCATGTCCCCATGATATACTGTATCCACCTGAGTGATAAAGAAGTTGAACCCCAGTGAAATGAGCTGGTTTGGAAAGGGTTAGAGGTAAAGTCAGTGGCAGTCAGTAAAAGAACATGGCATTGCTGGTTACTTCTCCTTTACCCTGCAGAGCAACCAACACATCCATTTGTGCATTCACAGAGCCAGAAGGAAGTTTTGGCATTCTGCAAATAACTTACTTACCTATTTGTTCAAATTTCATTCTTTTTTAAGTGGAGGAAATGAATAAGAATTTTAAAATAACTCTTCTGCTTAATAGTTTCAAAATGTCCTAATGTATTATTAATAGCACACCACTCCCACATTGTAATAGTATGTGGTTTTGTGTTTGTACAGCATCTAGTGTAATAGGGAGCTCATCCAAGAGACTTTCGTAGTCTCTTCTACAGTTCAAACATATAATGATAGCTTTATTTTAAGATGGAAAAAAGGTTATCTTTGTTTTATGGAGGAAATGGAGGCAGAAAGGCAAAACCTGTCACAGAGGTAGAACTAGACTTCAGGCGCAGCTGTTGTTTTGCTGCTCTGACTACTGGACCACAGCACAGAGGCATTCCTAAACTTGCTCCTGTTAAAAACAATTTATGCTTTGGTTCATCTATAATGTGCCTTTATTTCTTTATGGGATTTATAACAATAACTATGCTGAGTGTATTGGATCTACTGTGCTCTAAAAAAGCCCCTGGACATCTAAAAGTGCCAGACAAATGGCCAAAGTCCCTTCTGTTCAACTAGGCACGACTTTGAGGAGAGAAAGAGAACATCTCCAAGAAAACTCAAACTTAGGGTAGCCTAATCCTATCCCCATACCGTGTAAATATTTAAAGACAAAATGCAACAGCCACATTGTTGAATTTCCTACTTTGGATGGCTGTCACATTTTTAATGATAGATGAATAGTTTTGTATTTTATTTATGTGGTGTCATTTGTTTGCTGGGGAATGTGAATTGAACGCTTTCCTTGCCTCTGAATTTGAAAATGTATTTTCCCCGATATCATTAGTTGAAGGGTGTTAGACAACTGCATGTTTTCTCTTCCACATAAATAAATAAATAAGCCGAGTGGCATGATTATTTGCTGTCTAATATACATAGATCCAAATGTATACTGAAATGCTGTTTGAAACAGATGAGTCAATGCAACATTTTCTGACATCTTCCTAGAAAGAGAGAAAAAAAAACCCTCATAGAGAGTGAAAAAATGAAACAGTCACTTGGCTTTTGGGGAAAACTCTGGCCTGAGAAAGGAAGAAAAAAAAAAGGTGGGGAATAATGAATTCATCAAGCTGAAAATGCACAGGCCAATGGAGCGCTTAGATTTCAATAGAAGGCAAATGGAAAGAGAGCCCCCATTACTGTTGAGATACACCGACACGGCTCCACTAATCGCTTGGTCATGCTTGGTAGACAGTAAGTCATCACAGGCCATGACATGGTGAGAACAGGTGCCAGGGTTTGTTGTATGAAAAAATTGTTTATTTAACATCAACAACCAAGATCATCCCCCTCCTTTACCTTGCATCCCTGTGCCCAAATTCATCCCTCTCTGCAGGGGAAGAGCATGCCAGGCAGCACAGTCAGGCTCCTGCTGCGGACCAGACCAGGGCAGCTCATAACGACGAGGGAATGGTTTTGGTGGGTGCAGCAGAGGTGGCGACAGACAGAACTGGCCCATAGGGGCAATTAGGCATGTGCTGGTAATGAGATACAGCGCTGTTGTGGTCTCGGTGGAACGAGTTGGTGGGTTCAGGTGTGTTTGCACACCAGGAGAAGGAGGGTGGGAGTACTTCCCGGTTTTAGTACAGGTAGCATGAGCATGAAAACAAGCAGGGTGGTACTTCAAGACCAGAACTGAAGTAAATTGTTGGATGTTTGTCCTCTACGTCAGCAGTTGTTGTAAAATATATTATGGGCCCCTTTAGCAGAGCTTCCCGTCCTTTCATAACAATGTCATACCAGATGAGCAGCTACATGTATTGTAGAGGCACTAATAAAAATCCCATATTTAATATACATCAGGATTTACATTAAACAGGTCTGAAATGCTTGTCACTTTGTGGGTGTACAGACTGAGATATCTAAGAGGCTCCTAGGGTATTTGGGTCATGAATTCATTTTTGTAAATAAAGGATTCAAATAACATTTTTTCTAGATTTTGAACAGTGTGTCTCACCAAATTTGTCACCCCTTTAAACAAAATTTATAGTACTTACTAGCTTCAAAATTCATAAAAGTGTCAACATTGCTTTTCTGTTCTCTCTTAAACCCACCCCCCCCCGAAAAAAAAAACCAACCAACCCCTACCAAACTAAAATCTCCTAGGCTTTCTCTTGGAAAACCTACCATTTCCATTTGAACAAAAGGAAAGATGCTGAATCGAGTGATGCTGGGCTGGGACAATAATGGTCTCTGCGAACTTGCTATCGTAACATTGAGGAAAGTCTCCTCAGAGCCCAGTCTTTCAAGGTAGGTAAGCTTTGTTACAGATGTGCTCATTGATTAATGCAGTGGATGGGAGCTTGGAAGAGCTGGGCTCTATTTTGGGCTCCTGCCACAGACTTCCTATGTGCTGATGAACAAGTCTTTTTAGACCAATGCTTTTTCTTGTGAGAATTTCCTTGCATTTTAAGTCTGTGGGGAATTAAATGGAACGGACATTTAGATTCGCTTCCCCACCTCCTTCAGTAATAGATGAAATGGAGAGGATGTAGAAACATGTTTAAAAGATCAAATCAATGCACTTATTTTGTAACCAGAAACTAAAGGGAACAAGCTGTTGTTTTTTTAAAAATACACATCTGCTTTTTTTCCCCAACCTCCCTCTGAGATAAATCAAAATTAGTCTTTGAATGATTAATTAAGGAGTCCATATCTCACAAAAATGTAGCCGATGACTAAAAAAGAAAAGGCGTAGTATGGACTAATAAAACTGTCTAGCTATACAAACCTTTGAAATCAAGAAATTGCCCATCCACATGTTTCTTCTGCCACATATCTTAATTAGCTCCACAAATAACACTGCCTACTTTCACTTTCCTATCTATTAATTAGTCCCATACTACTGTGAAGTGAGCACTGAGAAAATAGCCATTCTTGGTTCCTTGTGTTATAATACAGGACGTTACCTTCATTCTGACCTGAGGAGAGAAGAGGACTCTTTATGCTCTTTATGAGAGCATGGCTATCTTGTAAGGCTCCTGAATTAATTTATAGACTTGCATTATTTCTGTATAAGAAAGAATTTAATGTCCTGAACAGACACATATATGTATATATTCCCACAAAATTAGTAAATCTAAACCACTGAACTGTGGTCTGCTCTAGGGTGTTCCTCTATGATTAAGCTAATATTAGGGAAAGAAAGAGACTAGAAGACTAGAAGCTAAGTTAAAAAAAAAAAAAAAATCTCATGCACTTAAGGGAGAAATAAAGAGCTGAGAATTTTTTGTTTTCTTCCTCTTCCTCCAGTTAAAAAGGAGAAATACTAATGAAGAAAGAAACACTAAATTGAATTCAGGCCACTCTTTAAGAACAACACTAAAAATTCCTTGAGTTAAAAATTAGTCTGGATAGCTGGCAGATTCACCTACAAAGTTACCATTGCTCCTCCAGTACTTGTTCAGATGAGATAAGTTCTTTTTCTGATAAGGCATGTGTGTAAGCTTGTTAACTGAACCCATAATTAACAGACTTCTAACGTCTAGAGCCCCGAGTACCTTAAAATTATAATGCCTTGAGGGTTCTGACCTGTGAAAGCAGAAGTTTTCAAAGGGTATTGCTTATGCTTATAAGCTTTCCGAGTGGCCAGAGTAGCAAATATAGTTTGGCTATTTTCTAGTTGGGTGAAAACTGTCTAACCTAGTATCAACATTTCTGTTATTAGTGGCTTTAGTTTTTATTCTTTGCAAGCCATCTCCAAGTTGTGGGGATTGAGCTGAAACTGATGGACTTTCCTACTGCCTGTGTTTTCTACCACCAGGAGACCGCAGACCACCTTGTTGTGAGAGGCAGTCTGCGTTCAGAACAAAGCAGTTTGGAGTGGCTGGAAGAGTAGGGATTTATGGCACAGCATCAAAGTGCGGGCAGGTAACCGTGGCAATACCCACCCTCCAGAAAAATGTGATCCTGCATAGTCCTGAGTTTCCCCAAGTCTAACATTATGATATCAGTTATTCAACATCTCTCCAGTGAATGAAGTTCAGTTAGAGGATCTATCTATTGTTTCATCTTGATGAGGAAAAAACCGATTGAGTTAAGGCCAGGCATAGCTAATTTATCTTAATATAGATGAAGCCTGTATACCCATCTTCAAGTTTAGATCATGTTTCCCATCGTGATATCTGAGAGTCTTTATCTATCATGACAACTTTCATTTCCTCACTTAAAAAGGAATAATTAGAGAATTCAGTATGCCAATTTTATCTGATTAAAAAAAAGTATATACCCTCTTCCCCCATAGTTTGTCAAGCTTATCCTATGTATCACCAAAGTCGGGTAAAAAGATAGGTCATTCAAAGAAGGCTATGTGGTACAGTATGAAGGTTGTTCTTTCAGATTCATAAAGTGATCTGATTTCATTTTGAGTTCCCAATTGATGTTTGTTTTTATTTAAAATGTCTGTAAGGGTAACTGTTCAGAATGTACTATCCAAGATAATAGCATTAACTGGCATGGCTGCAAAATCAATATTAGTAACAAAAATATACCTCTACTGATTAAGAGTGACATAAAATAAATTTGTTAACTAAAATGGATGTAGTCAACAGTTTAAACACGTGTCTTAAATACTGTAATGTAGTTCATAGTTCTTATTTTAACTTTTAGATAATTTTTTAAAAAGGAACCTTTGAAAATGTGCGTTGCGCTTCTCTCCTTATAAAAAGACAAGCAAAACTGAGCTAGAAAGTATTTCACTTTCTCTAATAGAGCCCCCACCTGCAAAAATAAACCTGATAACAAAACCGTAGTGGACTTCACCTAGAGAAAGTAATTGAAAATGGTAATTCAGAAACCATAGACTAGCTTTGAAGGACAGGTCTTTGTCATCAGGCTTCATGAGAAACAGCAGAGCAGAAATAAAAATAGATCATTGACCAAAAATATCCTTTTCCAGCTGGGTCATTTAAAGAACTGTCTTTTTTTTAATCATACATACAGCTGATTCCAAAACTACCCCAAAAAGGGTCTAACTAAGGGCAAATACTCTGGAGGCGTTTGTCGTTGTTTGCTTGGTTTGGATTTTTTTTGAGAGCAAGGGTGGTTAGAGGGATGAAGAAGTGATTTGCAAAAATATAAAGCCTGGAATAGAGTCTTTGAGTCAGGTACGCAAGCATACGTTCATTGAGCTGTGGCCAGCACCAGGGCACGTGAGTACCAGTCATGTCCCTTCCAAACCCAATAGATTCCTGCTGCAGCTTTTTGAGGTCTTCTCTGCACTGACTCATGGGTTTTGGAGTTGGCACACAAATCCACATGTGTGGGCCACATATGCATTAACTTACCAAAGCTGATTATTAGTGTCCTTCACATAAGAAACCTAAAGGCTTTTGGGAATGAATGAGAACACGCTGGGCACCCAACATAGCGTCATCATAAAGACACGGGACAACAGTATGGCAAGTTAATTTTTACCTCATTTTGAGGGGAAAATGAAGACACTTAGCCATTAATTTAGAGGTCTTCAGGCTCTCTGAAATTTGTTTTTCGGAGATGCTGCAGTTGAGGTCAGATTCTTATATATTTGGGGGGGGGGGCTGTGATACATATATAGTTGAAAGTCACGGAAATGCTCTGTTTCTGTAGATTATTTTTATTTCCATTTAGCTGTGAGGATAAGACAGTTAAAAAGTACCTCTTCCCCATGTGGGTAGAGAGGGCACTGAGGGAGTGATTTTCACTGTGCAAGGGCTGAAGGGTAGCAGTAAGGCTCCTAGGGTGCTATGTGGGTACATGTTGCACGATTTCCTTGTATCTCAGCATGTCAA
This sequence comes from Haliaeetus albicilla, assembly GCF_947461875.1. NCBI lineage: Eukaryota > Metazoa > Chordata > Aves > Accipitriformes > Accipitridae > Haliaeetus > Haliaeetus albicilla. The sequence goes on from NC_091495.1 coordinate 10,499,814, forward strand.
AAAAGGGCTGAGGAGTGGAAGGATGAGTGGCATGCTCAATGGCAGACCTGCAACAGGGGTTCACCAGCCACCCCTTGAATGTAAGTGGAGAAAAGAAGGGGGCTGGAGGAGAGGATTCCCCGTGGATGTGCATGCTGCACACGCTGACATGCAGCTCCGAGCAAGGCACCGCATGTACTTGCTGCAGCTCTGTGAAGCTTTGCCCCATCCCGTGGAAGCCCAACAAGAGCTTAAGGTCGGAGCTAACTAGTTTAAAGTTATCTGCCGCAGCATACGTGCTCTGGCATTCGCAAAATTCTCACCCTTTGAGACAGATCTTCAACTTCTATAAAACATTTTTGCTCAAGTGGGGGCCATCGGTTCATACCAGCTACTTATTTTTGCTGCCAGCTAAAATGAAAGTTTGGCAAAGCTTTGCTTGCATCCCCTTCATGCAGTGGCAGCCGGCATCCCCTTCATGCAGTAGCATTTCACAGAAAGACACATCTGGGAGACTACTACAGATGCTTCAGACACTGCGTAAAATGTTTATTAATCCTAGCTCTTTATTTTAATACATAAGCACAGCTTGAAGCAGAGGTATAAAATACAACTGAGTATTGACAAGAGACACAAAAATATGAAGATTCTAGTTCAGGACTATTGGAGATAATGATACCTAAACACCTTAACCTCAAACTCATTAGTCTCACATATCTCAATCAATATGGATTCTCTCAGAAATCAATTTTCAGCAGCAAATATGATTGTTAAATAATTCACAAGTTACAGGCCTTCAGGCAAGAAGAGGTTAGAGAAGCAGAAGGAAAGTGGTGATCTCGACCTGAGATGTGATTTCAATTAAAAGAGGAGAGCATCTGTAAAACATAGTTTTATGTTCAAGGTGTCAAACTGTTTAAAGAAAAGAGGATTATAAATGTAAATTGCAGTCTTAAGCAGTATGGTATTTAAAACACACTCTTATTTTTCGTACATTAGCAGAAAGAATCCATTCAATTGATCAGCAAGGAATGTGTCATTTTAAAAATCCCAGCCAGTACTACTGGTATCGTTTCTTTTGTTGATTTACTTTTACTATTTCCCTGTCTATATTACACAGCTAATTTATTATGAAGTCTCAGTGAAAGGCAGAAGTGGTACAAAACTTCAGGAGATTCTCTCAAATTCTTTGAATATTTCTGACCAAAGGCATTCAAATTTATGCCTATTGTTAATTTTATTTTCTCATGTCTGCTTGGTTTCATACCCATGTTATCATATTCGCTATTAGGTGAATGACAGTTCTTAGCAGAAACGTTATTTTAGGGATAGAAAGGTCAAGCTGGAAGAAGTCATATGAAGTGGGATAGTACTAGCACTCCAGTATTTTTCTCAGGGCCTTATCATACCTGCTGCAGCCCCTGGAAAGATTTGTATTGATCTGCTGAATCTTGGATCTGGCTCTAAATACGCTTGTGTAAATTTGGAATTACATCACTGAAGTTAATGGTATAATAACTATATTAGATTAATGCAAATATTCATATTCAGGCCCCAAATTCTTTGGATTTGTAGTTTTGTTGCAACGTGCGTAGATGCAAGTTGTAGTTTTAACACAATTTAGAAATCATAATTTAATTAAAAATATTTACTAACCTAATTATTTCTATACCAGACATCTCTTTGAAGTAATTATCATGATACATTTTAATCTGATGTTATCTGTATTCTGCCAGGGATTTTTCAATGGGCATAATTTGGATAAATATCAAGCACTCCAAATGCATTTGAATTCAACCCAGGTCAATAATGGTATTACTGTCTGAAGGCCCTCGATGGGTTTAGTCAGATGAGCTGGTGAGTTTATTCCAGTTTTGACAGCACTTAGATGCTCTGATGTCAGATGCCAATATAACAATTCAAGCAGATGGAAGAATTGCAGTCAAAAGGTACCTTTAGTGAGGCACAACTGAGGCTTTGTAAAAAGACCTAACTACATTCCTGGTCTTTGAAGTGATCTGAGCTAAGACTCATTGGTTTGGGGTTACCATGCATATGGCAAAACTTGTCCCACCAATGTTTTTAGCTTCTTTCCAAAGCACTCCATCCTTCATGGCTGGCTGGCAGCCTTTCAACTGCACAAAGTTTCAGTTACATAGAAACAAAAAAAAAAAAAAAAAAAAGAAGAAATCCAACAAAAGACCTCTCCCTCCAGTCCTTAGAAACACCATATAAGTTCACCATCTCTAAGATTGTTCAAACATGAAAAAAAAACCCACTTTTAGTAATACTTCAACTATCTCTAAAATTACTTAAAACTTTTTCTCTGTTAGGAGGTGCATGAAAGAGTAAAGGAGCCCTGCTTTTCTCAGCTGTGGGTAATGAGTGAATTGTGATCAGAAGTGAAGGGCAGCACCTGGCTGCTGGTGAGAAGAGGGACAACACTAAGCAAGGTCATGAAGATTAGTTTTCTTATGTAGGGATGGGAGAGGGGGCTTGATCCCCTTTTCTGTCTCAGCTTACTGTGAAAACAGAGAATTTGTATCCATGAATAGGGTTGTGGTCTGAGCCCACGTCCCAAGAAAGTGAAAGGGGGTAAGGGAGAGTGTTTATGTTTACTGCTATGGAATTACAGCCAACCCCGTTAAAAGTGATTTCAGTCAAACATTGGCTAAAGTAAGCTTAATAGGTGTAATGTATGCTTATGTTGCTCTTCTTTTCTAAATCTGGTTTTGTGTTGAATGAACTTTGTTTTTAAAAATGTATTTTGAAATGTGATTAGTGGTGAACGTCAGTGAAATTTATTGTACTATTAAAATCCTATTGGGTCTTTGTTTATGAAATGTATTTTCCTGTATTTGAGGCTTAGGGAGGCTTGATAATGAGGCTGTGAAGATTCATGGCCCCTTTTCTGCAGCTTAATTTAGGCTCTATATCAAATATGTAAAGGAACATTATATCTTCCTGCAGCCTGTGCGTGTGATACATTTTTGTATTATTTCCCTGCCAATGTTATTTCTTTTACAAATGCAGAGCTGGAAAATGGTGACAAACTGACAAGCTTAGCTTTCTGTTATTTTCTAGGCTAGAAAGAGTCAATCTGAAAGGTGCTGTGGTCCTAAGTTTTATTAAGGTGAGACACGTGCCCATGGCCGTGTTCACCAAAGATCATGTTATTCTTGATTTAAAGTAATCATGGACAGCCAACAGTGAAATTTGTGAGGAGGTGTTTCAGAGGCCCACTGTCTCTGCTGCTGGCTGAGAGCTTCCACCTTCCAGTGTAGGACACCTGAAGATAAACATTCCCATTGGAAAGCAGCATGGTGCCCCCAGCCATGTGCCAGTGACCTGGCAATGGGCTTTAGCTTTAGAGGGGTAGCTGAGGGATACTCTTGTCCTTGGCTGTAACGAACTTCAGAGGATAGTGATTACAGTGGAAAGGTGTTATTTTGATTTTCACAGAGTTGGTCCGATCTCCTGCTCGATTCTGCTGGTGATCGGTACTGCGATTCATCACTGCAGAGGCGTGGGTATGGTAGGATCCGTCCCCAGGCTGTTTCGGTCTGTTGCTCCAACACAGCATAATCTCTTCCAGGGACGTGTTACAGTGTGTGATTTAGGGAAATGCCATATATTGCTCTTTTCCATAATTTAGGAAGATCTTTAATTCTTGTTTTCGTTGTTCCATGGATTATTGCCCCCTCGATGCTCAAATCCTTCCCAAGACGCAGGTTCACCAAGAGTGGTACGTAGGTGTCTCTGGGCCCAGTTGCTCTCAATTCTTCAAATACCCTGTTACTAACTCGGTCAAACAGCTGTCTCCGACCATAAGGAGGAGAGAGGTTTCTGAAGGGTGGAGATACAGGAAGAATAAGGTAAGATGTTCCCATTTGTTATAGGTGCATCCCTAAGTACGAGAGAAGGGCATTGCTTCCCGCGTATGTCAGTGTAATTGAAATTAGAAGCCTGCCCCAGCAGTCTGTATGGAAACTGATAAAGATCCATTTTGTTACCTCACTGAAAACTGAAATATCACAAATTGATCTCCTCTTGCTCACACTGATATAAACCCCGAGTAATCCCACCGAAGGCTGAGGAATGACATATGTAAAACTCTTGTTCTCTGATCAAGCCCCAAAGTCTTTGGAAGCAAAAGCTTTCATTTGCTGGCATTTTTCGGATTGGTAGGAGTGGTTAGGGAATGAAACCATCAGATCCATCTCTAAGATCTCTACAAGCGGTATGTCCCTGGTTTGAATTGTTCCGAGTACTGTCTTTGAATCCTACCTCCGCTGTGTTTGAGGCATTGTTTAGCCAGAAAAAACAAATCTGTAGGGCCAGGCTTTCCTTTCAGCTGTGTCCTGGGATGTCAAGAGAACAAAGCGCTGTTAATTGTTCCTCATTCAAGATGCGTAGCATGGCATTATAATACTCAAACAATATTCATTAGGCGAAACAATTGCAATAATTATCTTATAAAAAGTCAGGCAGGGTAATTTCTTTTAAAATGAGGATAATCTCCAGAGGAGATTCTGCTCCAGTTTTGTTTTTGTTTGTTTATTTTTGGCTGAATGGTTTTAAATAGAAATTACTGAGGTGTCAATGACCTCTGGGTTCAAATGAATTAAGACATTTAAATGAAGTTTAAACAATATTGGTATTTGCTGGGAGGTAGAAAATTGTGTCTGTGAAACATACTGCAAAAATGCTACCTACATAAATTTTGTTTTGAAGCCATGGCTAAAAATTGGGTGGTAGAGGGGTTTTAAGCATTTCGGTAAGGCTCCTGAAATTTGGAAAACCAGATCTCATCCTTAACCGTCCTCAGGGCGTTCTGGTTTTCAATGCTTTGAGACATGACTGGCTTTTTTGTGTGTCCATGGGGACTCATACAGGTTGTGAAAAATAGCAATAGCATTCCTTCTCCTGAGGTTTTTTTTGGGTTTTTTTTGTTTTTTGGTTTTTTTTTTGGCGTCTCAGGTCTCATGTTATTCCTGAGTATTAGCAAGATCCTGGACCTGGGTGATATTATGCATGAGCAGCACGGAAGAAGGACATGCCAGTAGCTAAGTATTTAAAAAATCAAATAGTCATTTTTACTGGACACCATGATAATTATCCATCAAAAATTAGGAGTATTTCTAGTCAGCCAAGATTCTCCTTCTTTGGATTCAGTACTGTAGTTTCCAGAAGACACCAGTAGTACTGTGAGATTAATTCAATACTAGGATGCAGCTGCATTGATCTTTCTGATGTCACTGCCCTAAATTATTATAGGATACAACTGAAAAACAGGTCTAGAATACATATGAGCAAGGACATGATCCAGGAGTATTTCTTCTCATTCTAATAATGAGTTAGTAGACTAAAATCCAACTGTATTTCAGTTTTCATAAGATTATTTTTTTTATATTTTTCAATCTGAAGGGGAGGAAGGTTGTAGCAAGAAGATTGATCACTGACAGAGAAGAGAAGGCTAGAAGCTGATCCTATACTCTCTTATTCAAATTCATGAATAATTTTCACTTGTACGAATTGCCCATTGAAGTCCATAGCACTTCTTAAGTGGGACAGGATCACTCATGCAAATAAAGGTTTACAGGACAAGGATCTAGGATGTGTTATTACAGGGTCATTTCTTGATACAGTTTTGGCTTTTTTACTTCTTACTTGCTAATTTTGTAGGTTCTATTCTTCTGCCAAAAGAGGTGGTTACATCATTAATAATAGAGCTTATTATTGCTTTTAATATTTGAATTATATCCAAAAAAGCTTGAAGGTGTATTCATTTCCTTAGGAGCATTAAGATTAAAAGATGCTAGAGTCTTTGAGTTATACTCTGTATAATTTTAAAATAATTTTGGCATTTTTTCCCCTCTGGCAACTGAAGCCTTTAACCTTATGCAACTCTGATTTACAGTGACACCACAGTCTTTTCAAAGGCAACATTATTATGTCACTGATACTGAGATGGTACAGTCAGAAATAAGCAGAAAGCAATTAAGGGACAAAATTATTATAGTAGAGCAGACTTGACTCGGAGACCAAGGACCATATCCTGCTTGCTTTATTCGAACAAATAGTCCCGTTGCATCTCATTCAGATGTGCAGCACTAGCATAAACCCAGAAAAAAGCTCACATGAAGTCACTGCTGTAACTGAGATTAGAATCTGAGACAGAATTATGCATGTGTATGTAGAGGGAGGAAGAGATTGTCCAAAATATTCATTTAATTTGAATATGTATAGGAAGTGAATGAAAGTGTTGGGCCAAATCCTGCTCTCATTTACATTAATGCAGCCCCACGAAGTCTGTTGAGGGTAGAATTTGATCTGACATTAGCACAAACTAACTTTTACATTTGCCAGATTCTTATTTGCTCACAGCATGTGGCCGGCCAGAAATATAAATAAATCAAATCTGTTTCTAGGAAGAATCCAGCAATCCTTTGAAACTTTCCTCCTTTGCATTACAAGAAAAGAAGGGGTAGAAAAAAGGGGAGAGGATGGAGGGTTACATAAATGAGAGCAGGTGCGGTCGTGCAGAAGTAACTATTCAGCATATGTAAGTGCAGTTGGAAAATCATTGTCTTGCAGAGAATACTTGAAATTGGTCCCTAATGGCCTTGGTTTTTGTCATATGGTCTTGATTATCAGACTAAAATTGCATTGCCGATGCCTTTAGTGTGAACGAGATGGATGAATAATTATTACGTGCGCTGAATACCTTTCTGCAAGGAGGAACCAGGACATCCCCTGGTCACCGCAGCTACCATTTCACCTTGCTGTCAAGAAAACTGCAAGTGGCCAATTCATCACTTCCTTATTGTTCTTAAAATATATGTTTATAATAATAAACGCTCATACCCGCACTAGGAATGGGCAATGCAAAACCTCAACGTTGTGAGGAATAATTGTGAGACCCAGTTATTTCTGGGACTAAGGGGTGCAAACCCTAAGTAGCTTTTCCTGTTTCTAAAGAGCTTGCTTTATCTTTGTATTCACGTAGATCTCTGTGACTATATTTATTAAGGAGAAAAATGAGTTTCTAATAAATAAAGTTAGTTTTGGCCTCTGTTCAGAAATGAATTACCATCTTTTTCCTTTTTAGCAGTTAAAAAAGGGCTCACATGCTTCCTTACTTCCCTCTGCCTACCTTTGTCTCCATTACCAGTTACTACTACAATAACAAAGTAGCAGTAATGAGGTTAACAAAAATCTTATTGCTAGCACTAAGAATAAGGCTCTGTGTTATTGAAAAGATCACTCCACTCCCCACTGGCCCCTCCACAGAAAGGAAAATGTGATGGTAAAGTTCAGAACCACTCCAAGATCCATGACCGTGACCACATTGCTCGTTCATCACCTGAATATTTACATTAAATCATGGCTGGGTGTGACTGCTGCTTACTCTCTGTGCAATCCTTTGCAATACTGGCAATTAGTTATGGGATCCACCAGTTCCTAAATGATGCAGCTTGAGCTTCCTTGTAGTCACAAATAGAGCACAACAGCTTGTGCTTCCTCTTGGCGTGTGATCAGAAGGATTGCATGTGCGCAGGGTACAAGTGTTTCAGGACAAGATTTCCCGTGTCTGCAGGTTTTTCTAATTAATTGCTTGATGCCATTTGCCATTAAAACCCTAATGAAGTGCCTAAAACCAGTTTTGATTAAATAATCAGACAATCACCCCAACTATTCAGGTCTACTGATTATCTCTTACTGGTTTTTTTAGCAGTGACTGCCTATTATGGACCTAAAAAAATCTATGTGTATAGCTTAAATTTGAAGAAAAGAAAGAAAAAGGTAATAAAAAAATCACATTTAAGAGAACGGGTTTTAACCATATTTTAGTACCTTCCATCGAATTCTCCAAATACTCTTCCTGAATGAGTAAATTAATCGTTGTAAAACATTTCCCTTGAACTTACATATGCTTTTATACCTATTTTACAGATGACTACACTCAAGTGCAGTGTATCTCTACACTCAAAACTAAACATGTAACTAAGTCAGGTTAAATATGATCCTATGATCTGGGTGATGACTGATCAAATTAACAACTGGAGTTAAACCTGAAGAGAAGCCTGAAATGAAGCACAAGCTGCTAGTTTCAATTCTCAATTTTCTCTCATTAGCTATCCGAGGTTATCTGGCCCAAAGTAAGGCGACTTTCTTTTCCCCCAGAGTACCAAAAGTACCTAAGGAAAAGCCCATTGACCTGCCTAAAGTAAGTGCCAGAACACGATACGAGGATTCGGACTTCATTTCACCCAAGCTCCTATGTAGCCCATGAGCACGCTTGCAGCAAAATTTGGGTAGCAGCCTGGCTCCACATGTCTTTTTAAACCCAGTACGATAGGCATCACTGAAGTGCAACTGAAGAACTGATTAATCAAATCACCTGAAGGAAGATCTGATGGTGGAAACTAGATGTTCTGAATTTTTTCAGAGACGTAGTTTATATACCTAGGTAGGATTCAAGTGATCTGAATCTTCCCCATAGTGCCTCATTCATTTCTGTTGATACTGATTTGCATTGGAGCAGCCTCTGGCTTTTTTGAAGTACCCTTTCAAAAGGCTTGATCTGTTCAAACAGTGGACACCAGTCTTAATCTGGGACTGTGATGGACTTTTTTGGGATTAGACTTCTTTGGATCTCACAGAGGTCTCAGACACCTTCTGTATCATGCAGTGTTGCAAAAGGTCATGCATTTCATGCCTTTCTCCACTGCAATCACAGAGCTGCTGCAGTGTGTTGCCAAAGTTCACAGCTGTGAGGGTGCAAAGAGTTACTGCCTATCCACGTGTTTTGCTTCCTGATGAACTGTCTTTGGTAAATTCACACTGTGCCTCTTGGTAAAAATTAATGAAGTCATCTTGCTATGAATAAAATTCTAACCATAGACATCAGGGATATTATTATGTATGTAAAAGGATGCTATTGATACTAATTTAAAAAAAAAAAACCCAAACCCAAACAAAAACCTAGAGGCTAGAATTTGGTAGTTTATCATGTCCTAGGGTTTTCTTTTAACTTTCTTTTCTAATTGAAAAAGCTAAATTGATTGAAGCATTTGAGCCCTGATTTAGCTTTTAAAAAAAGAAGCAAAAGCTAAAAATGGCTCAGCGAAGCAACTGAAATGCTATCACAAGCTAGTGAGATCGATAAGCTAGAAGAAAAAAGGAAGAAAAGTTTTTGAGTGACAGTGTAAAAATGGGAAATTTAAATACATCTATATCATTGCATTTTGCTCCGTTGTATATTGCATAAAATACACTTTGGCAGTGTGTTTCCATGCAATCTAGAAGGTGATTTATTAGTAACACTGAATTTGTGTTTATGTTCCAAATTGTAAACTACATTTATAGCAATATTTCTGTATTAAGGTATTAATGCTAGAAGTGCTACCTAAGCTTAACTTTACCAATATAACTCAAAATGTAGTTTATAGCGCTATAAATAGTAACATTGATATTGACACTTACAGCAGCATCTAACTCCCTGGAAAGCTGTTTCTGATGCTAAATGAAAATGCAGGGAGCTGACAGTGTATTTATACATACCAGGGAGTACAAATAGTACTTCATAGTTCTTATTGTTGAGGTTCCCTTGTGCTAAAGAGTATTTAAATATTTAGTAGCATTGCCAAATATTCCAACTTCAAACCCAATGTTTGCATGTATTATTAGATAAATGTTGTTATTATTATTTATAATAATGCTAACCTCATGCATAAAAATATTAAACAGGCATAATACCTGTTACCTGTTGTTGGGGACTGATCATTCATGATGGTCTTTGACTTTGTTCCTTGCCTGTTTTTCTGGAGTCTTCAGGATTTTCACTGGAAGTCTTCTCACAACTCTGAAACATCTGGGAATTACAACCCGGACTGCTGACTTCCCCAAACCCTCCTTTAACTGAAGGGTCTGTGATAGGGAGCCACTTCATGGCTTCATCTCTCCTCCTACAGTACACACGGCAAGCTGTTGTATGCCTAACTTTATATTGTTTAAAGAAGGGAGGAGCAAGGACAATCATCAGTTCACCAAAACCTGATTTTGACTATTCTGAAAGTATTAACAAAGTTAATCCAAGTTTTTCCATACTTTCAATTTAGAAGAACATCTGACAGGTCAGACCTTTTTAAAAGTTTGTGATTGACTGTCGCCTCATTTTAGGCAGAAGCTCAAAGCACTCGCTCAGGACACCAGAAACACAAATCCAATTCCTTTTTCTTTCTCAGGGGTCTTGAGCTCCATTCTCAAGAGAAGGCGCTATGCACTGTGTGGCTGAAAAGGAAAATTTCTGACAGTTGCCTATAACAATCTGTCCAACATGTGACTTCTAAAAAAATTATCTGCTGAACTGCAAAATGAATTATTCTCACAGTCTTTCACACTGACATTTTTACTTGCAGCTTGTGGCATAAAAGGCTTTATGTAATTTTTGGCTATATTACACATGCTGAGTATGGCAAGGATGATGTTTTGTGGTTTAGAGTTCCAGGTTTTATTCTCAGCACTCCTAGAGTATCACTGTTCAAGTATGTAATTCCTGCCTTGTTTTCCTCATTTCTAAATTAAATATGACTGTTTCCTTTAATGATTCCTTACATAAGCGTTGTATATTTGGGATTACTGTGGGCCTCATGAGAGGTGCTCAAAACTATAAACTATTTTATCTAAGGTGGATATGTCTGTGATGTGTGTATGATGTCAATGTGTGCTTATGTGTATGTTTTGTATTAGGAGTATATATGTATTATAGGTTTATCTAGGTTTATGATGTATGAATACTATGGTGAAGAGTACCAAATGAAATGCCCTTACTTGAATAATTACTATCATGCCATAGTATTCCTTTTAAAAAGGGTATTCTGTCCTCTTTAACTGAAGTTGAAGCTATGCACTTATGTGAGCCTGATTGTACCCTCATAGACCATTTAGTACTTGTGTCAAACTGACTTTATGATTTTCTCAAACAAGTTTTGGTCCTTAGCATATTTATTCACTGGTGATGAATTACAATTGAAGGATCTGAATGTCCCATGTTGACCTGAAAGGCGTAGGCCTCTCTGAGATTAAGAAAGGTGAGAGGATCCACTCTCTGTAGAGGTCCTTAAGTTCTTGCACTTGACTTTTAAGCTCTTCTGCTCCTGTCAGAGCATGTTTTTAGCTGTGGAACAATGGGGATGATTCAGAGGGGATGCTGTATGTGAGCAGGATAGTGAAGGTGAACACGAGCAACCCAGCACAAAGATCAGGAAACAGCTGTGAAATCAGGGCTTGGAGAAGATTTGGGGTTTTTTTTCCATTGCTGTGGTTGTGCCCAAATCCCCAAAGCCTCTCACTATCTTATTCTTTCTTTTGCCAAAACTTTCAACACTTTTTGCATTTTTCTTTTTAAGAACTTTTAAAGGAGTAGTACATAACTGTTCAGTTTTATCAAGACTGATTTCTCACAATACATCTGTTGGGAGATTGGCAGCTGCCCTTGTAAAGAGAGGTTAGAGCAAACATTCCCTTTCTGCAGTCTGGGTGAAAATGACAGTGGAGAGGTTGGTTCTCCTAATTTTTCATAGTTTCTAGCTGTTGATATCTGGAATTCTAATTCAGTGCTTTATATTCTGAAATTAACTTCTCACTTTGGTCCACCAGAGCCCATGTTTGGTGTCTGTTAACTAATGTAAGTTGTGGCCTTCTCAAGCTTTTCCCCGAGAAGGTGACTGTAGGTTGGTAGATTTTTCTCTATTTTGGACACCAGTTAGTATACTTTATGCTTTGTTGGAACAGTATGTTACAACAAACGGAAAGATAGCTTGTAGTTTCATAGGTGTTTGCCTTTATCTGTCCAGGAAATAACCGATTAGTGTATTAAAACACGCTCTGAGAATGCACACTGGTTTTAGAGTATTGTACCTCTGCTTTGCATTTCATTTAAAATACCTTTTAAAACCATTTCATACTGTATTCATGAAACATTCTAGCAAATACTCTCACAACAAGACCAAGATCGTTCAGAATGCTTTTCAGATTATCTTAGGTTTATTTATTATTAATTTTTTATTTTCTTTTTTTTTCTCCCCTTCTTTGTTCTGTATTCCCTGGTTTAATTAGATGCCTCCTCCTCCTTTTCCCTCAGGATCCTTTACTTTCTGTAGCAATTTGTGATTTACTGGCTAATTTGAACTCTAGTTTTCTTAGTTAAAAAAATCCCCATGTATATTCAAATTTGTGACTGTGTGATTAGTGTATGGGAGATAGGGCGGGAACATAAAACTAAGAAAGCAAGAGGAAAAGACCGGTCCCAGTATATATGGCACCTGTGTCATAGCTCTGTTATTTATTCATCTGAATAATGGACAAATGGCAAAACTCCCATTGATTTCAGTGGGAGCAGAAGTTAACTCAAAATGAGCAGCTTTCCTACATGTCTAATATTCTGAGGACTCAGGTGTTAATTTGCGAAGAAAGATCAACACAGATGGGAAAAGTTATAGCTTGTGGAAGAATAGCTGGTTGAAATGCAGATCCACACAGTAAGGGCCTAATCTGCTTGATGCCACATACCGACTTCGATAAGAGTCAGGGCCCTTGCAGGAATCCAAGCTAAATGATAGTAAAAAATCTAGATAGAAACTAGACAAAGCCCCTCACTGGTGTGAAATCGTGTGTACATATAACCTTCCACATACAGATTTGTACATATGTTTCCTTAGAATAAAACGTTAATAAAAGGAAAATGGCATCCGGGAAGACAAAGCATCCAAGGCAACCCATCTGCACTCTTGTCATATGATAGACTTGGACAAACCTAAAGCTGCCAATACAACTGCTCAAGAAGTATGCCAAGGGAGCAGATGCTACCTCTGCAAGGATATTTTCCAAAGTTTGGCACTCAGGATCTTGTGATTACCATCCAGAGAGGAAGAGGTGAGGAAAAGAAGTGGAATGATGTTGCCTTGGCACCTCCCGGTGTCAGCTTGCCTTTCACATTCACTCGAGTTAGGTCTTTTCAATTCTTTATTCTTCTGCCTAAGAGAGGCATCTGGTGTGGAAGTTAAAAAGGAAAACAGGTACCTATGAAAGTAGAATACTGTGAAACTTGATGCCACCTTTAAAATATTTATTCAAAGGCAAATTCATGAAGGTATTTAGATTTATGATGCATAATCTTGTTTGGGTTAGCAAAAGGCCCACAGAGGTACTGAATAAATCTGTGAGATCAGAAGCCGGTGGGGTTTTTGTGAGCGAACTCAAGTGGTTGGAATAGAAGATTGTTATGATTTTTAGAGAGCAGCCTGGAAGCGATGCCTTTTGGAGAACAGCAGGTCCTGCAGCACCTCTGCTCCTTCAGAAGGCTGGGGCATCCCTTCCGAGCACTGCGTGGGTGCCGGCTGAGCCAGCGTTAGTATGGCAGGTTCAGCGCGCGTCTGAGAAACGAGGAACTGCTTTCATGCAGACTCTCGCACACCAGCAAGACCAGGCCGTTGCCGTGAGCCGTTGCAGAGGCTCCTGTGGGACACGGCGTGAGAACTGGGGAGAAGCGGGGGCGGCCGTGGTGCCGCTGCTAGCACCGCGTTTGGTAAGCTGGGGTTAGTCCTCTGCCCCTGTGGTCAGCACCGCCCACAACCAAATATAGATCTTTTCTTAAAAAAAAAATAAAAAACCTCTATAGAATTGTTTAAATATTTCCCATTGTTTTCATTCCCTCTGTAATACTAATTGTAAAGGGTAACGTGACAGCCGGCAGGCCTGGGTTCGGGCGCGCGGCTTTTCCGGTGACCTTTGGCGTCCGTGTTGTTCTGCCTGACGCTAGGCCGTATCTGTGAAAACGTCCCTTCTCTGAGCTAATCTGAGGAAACACAAACATACGCAGCCAGTAACAGTCTCTGTTTCCAGAGGTTTATGGTCTCTTTCAGGCTCGTGCTGATAAATAATGTTGCAGTGATTTCTTTAACGTGAGGAAGTGCTCCTCGAGGCCATGCTCACGGTTCTTATCAAACTTACTTGGCTTTTGGACTAAGTGCGCTTTCGACCAAGCCCCACCAGCGCAGGAACTAGTAAGTGATGACCCGTATTTTGTTTGGGGGCTGGAAGAGAGGGAGAGGGAGGCAGGCTAAAACCCAATTCCCGAGGCTGGTCCCCGCTGAGCCGTGGCCACCCTCGCTCCGAGGAGGAGAGGGGTGAGCGAGGGAGGTTCGGCCGAGCCTCCCGGCAGCTGGCGGCCACCCCGAGGAAGAGGGGAAGGAGGGCCGCTCCGGAGGGGCCCTGCCTTTCCTGCCCCGCCGCCCTCACGCGCAAGCGAGCTCAGCCTTTTCTTTCGTAAAGCGGCATTTGCTCTTTGCTGCTGCTGGACGCCGCGACAGGTCAGCCGAAATGATCTTCAACGCATCGTTTCCCCGGTGCGAAGGGTGCAGCAGGGAACCTCTGAATGAAGGCCGTGCTTTTATTCGTCCTGCGAGCGTTCCCTTTGCCGTTACGGTCCCTGCGGACGAGTACCATTGCCCGGGCTGAAACCGGCCTCGGGCCGCTTTCTGTCGGTGCAGCAGCCTCCAGCGTGGCCGGGCCCCTCGCTCGCAGCCCTGCGGTGGCTGTCTCGGGTCTGAGCTCTCTGTCTTACCAGGTGCAGACCCGGGGACTGAGACCCCGGTCTCATTGGCTCTACACGCCCCTGGAGCATCGCGGAAACCCCAACCGACAGTCTGCCGAGGAAGAGGTTTTATACTGGTTTTGGCAGCATTCGTCTGACTGGGGGTTAGCAGTGTCCTGAGCAGAAAACCACAGGAACGGAATCTCATTTGCTAGGATTGAAATATAGCAACCATGGCAGATCATCCTGTCTCGCTGTTTTTATGTGTCCCTGAGTCTAAAGTCATTTTTAAAATGTGAGTGATGCAATTTCTTGCATCTTTCATTTAATATGCTGCTTGGTAAACAGTGTTTTAGATTAGTATATTTGTAATTTAAATGAAGACAATACATCAAGTCAAGTCAGAAAAGAAGGAAGAAGTTTAAGGAATGATTGATGCCTCTTTCAGCGTTATGCCCTCTTCAAAAAGAAAAAGAAAAAAAAGCATAAGGAGAGGGAAGAGGTGGGATTATTGAGGATCTAGTGGGGTAAGGGAGAAAGAGAGAAAGTGTTGTTCACGGGCAGAAATACACTATTTTTAAAACCACAGTCAGCTCTGATAGCTGAATCTGTTTTCTTCAAGCACACTAATAAATTCTGCCTAATTCATTTTTTATTCTCTCTTGGGGTCTGCTTGCAGATTTGCCTCAACAAAGGAAGCATCATGTTACTTCTTTTAAATAATTGATGGCTCTTGGTCCAAGCCAGCTTGAAGGAAATTCAAAAATAGGTACTGATTGAGTAAATACCCTGCCTCCCCCCCTGCTCCCACCCCCCATCCCTTATTTATTTTTGCAGCCTGGATGACTGGCAGTTGCCGATGATGTCATCGAAGCTTTGGGTACACCCAGCACTTAGCGGTTCTGATTTCATTTATGTATTTATTTATATTTAAGAAAAGGAGAAGCTGTTAATTGTAAACTGTCTGATGGAGCTAAGAGCTCTTAATAAATCATCAGCAGTCTTGCACCATAACAACCAGGGATGGACTTCAACAAACAGGCTGCGGTTGGAACAGGTACCAAGAAAGGCATTGGGGAGAATTGCGTATATATGCTCTCCTCTGCTGGGGGACGTGGTCTTCTCAGGGTACCCGTGGATCAGTGGTTTCCATCGTGTCGGTTGTTTGCAGACTTTGTCATGCCACCTCTGACAGTAGTGTTGTTTCCATTGAATAAGTCTTTTCACTGGACGGCACAGATTTGTTGAAGCTCTGTGATGTCATTTTTAAAGACGCACCCTTTATAATTTGCCCTTTAAATTATTCAAACCCAGAGTGGTATCAATTAACGACAACAAAACCCAGGAATAATTTTTGGCTTTTTTTTTTTTCCTTTTTTAGCTAGCTTCGGAGAGGCAGTGTGGTCTTTTTCTGCTGTCTTTACAGCAAATACTGCCACAGTAAGAACATTTTTGATGTGAAATACTGCATAGGAGAAAATAGTGGAGGAGTTTGCATCTAGTGAGTTTTGCATTCATACTCTGATTTGTAGTCCACCTGACTTCATGCCTCCCCAGTTTTGATAGCAGTGAGTTAAAGGGCTGAAGAAAAGTTTGTGGAAGGTGGCTTCTGTGTGAAATTGTTATCCCTCTTAGGCTTTCTTTGTAAGGTATAGCGATGTTTTGTAATGTTACTTGTGCAATGTTGCATAAGTGATGCTCAACTATAAAAGGGGCTGATGCCTGTAGAAAAAAATTAGGAACTTTTTTTTTTTCCAAACAGGCAAGTCCTACAGCTCATCTCGATAAAATATTTTAATGCACGAAACCAGCACTCACCTAGTAAATAACATAAGGTCTTCTTGACCTTGCAGCGTTACGTGGGCATGCATGCCATTCAGCTGAACTACTCTAGTGTCCAATACCTTGGAGAAATTGTCAAGTATTTCCTCTGATGCCATGCTTGTGTCACCCACGCTCACTCGGTTGTTCCTCGCTGCCTGCTATCGGTGCTCAGGCCATGGAGCAGTTTGAGTGCCGACAGCCATAGCGAGATCAGGCCGGGCGTTCCAGCTGGGAGAGCAAAGCACCATCAGGGGCATGTCCACATGAGTAGGTGCAGATGGACCAGAGCGGACTGAACGTGGTTTGGCTCTGGTCTGGAAGCCATGAAGCTAATTAATGCGATGTTGTCATCAGGCTAACACTCTTATTGTCTATTATTAGTAGCGTTCGATCTAGAAGCTCCAGTATGAAGATTGATCTGTCAGGAGTATGCCATATATTTTGCATGTTTATTGTCCTGTTTTCCCTCCTGCAAAGTGAGTATCGTCTCCAGTAAAGGGAGCATTGTAATGGCAGATAATCTGATTTACAAAGAAAGCTTTCTTTGAGAAATGGAGTGATGGAGCCAGTTCTGTGTATTTCTCCTCTTCCCCTCCAGAAATGGACCTCAGGGGGTTTGTATTAAGAAAACCATAGCATTTAGGGGGCAGCAACATGGAGACATGAGTTCATTGTTTCTGAGGAATTACAATCGAGGCAGTAAAAGGACAATGCAAGAATGAAACTTGAAATAATACCAAAAAATGACTGCCAAAGCGAGGCATGCAATTGCACATTTGGATATCTACAAAGTATCCTGTACTCTGAGCAGTTCCTCTGATCGATGTGGTACATGTTGGTGCACAATGATGTGTAAGAGGCTTTTCAAGTGATTGCGAATGAATTTTTATACAAGTGACTGTAGTATTTGGAAACTTTTCTTCTGTGCAGTGCAAAGTTTGCAAGCAGAATTTAGAGATTGTTCAAATTGTCTCTTTCTCTGCCAAAAGAACAGGTAAAAAACTAATTTGGTGATGGGAAAAGCCTAAAAGCAGCACACTAGCTCACTTTGCGTGTTAATACAGTCTTTTGCCATAGAGGGAAATCAAAGACTTGCTGAAGGCATAGCATACTAAGGTATATCTATTAGTGTGTACTTAACTCTGTTGCCTGGGAGCTTTTATTAAATGCAATGGCCAGGAAAATTGACCTCACATTTTGCTTTTTTTCTTTTGGGGTTGGATCCTGACTCGCATTGCATACATATATAAAGCCGGCAATTTATCAATGAAAAGAAACACTTAGTTGGAAGAAAGGGGAAACCTTGCAATAACATCATTGGGCTTTGAAATATAAGTGGCATCAGAGGATATGAGTATGTTATTGGGTGTAATAGGGACGTTCTTATCCGTCAATGTAATGCCATATAACAAATATCATGAGACAAAGTAAAACCAGTTTCTCTGATGGCTGGACTCTGGTTATAAAATGCTATTGCAAGCATTCTGTTTAGGAAGGGAAGTTAAAAGCCTCTCAAGGGTACATAGAAAATGCTGATCCTGAATGTATAAATGGGCACATTTTAATCCTTAACTTATTAATTATTACTCATGATTAATTGTAATTATTTTATTACTACTCCAAACCCTTGGGTCAAATTGCACACTGAAGTCGGTAAGAAATTTGCTGAAGAATCTCTTGATTTGGTATGTTATCATTATTATATTGAATATTGGACATTATCAGTTGCACTAAAGAGACCAACTGCTATCATGCCATCAAATTACAGGATATATTTGGGTTGCGGGCGTAACTCCATTTCTTTCAGTGTCATCAGATATAACTGTAAATTTCATGCACAAAGGGAAGGGGAAATAATCCCTTCACCCACAAAGACATAAATTAAATGTTACCCCACGCTAAAAAATGTAGCCCTAAGTGAACCTCACGTACAGGAAAGTTCAGTGCATACATTCAGTACATAGGCTCTGTTCAAGGCGATGGCAAGTACTTTCAGACCAGTCTGTTTCATTGCAGATTTTCCAGTGGAAAAGCGTGGCACGCCCTCCCTCTGGCCAGCCCTACCTTCTGACTGCCTCTCTCTCCTCAAGTAACCAGAAGAATCTTTTTCTTCTGAACATACAGCTTGTAATATACATAAAAGCAGAGTTTGCTTTGATCCTGACAGTGAAACGTTTATTTTTAAACTCGGGCTGGGCTGTTGTCCAGCAATGCTCTTTCCTTTGCATCATGCCCTGGGTTTCAGCTCCGCAGCCCGCCTGGGTGCAGCCGGACCTGCTGCAAGAGGGACCTGGCGTGATGGGTCCTGCTGAGCTCCCTCCCTCCCTCTCCCCCCATTCCTCCTCCTCTGGTTTTGAAATTCAAATTGAATGCAATTTTCAGCTCATTTGAGCCAGAATATACTCTTGCTGAGCTTCAGTGGCTCTTAAATTCAAACTCGCAGGAGAAAACAGATATCATCTGTCACCGAGGGTGGGAAAGGGTGTCCTCCGCACATTTTATTCATGGGAGGCAGGGCTGCACTGACTAATTCCAGTCTTTCTGACTAATCACTCACTGGCAAACTAATCAGCTAATCGATGCGACTGGTTTCTTGTAGTTTGGCCTCTTATTGCAGGTTTTTTTTTTTTATTTCTCCAGCCTATTTAGTATTTATATTTAATGTCCTAGAAGTGCCCTAGCTGGAATGCCTATGTTCACATTTGGCTGTACCTGCTCGTTTCTGGTCTCGTTTTCTGCATCACAGCCCATTCCCTTTAAAGAACTACAGATGGAAATGCCCCACATCGGATAGTTGGCAGAGGAAAGGCCAGAGGAGAGAGATTTTCAAAAGAAGCTAAAAAAATTGAAAGGGACAAAGGAGAAAATGTGTTAAATGCATTAGTTGTTGTTATGTCAGCAGGTTTAGGACCATGTGCATCTATGGGGTACATACCATAGCTACTTACTCTATAAAACCTGTTTCATATTAACGCATGTGCCAATATCTCATGAGTCACCTTATGGGAGGTGGGAGTCCTGCTTAAAAGTAAAGAAGAAAACCAACTCCCTATCTTGCCTTATGGTTTGCGTTTTTTTAATATTATGTTTGAAATAGAAAAAGACTCTTGCGAAGAGGACCAGCTCCTGCTTTTATTGCACTGCTTTGCAAACCCCTCTTTCATTTGGTGAAAGTAGCATTGGTTTGGAGATCGGCAAACTATCTTCAGAAGGAAATGTTGCAAGAAACAGCAATTTGGTAGGTGTAAGGGCAAAACTAAAGTACAATCTGTGCTCGTAGAGAAAATAGGTTACTTAATCTAACAGCATGATAACATTTTAATGCTGCTCTGAGCAACATCAGCTTGTTACTGGCAAAAATCCACAACCTGAATTTTTGTTTTAGCAAAATCTACATGCCATAAAGGATGTCAGAAATAGATGGGACATGCAGAAGTGGTGAGAACATATTAAAGTCCAACTGGAAATAATATCAAAGACCATGCTGGTCCCTCAATTGTTTCATATGCTCTAAAGCATATGAAAAACCTGGCTTATGGTGGAAGCTGAAAGTTCTGCAGCTTTCTTGGTGCCTGTTCTTTGTTCCTCATACGGGACAAGGCCTTGCGTACAATTAGGGCTCAGTCCTGTAAACAGTTTTGTATTTGGTATGCTAATGTCACCTAAACTGAAATTAAACTTTGTGACAATATTCAGTTGTTCACTTTGGGGACCTTAAGTAATTCCAGTTTAGTGTGTTGTAATCCCTAAAGAAATACTTTCTTGGCGTGGGCTGAGTCAAAGCAAAGAACTGGCCTGTGCAGTCAGCTGGCCAGTTCGCAATAGCCAAGAGACAGATGCCTTGCACAGAAGCCAGTGCGCTGTTATGGCAGAACTTGTGTATTTTGTATTGGAGAGTCACTGGCAAAAAGCAGCGATGAGAAAAGAGGGCACCCTTAGTGCGTGTTAGGAGTAGCCCAAGCTCACCTTTGGGACTGGGTCCCTTCACGACACAGGCGGCGTTTAGAGACCTGTATCGGATCACGGTGGAGTTTAGAGCGGTGACCGGCACGCAGCTGCCAGGGTAGCAGGAACTGATTTCCAGTGGTCTTTATCGTCGTAAATGTTAGCCCTGATGCTTTTACAGTTTCTGAAGCAGGGGATTTTGGAAGCTCTTTTCTAATTAGGCAATTAAATTCAGGTTAAGCCCTGTTTTAGGCACCTCGGTACCTCTCTGAATCTTCCCCTTTGTCTCCAGTGGCTCTGTTAGATGTTGACACTGACCTGCAAAGCTGGTACTACAAGTCCGTATAAAGAAATCTGATATTCTTATGGAAGTTATGATGATGTATGTAAATCAGCTGCCGTATCCATGCTGTCACCTCTTCAGCTGAAAAAGAAGGGCAAATCATTTCGTTGGTAGCTGCTGAAACCGTCAGCTGCACTGTCATTAATACTCTACCCTCTTTCCTGGAAACTCAATATGTCAGCTACCTGATGTACCCTTCCTCTTCCAAGAATACATCTCTCCATTCCTTCAAATTCTTCTTGAGCTGGGACCTCCCATCTGCCAGTTTATTGTTCTTCTTCTGGCCCATTAGTTTTTCCTCCCATTCTTTTTTCATAGCCTCATGTGTTTTTTATAGAGTCTTATCATGTGCTAATGACCAGAGTATCTGAGCTCCTTCCAGGAGCATATAAAGTGATGTGTCCAACTGCTATTATGCCTTTTTCTTTCCTTCTCTTTCTCGTGTGGAGAACAGTGGGGGGTAAAGCATTAGGTTTTGAATTTTTTTATATTGCTGTGGTATATACAGCTATACCATCACGACCCTGGTCACCTTCTGCCTGTAAGGCATCCCCTGGACTACCCTGTTTGGACTTGGGTGCTGGATGTGTTCCTCAGGGAACTGCCCAGGTTTCTTTTGCTGCTCTCTGGGAAAAGACTCTCCATGTGGTGACACTTCTCTGAAGCAGGTCTTCCTGGTCCGTCTCCGTAGATGCCATTGCTGAAATTTCTTGTTCCACACTCCCTGCTCTGTTTTGCTGCTTAACCCTGATGGTCCCAGAGATCTTCTGTCATCAGTCCCGTCATCTATAATTTATCCCCCAGGGGCCACATGGCAGCTGAAGCACTTGCACACAAACTTCATGCTGGGATTTGTATCATAAAAAGTATTTTGCTTCACAGCAGTACAAGAGCCCTAGAAATCCAGGTGAAATAAGAAGTGCCTGCCTCCTTGCTTTAGTGGATCTCCTGGATCTCACCCGTCTCTGGCACTTGCCCTCCTTTTAGCCCTTTCTTGATTGGTTCTTGGCCTATATGAGAAGCTTTCTGTTGCAGAAGGAAGCAAAACTCTGGTTGATGTCAGTGGACATATTGTCATCAATGGGATTTTTACTTAAAGTAAATTTCTGCAACGTGCCTTTTTGTTGTAGCAGATATTCCTGTACAACTATTGGAATACTAAAAAGTAGCAGTTGCACCTGTAAGTTTTCCATGTGTGTAGACTCCTGTGCACCTGAGGAATCCTATTAAAGATAGAGATTTCCACATGAGGAAGAAATGACTGGACTGCAAATCACAAACCTCCTAAAATCATTGTCCTATCCTATAAAAAAAAAACTGTTGGTGTGTCTATGTGAGTTTTGCATATGTAGGTGTGTATCCATAGAGATAGACATACATTTTATGATATCTACTAAATCGCAGATTACTTGTTGCTATTCAGAGGTCACCGGGTGACCTGCAATTCCTGCTTGATTATAACATGCTCAATAGAGATCACAGTTTCAAATGAATAAATAACTGCCAACCAAACTGTGAGTGCTTGTGGTACTGAACCTGTAATCAGGTTTTTGCATTTTAATTTCGTATCTACTTTTAATATTACATATGTTAATCCTTCTGATTGGTGGTTATTCTTCTTTATCATTCTCTATTTTTTATGTGTTTGTTTCTTTACGGTGTTTTGAGAATTTAGTAGTATAGGATCAGAACTGTTCTCTCTGAAATTATCTTTAAAACTACTATTGACTTCAACAGGATTAGCGGTCATGTTAGGGAGCCTGAGAAAGGGGTCTTACAGCACATACAGCATCTGATGCCTAAATAACAAGCCTCGTCAAGCCAACTGTTTCCTCGAGTCACGTTTTGTTCCATCCTGGCACAAACCAGACTGGGACGACAAATTGTATCACCAAAGAGGCATGACATTAGCCTTGTGTATATTTTCACCGGCCTTCGTATTGCCATGGCAACAATAATTTTAATTATGGAAAGCCAAAACAATCATTTGTATATCAGATGGGGCTCAGTTTTCCCTGTGGACAAAACTCTGATTAGCCATTGGAGAAAAGCTTTGTATCTCGGTTTTCCTCCCAGGCTGGATTTTATTCTCTGCTTTAACAGACAGCTGTTGTGCTCACGGTGTGAACTCGGAGGGGCTGCAGCTGGCTGGAGGGCTGCTGGACAGTGGCCCGGCGGGAGATGAACTGACCCTCCTGTCTCGGGGCCAGCCTGGCGCCGTGGTGGTTCGTGTGTTTAAGAACAGTTCTCTCACGAAAGGACCGCTCTTGGCTTCCCTTGAAACCGCCGGAGGTCTGCATATTTGGAAAAGCCTGGTGTGAAGTGATGTCTAATAATCGGCCTTGACAACGCTCAAGATCGTGCTTGGGGGACAAACAAGAAGCTCCACTTCAGCAGTAGACATGAAAATTGGCAAAGCAGATCCACGTCTGCATCCAGCTGTGACGTGGAAACAAATATATCTGCGCGGTAGGATGCAGGTCGGGAGTGGCTTTCTTCACAGTGGCGAGGGTGTTGTTTAAGTCACTTTTCCAAGACAGGGGCGTGTAAGGGCAGTGACCAAAAATGTTATGTTACTCAGGAAATTCATACCAAGAGCAAAAAATCGGTTGATGTAAATTAGTGTCTTCTTTTTAATATAATCAATTATGTGGACTTCTAATGCATTCATTTCCTATTTAGGATGAATGGCGGCCCTTGGTGGTATGGTAAAGCTTCTTCTGGGTTTGTGAACTTCCTGGCAGTGTTTGAAGAGCAGAGAGGTTGGTGAGGAGATGGGATGTCACATAACTTTGCCTGGATCTTCTCTGACACGCTGAGATTCCTAGCATTTGGTTTCATGATTGCAGATCTGAGGCAGCATGCATTTGGTTTCATGATTGCAGATCTGAGGCAGCATCGTCAGGAGATTATGGCCAGAGGTCATGAAATCACTGAGAATAAGAGTTGCACGATCACACTGTTAACTAGAAATTCAATTATTTAAACGTGGTTCCAGAATGCAGGGGGCTCAGCAAGCATGTAGGCTAATATTTAGACTTGCTGAATCTCTAATCTCACTCCTTGCAGTGTTACAACAGCTTTTTTTACAACACAAAACCCTGAGCAAGTATTTCACTGGTAATTGTACTGTTGATTTACTTAGACTTTTGGAAATTTGAGAAGTCCTGCCTCTAAGACTGTGATTTTGGAATTTGAGATCATAAATTAAGCCCTCTTATGAAAGAAAATAAGAAGTTCGCTGTTGTTTTTAATAAGATTTTATGGTAAGTATGGCAACGGTAAGTCTGTCAGTCCTGGCTTTGCTGCACATGTGTAGCACTCTGTGCTTTGAGACCCTTGAAATGTCTGTTTTTAGGACATCAGCAGGGGGCTAATGAAAAGGCTTTGTTGATTTTAACGAATTGCAAGCCACTGTAGCCAAAATAAATATAATCTGCTTTTTGGATTAGTTGTCACACATGATTTTACCTACTAACAGTGATTAAAGAACCCTGGTGGACCAGAAGCATAGCTGCTCTCTGGTGACTTGCTAAAATAGCAATAAACAGAAGTAAATAAAGACTTAGGGCATTAGTTATCTTTAATAAACAGTGACACTGCATATAATGTTGGGGGGAGACTTCAGAAACCTGCAGCGTGTACAGCAGTGTCACTCTTTCTAGCGCAGAAAGCGTTGGTCACGTTAGATAGCTGGAAATGATGGCATCACCGAGCCGCTTTCCTTGTGTTACTGACCTGCAGTCCCTCTTCAAGAGCTGCCGACCCAGCCGGACACCTCGTGGAGACCTTCATCGCTCAGCCATTTCTGTCCAGCAGCAGACGTCAGAAACAAAGTTGAAAATGTCCAAAACTAGAGGGATTACAACAGGAAAATGAAGGGAGTGTTAATTGCTTGTGTAATTATGCAACCTCCGAACCACTGTAATTCCATCCAGTTAATGAACAGAGGGCCAGTGCTGGTTTCTCTTACCTTAGTCTTTGTAAGCTGATAAAAAGAATGACTTGCCCCTGCTGACATCTTTTATCCCTGATATTTTCCCAGTAATCAAGGGTGGGTGTGTTTCCTGATCCCCTTCACGTTTGTTGTGAGAGGCAACAATTACAGTTGATGGTATTGTACTACTCCTTTGGACTCACTGTTGCTTTTAATCAGTGGATGGAAGAAACAAAACAAACAAAAGCATGTTCCCTCTTCCGAGAAGGAATTATTGCTGCTTGTTGGGAATGATTTTAGGCTCTGTCGTAGGGGGAAAAACACCTTCCTGAGACTGGCAGGGAATGGAGGAGTTTCCCACCAGGAACATGGCAAGTCAGGGCTTCTGAAATTAAAAAAATCAAGGGCTAGCAAAATATGAGAAATATTACTTTAAGGAGAAATCCTACCAAAACAGGGAAAGGGTCTGAGCTTTCTAATGAGTCTTCAACTTGTATTCATCTGTCCCTAATTATGCACCCCTGGAAGGTACCTGGCAAGGTTCTACAAGGAGTTTATCTTTTACGTGACAGCTAAAAAACCTTAAATTAATCAAGCGAACATCCTCAGGCTTTTTTAGAATTGTGTAACTCCTTTTTGATGGTATAGAGTTAGATTTTTGTTTGGTGTTTTCAGTGAAGTTGTGCAGCGGTTACAATCCACTTCTGGCTTTACAGTCTATGGAAAAAATACTTTGATATCATGCTCAGAAAGGGAGTAAGACCCACCAAGGACCCACCCTTCTCTTGGTTGGCAGTCATTAGGAGTTTGGAGACTTGCCCGATGGTGTAATTCAAGTCTTGACTGCATATCTTATTGGTTAAAAATAGGAGCCAACTCCAGCTCATCAGTTTTGCTAAGAAACTATTGATTGTGATTAGCAAGCTTAAAAATAATTACCTTGTGTGTTCATTGCTATTTTGGACATATTCTCATATTCCTACTCTTATAGAAAGTATTGAGCAGCACAATAGGGTGATCTGATGACTAAGGTGTTACACTGCGTGGTGGGGAGAAGGGTATTGAGCACTTCTTAATTGTTCCCTCTTGTGGTGATTAAACAAACACGCAACACCTACACAGGGGAGAAAACCCACTGGCCCTACTGAAGGGTACAAAATGAGCTATCCACCACCCCCTTGTTCCCATGGGGGAACATATATCCAGTCCTGACCAGTTTCAGTCATGACCAGTTTCAGTCATGGCTTTCACCACTCAGCTCTTCTTTGGCAGGAGCCACGAGGTCACCCAGCACCACAGGTGCTGCACCCTGGGGAGGAGTAAAAAATTTGCTTAGCACCTGAGGAAGGGAGGATGAGTTTCACCTGAGTTTTAACACCTGATTTAAAATCCTGATGGTGCTGGTTCATAGCTGGTAGTGAGTTGACCCTGAATGGCTGATTCCATTTAAGGATACCTGAAAGGCTGTCTGTCTCTGGAAGTTGTTCCTGTAGCAGGGACAGTTACAGCAAGCAGCCGAATTTTTGTTACTTACAGCACTGTGTATTCGAGTGAACCAGTATCCACTTTAGTCTGTTCAAGCCTGGGCTGCCTGCTGAGCGTGTGAGAAGAGCTACCTATACCTGTCAGATGCCTGATGCAGGTCAGTAGCCACTTCAGGGGGCCACCTTCCCCAGGCTTTAACTCTTGAGCACCTGTGGAAAAGCTGGTTTCTTGCCATGTTGTTTTCCTCTGTTGAGAGAGCCTAGGAAGAGTAACTTTTCCATTTAAGTTTGATGTCTGAAGTTGGATGATGAGAATGCTGTTGCATGATGCTATGCCTGTATGATCTCCCCACCTTGTTCTTTAGGTTTCGTATCCCCTATGAATGTGTCAGTAACTTCGAATCATAATAATCCGTAGTTTGGTTTTGTATTTTCAATTTGTATTTCTCCTGGAGTTTTACTCTTGTGTTGGTTTGGTGTGTACCGGGGTTACCCTCAGCAGGCACCTGATGTCCTGGCAGGGACATGCACGATAATATGGGTTAGAATACAAATTATACAGGTGTTTTGCAACCAGGGATGCTTGCTGTGGGGCTGTGCGTATCAAACTGAAGTCTCATTGCACAGCCAGATAGCGACGGTGGGCAGGGTGCAGAGAAACTCTTCAGGCCACTTGCAAGTCACGTGAAACTGTATGTGTTTGTGTGTTCAGGAGAGGGATTTGTCCCAGTTTTTTGACTGTTAATGGCAGCTTTTGAAATTCAGAGTTGGAATTTACCAGGGAAAAAATAAAATTACTTCTTAAAGTGTTTGCTGGTGCAATGGTCTTCATATCAGCACGGGTGGGAGAGGTGAGTGCTGGGTCACACCAGAGTTATTGTGCCTCGTGTGGGTTTTGGGTTTTGCGTTGCTTCAAGAGCACGGAAGAATTAAATGCGAGGCTTCAGTGCGGTAGCAAGGGAAACTGCGGGCATGTTTGCTTTCCTTTGTGCTCTGGTCTGTGTCAGAGGAGGAGATGCAGATGGACTGCAGCTGCAGCTCTGAGAAAACAGGGCTGGAGCAGGAGCCCTGCGGGGGTGGTGGAGGAGCCGGTGAACCTGGTGGGAAGGTGCAGCTCTCTTCCTCTCGCTGCCCTGCGAGGGACGTTACGACAGCCCGGAGGAAGGTCTGGGCTGTGTGGATAGAGAGCAGGTGATGGTATGGGAAAAAAACTTCACTGACAGGAATTTCTGACGGCAGCTTTTTGCACTAAAGGTATTGTCATATGCTTTTTAAGACTTTCTAAGTGACTCTAAACCTGTATACTGCAGTAATTTCTCTATAAATACCTGTGTAGACTCTCAATAGACCTATACACATAAGCTATGTATTTCCAAACAATTTGCTTCAAAAAATATTTGGGCTGACCGAGAAAAATATTATTGGAAGAGCTATGCCCCCCCCCCCCCCCCCGCCAGCCGTACTGAAAGGGGCTTAGACTTGAGTCCTTAAATTCAACATCCTTTATTAGCACAATTCCAGGACTTGCAAGGATTTCTATAAGAGCTTGAAACATTTAAAATACACGGTTTTCCTATTTAAAAACAAATGGTACAACTTTAATATTTGATCTATTGGGCTGTACCAGAGCTAGAAGCAAGTGTTGTATCGCTTTCCCGTGGTTTGAGTACCTTCTCCTTCACCCAGGAGACTGCAACATATTTTTTCGTGTCTGGCTGTCTCAGTCTCAGATACTTACATGGCTGCAACTACCGCAGTTTCTGAATGTTTCACAACACTTCTGGGAGAATATTATTACCTTAAACGTATCACTGGCTCATGAATACTGAGTGCCTTTCTTTAGCACAGATGAACTTTGACAAGGCTTTTGGTACTTTTTGGAAAGAAGGGCATGATTTGGAGGAAGTTTACTAACAAATATAACAAGAGCAACTGCAGCTTTTGCAAACCAGCAATGAACGGTGGGCTGAAACCCATCAAGCCTTGGCTGTGGAGAAGCTGAGCTAGTTGGAAGTCCCCCATTTACTTTATTTGCCGCGTGAATGTAGGTGTTACACAGCCTATTGGCTACACAAGCAACTTGTGATCTTTCGTAGTAATTTTTTGCATTATATTTAATGCTTTTCTCGACAGAAGCAGTGAGAAACAGGGAGAAATACTTCTGCTTGTATGTAGTTGATGGCTCAGAGTCAACTACAACCACTAGCCTGGTAATAATTTGAATTACTGCAAACACATGGGAAGAGTAAAAAAGATGCTGGGCAAAAAAAAAAAAAAAATCATCATCACCAGGGACATTTCTTAGGGATAATTTTATTAAAAGTTCACGTTTGAAGCGATGTCATCATTTTGATTCTGTGTATTCAGTTGCCTTTCTGAAGCTTGGCATAGCTATTCTGATGTGCAGCAAAAATATTACATCAAAGGTGAACGTTTGAATCCAGGCTGAAAAATAAAAAAAGAGGGTGGTGGGACACAGAGCAGGGGAGAACCCCCAAATGACTAAGAGTTCTTAAAAGTAAGATATAAAAGAAAATAATCATTTTTCTCCCCTGACAAATAGTTCAAAAAGTAGCCAACAGTTTGGATCTGGTATGTCACATTGCATACAAATGAAGAAACTGTCACCATTGGTTTACTTTGAAAATTTTTGATCTTATCTTCTGTAGTAAAGGGCATGTGACTTGATCAGGGCTTTTCCTCTCTGATACATAGTCAGAGTCCTGATCTACTGAAATATCTGTGACAGATTTCTCCATTCAATTGATACGATTATTTTTTTTTTCCTTTCCCTTCAGTGCCTCTGTCTGTGGTGGGTATGGTTCACCCTTCCCTCTCCATCCAGGAAAGCCAGGTTCCTAGTTTGGCAATTTCCAGCTAATCCTCTATGTTATGGCTTGTAGTAGTCTTATACCTGTTTTCTCTCCATTTGCCAGGCTCTTTTCTAGTAAGAACAGAAGGTGGAATTACAATGTTTTGTAAAGACATATTGGACACACAATTCCTCCGAAAAGTCGTGGGATATATATTCTGATAATTAACTAAGGGCTGTTTTGTTACAGAGTACCTTTAAATGGATGATTTGAATACGCATGGTCAGTAGTGTCAGGGGACAGTAGTGGAAGGAAAAGATTTTTACAGACTCCTAATATTTAATCTTTAAAAAGCCCAGTTTCTGTGAGGTGTTTATACTTTTAATATGAGCTATATTAGTAATGTGCTTTAGCTGATTTATGTTTTGGTCCAGAACTAGTGACATTGAGGAAAATTTTCCCAAAGGGCTAAACTCTGCTAGTGTGGCAATTGATGGCAAATCTATCTTTGACTTCTCTACTGTGAGACTGCACTGTGAGGGAGAGTTGAAATAGGAACTAAGCCCCAGGAGGTCTCATTGGGCTCCTCTTTGCAGAGTAAAGGCCAGAACAAAATATCCTTGGGTCCATGGGTTGTCACCGCTGGGCTTTGCTGCTGAGCTCCTGGTGGAGGACGCCCTTGGTGGTGGTCGCCCCGGGGTGGTTTCTGCCCCCAGCGAGGTCCCACAGCTGGAGGAACTAGTTTGCAAAATTTATGAGGCTTGCAGCAGAGACCAAGAAAGTTTATACCCATTTCCTTTTTTTTTCTTCTGCTTTTTTTTTCTGAGGAAGGTAAGCGGTGATTGAGGTGTCCAGGAGTTGTCTCTACCCAAACTCACTAATTAAAAAAAAGTGCTGGAGTTACTGAGCTCAAAGCAGCATTTAAATGGGTGAAAGTTAATGGCCAGTGTTTGCACAGGAGGTCGGACTGGGTGATCCCTTTTAGCCTGAAGCCAATTAACCCCCGAGTATGCGATGCTACCTTGCACTGCAGCCGTGCAGATGGGGAGTTGTCTAAGAGAAACCCGAAGATTTCCTAGTCCGTAGGAGTGACTGGCCTGGCGGTGGGCTGCCTGAGCAGGCTCTGCTCCATTTGGTTTTCCGCTCAGCTTCTGTCACCGGCTCATCCCCGTTACAAGTTACGAGCTGATAGAGACTGGAAGAAAGCCTGAAGTGTGCCGGCTTGTCTGGGAGGTGCAGCTGGGCAAAGTGCAGCACCAAGTCATTTGCAGTGCTGGTACTGAAAGCTGCTTCACAGAGCAATTTTGTTCTTCGGTGACTTTAATGCTGCTAGCAATTAGATGTGTTTACATGGTAAGTGTCCCTCTACACGCTGAGGTGGCTTGCATGCACTGTTCTTCAGAGCTGGAGGAAGGTGGTTGTTGGGCTGCTTGTACAGAAGTGTCTCTTTCGGAGTATTTCATCGTGTGAAAATCTTTTGGGAGAACCAGAATATGTGGGACTGGTCCATCGGCATGTTCTCTTGCTGCTGAAGTCCCTCAGCTTTTAGGTCCTAGTTTAGCAGAGAAGGAAAACATGTCAGGTCGTCCTGCTGGGGCTCAAATATGTGCTTAGGATGTTTTGCTTCTTGGCTCGCAAGAAAAGTTAGCAAAGCTAACTTGACTTTGTTTCATCTGGAGAATTTGGCTTTTTCTGTGTCTGTGCTTCTTCCCATATGTTGTCTGTTGTGTGAGGAGTAAGAGCTGGTACGAATAGTGGTGCCTGAAAAGTGATGGGTTTGGTCACTGAGTGGAGCAGAGGGTCCTAACTATTGGGATCGTGGAATGCAAATGGCGTCCAAATCAAAATGGATTTGCCTCTTATCTGTTAACACAAACGCAGCTCAGATGTCTTAACTATCAATATGGGTGAAAAATCAGTCTTCCCAATGCTCCACAGGACTCTCGGGTCAATATCTTCTGGATGCTTCAGCCCTGGAGTGTAATGGTCAGAGAAACCCAGAGGTGGCTTCCTCCTGCACAACCTGGAGATGTTTGCGGTCTCCCCAGCACCGTTTACCTGGGGTAGGCAGCACCTCAGCAGCCAGCTGCCAAGCAAGGAGGCCTGCTGCTGATGCTGAGGGCTGGAAGAAAGACTTGGATGTGGCTGGAGATAAGAGGCTGCCATTGCAACCCCCCTCCCCCCTGGCTGGTGGGGGAAGGATGGTGGGGACCTGACAGACCCACCGTTTCCCCTCCGAGGAGCGAGGATGTGGGGGAGCGTGATGCTTAACACTCAGTGGCAGGGCTTAGGAGATCCAGAAAACCACCCATTTACTTTCAAGGCTTACTCTGCAATCAGCATAATTTCTCATGAGGAGGGGATTTTACTGTAGAACAGAAGGTTGGGGAATGGAGTGTTTGCAAAGGGAAAAATAATTATATTTATGGACTGGGAGTCTAAGAGTTTTTGGGGCACGATCACCTATATCTGTCTGCTTTGCGTACAAGAGGCAAGTTATTGGATAGTTTAAAATGTTGGCTATTTTATAATAATACTAATAACAATTTAAAGATTTTCCCAGCTGTTGGAGGATGCAATTTTTCTTTCACAGGCCATTATGTATGCAAGACCAATTGGTAAACTGCAATGTACTGTTCTGTAATTATTCTCCCCTGTAGCTTTAATGAGGAGATCTGTGTGCAGTTTGATGGGAGAATATACTCTGCCGACAGCTACACAGAAAATCAAGACAGGTGTAATCTGCTTACTGTAGTCTGTGAATCCTCACCATGTGGCTATGTTATCTCTAGTGCATGTTTATAGAAAGATGCTTGTAAAAGGATTTAATTTAATGGAATAATGGTAACTGACACTATGAAAATGAAGGGGCTCAAATAATACAGTGAGCAGAGTCATATAAATACTGAAGTAGATGATTAAAAAATTGCTATATTACGTCATTCAGTTAACATCATATGAAAGGAAAATACAAATTAAGCCATGCTATGTACTAAAATAAAATGCATTCTTTATTACTAACCTAGTCTTAGAACAGACTTTGGGGAAAACGTATCATCCTGGAGTATGTATGTAGAGATATGTGCCCAGTCCTGCAGTTGCGTTTGAGTGGGCAGATGTGCATGGCTATCGCTGGAGCTCCACGTGGGTGTGTTTCCAGGACTGGGGTTTTAAGAGCAGTATATCTTTTCGAAGGCAGATACTCTGCTGAACCATAGCCAAAAAGCTCCAGCTTTCTCTCAGTTGGAAGAATAGTTGTGTGAGGAAAGGACCAGCTGAGACTTTGTTTAGGAACCCACTCTGCGGTGGGGAGGTGTCAAGACATTCGCACATGATGTGCCTCTGTTTCCTTACCTGCACAGCAATGATAACAATAAACTATTAGTAGAAAAGCAGCCCAAATAACTTACTATTTTGAAGCCTATTGAGAAAAACGAACATCTCCTTGCTAGCAGCAGTTACATGAGTTTGTTCATTTGGAAAGATAAAATTATTTAGGCAGAACTGTGAATCTAGCTCTTCTTTTCAGAGGCTGAAAGAAATAATACATGGTCACTCTCGATGGATGCGATTTATTAATTATTGGATTTTTAATCACCTGATACTGACATATATCTAACACACTGGAGAGTTTAATATCTGAAAAAATACTTACCATGATTTTTCTCAGCAGTCCATTTTTAAGTGCTGGGGGAGATAATGTGGTGCTAGCACTTTGGTATTGTGTTTCTCATCCTGTATGACTCTGTCCTTGAACGTGGAGTGTGAGTGCACAGAGGATGGCAAAAGAGCTCAGCAAAGTGTTGCCATGTTCCTCACTGAGTTGCTTGAAAGCCTTTGGCTTA
Organism: Haliaeetus albicilla; assembly: GCF_947461875.1. Classification (NCBI taxonomy): domain Eukaryota; kingdom Metazoa; phylum Chordata; class Aves; order Accipitriformes; family Accipitridae; genus Haliaeetus; species Haliaeetus albicilla. The sequence continues at coordinate 10,532,583 of NC_091495.1, forward strand.
TAGAATTTGGACATCTCGTGACACTTAGGTATTTTTTTTAATATTTAATCTTTTTGGTGTTCGAGTCAATCCATACCAAGGGTAGTGAAAGTGCATGATCAGACATATTATGTTACTGCATCAGGCAAAAGTATTTTAAAAAAATAATACTGAAAAGCACTTCTGTTGGGGAAAGATGGGGGCTGGATGGGAGTTGGGCAGCGCTGTTTATTGTTATTATGCTGATCTCACTCAGATTTTGAGTCTGGTGATTGCACTGACAAAGGAGCAGCCTTGATTTCTGCACGTATTTTACAGTTACTTGTAAAACTGGGCTCACAGATTGCTCTGAAGCTTTTACTGTTCTTGCAGAACATTTCCGTAGTTCCAGCAGTTTGATCACAAATGCAGCATCTCTCTCCTAATGCTGTGCAGGTTGATAAAACAGTTGCCGAGCTGGAGTCCCTAAAGAAATTATTAATTATCTGGTTAATGTGCATCAGGCTGTGGGAGTGTGAGATTAATCACCAGTGCTGGGATGAGTTGCTGAAGTGGATTTTGGTTTTTCGTCTCCTGTCACTCGGTAATGGCTTTTCCTTCCTTCACCATCAGGTGAACAGGTGCAGAGATGCTGTATTTTCATTTTCCTGTAGTCGGTAACAGCCGGTGACCAGGAGATGCCTTTTTCTCAGTCCTGCTGCATGAGCAGTTTACAACGTGGAGCGCTACCTGCTTCGGATGTTCCAGCTGCGGGAGATGCTCCTACAGCACAGGACTGACCTGAGCCTTCCCAGATAAACACATTTGAACACATGTGCTCAGGGAGGGGTGCCAGGGAGGAGTGTTGGGCTGGCTCTTCTGTATTCCCCAGGTCTCAAAGGGGTTGACTTATATTTGGATGAGGAATTGCAACTTGACTCCTATTCTGAACGTATTTATAATACTCAGAATTTTTCAGGAAGTGAACATTCAGCATGCCTCCTTTGTTTAATGTAACAAAAGAAAAATGTGCTCCTTGATTGGAGAGACACAGAAGAAGGTTCTTCTAGCTCCGTCTTTAGTGGTACCTTCCTTAAAGCCAATGGGCTGCATAAATATTCAGCCATGGGAGAATGGGGCAGACTCCAGTGGTGGTGGATCGGGCAGGGTGTTCGGGTGCAATGCTGCAGCACTTGTCCTGTCCTGTTAACTGCCATTAACCATCAGCAGCTGCATCAGAAATTGTTCAGTGAAGCTCTGATGCTCTTCCAGAGGCCCCTACTGGATTACACACACTTGCACCACACAGTGCACTGATGAAAAAACTGAGGAGTAATTTGTCTTTTAAATTTTACAGTTGTATTGCTACATGAATCTTGTACATGAAGCCATAACAGCTCTGCCTCAGGGTCAGGACCATTGGCTGGAAGTCTTTTGTTTTAGCAACTACTAATGAGGAGAGGAAGGAAGACAAGGTGGAAGGAGCTACCTTGTACACATCTAAAGCAGTTTGCCTGAGGCCAGGGGAGCATCCTCTAGTTAAGAAGGGAAGAAGGTTTAGACAACAGCACAACAATCATTCCACTCATATGTGCTGAGGGACAGATGTAGAGTTTGAATTTCTCTCTACTTATAAAGTCTAATCCTTTGGATTGCTTTATCATCTCTAGCACAAGTGTTGCTTCTCCCTGAGGAAGTTCTGCAAATGACTGCAGCTATTGAGACTTTGAGATGCATGGCACTTGAGACCGGAGACCTGTTTTTAACCTTCTACTTGACTATGTTGTATCACGCTTTTGTGTTCTGGTGTGACCATGTAGGTATTGGCCTTCATCAGCTTATAGGTTTTGTTTCTTCTTGGCTGAACTAGTGAGTTTTTTGTTCCCAGTGAACTGAAAATTTTTGATTACCTTGCCACTTCAAGCAGGCAGAGACATACTTGTATTTGAGATTGCATTGCACTACTCCATTGTTGAGCTTTTGCTGTTCATATTGTACTATCCTGATCCCTTTTCAGCTAAAGATTTTACCTTGGGAGGGGAGGAGAGAGTTGTGCAGTTCTCAGAATTTGCTTTTATAATAGCTATGTGCTCCAGCCTGGAATCCCTGAATAGCCCAATGATGGCATAAACATCCATTTGTTTGGCAGGCTATTGTATAACTTCACATTAAATGTAGATGACACATTTGTGTTTGAAACCCCCTAACCAGCAAGTCAGCATGGCAGCAGCAGGGTTTTAAATGTTAAGCAGTCTTCAGGGCTTCAGGTTGAGTATTTGCATCAGAGTTGTTTGGGTGTCTGCTCCTTGTAGAGCTTCCTGAGCTGCTTGTGATAAGTAAAATCAAGTTTACTTTGTTAAGCTCAGCAGTTCCCAGCACTGAAGAGATAATGGGGGGGAAATAAGACCCTTAAGAGACAAGAATTAAATTTCTGTCTGTATTGGGATGCAGAACACTCTTTTTGTATGACTTTATTTGATGGTGGTGTGCCCATTTCTTTATGTGTGGGTTGTGTGGCCATGCACGCAGGTGCACTTGCCCACAGTGGTATGCAAAAGGAGTGTAAAACTTGGTAAATGTATGAACCATAAAGACAGTAACTCACCAGACTTTTCTGTAGCTGTTGATCTCTGGTGCTTAAAAATAAGTAGAATAGCAGATTTTCAGATGAGTAAATTGTGCAAATCCATGCCTAATTTACATGTAAGATCACCTTGACTGCTTGTACAAATCGGGTAATTGCGCATGCAAATAGCTAATTAACACAATTAGCCGATCTGCTCATGCAGTCTCAGGATCTGTAAGTGTATACTAGCCATGTAGTAGTCATGTATCTGCAAACCAATCACATGAAAAAATCTAAGCCCTCATAACTGTTAGCAGGTGTGTGGAGTTATTTTTTTAATACCACAGTTTTTTGGCTTTGGGGTGGAGAAGTGTCTGATGGGGATCACAATTGTTATTGCAGTTGGGATCCAAAATCACTTAGGTTTATTAGAAAAATTTCGCTTGGAAGGAGCAAGTCGGCATTGCTTGCTGAAGCCTACTCCCAGCACTGCAGCTCGTCGCAGGCTGGCCGGTCTGGTGGCACGAAGGCTGCAGTCGTGCCCATCTCATATGAATTCTTCCACGTGAGCACGGGGCTGTGCTCATTTTGCCCTATGGCTTCATAAAAGTACCTGTGAACAATGCTTGTTAAATACCCACTTACTACTATTTTTAGATAAGCAAAATATTTCAGATTTTAAAGCCACCTGCCTCTTTCCACCTTGGTAGAAAAGAATTTACTCAAAAAAGATTTAAAGGGCAAGTCTCCTTGTTTTATCTATTTGTCCAACTCAAAGATCTCTTCTTTAGCATTTGACTGTGAAGTAAAGACACTCAGACAAGTTTAAACATGCAAATTGTCAACGTTTTGCAACTGCATCAATAGACATTAAATACAAGTCCAGGGATTTCAGAAGTGTGTTTCTCCCATCTTTGTTTCTATTATTTTTATAGATGTTACGGGGCGGACAGACACCCTTCCTCATAGTAATTATTTATATGTTCAAAGCAAACGTAATGTGAATTTTCAATTGGTTCCTACAAATAACATCAGCATTTGTGGCTTCAAGTTGAGTCTGCACAAAAGTAACAGCATAAGCTTCTGAAGGCAGGTATTTCTTGAACTACCTTTTAAAAAATATTTCCTAGGTATAAAATAGAAAACTTAAGCCTGTGTGTTAGATTTGTGGCCTACCTAATATCCCGAATGATCTCTGAATTTTCATTCTCACATGTGTAGGGTTTTTTTTAAAACAAAGATGAAACATTCCAATATGATGTAACTACCAAAAGGTTTGTGTCCAAGACCACACTGTTGTATTCTTTTTCATATTTCTCACATAGATGTTTGTGGTATGTAGCATTTTCTTTACTCAGGGGAATTCAAAACACATTGAAAAGCAATGAGTTACATGCTGATTGTGCAGGGACTGTGTTGGCAAAAGGAGCACCTTGTTACATGCTCCACAATAAGGCTCTCATGTCCTTAAAATCTGCTCTGTGAAGGGAATTAGATGTGGCCAGGAAAGCTGGGATATGTCTTTTAAAAACTGCTGTGAAATGTTTTACTATCATCTAGGTGGCCACCAGACAAAGACCCAAGGGACTTCAGTGTAAGACCTCGTGTGGGGGGAGAAAAAAAAAAAAAAAGAAATTCTGGTAGAGATGTATCCATCTAGTGCTAGTTGGGTGCAGAGTCGGGACAGGAAGAGTGTCAGCCCTGATGGGGTCACGACGCCTGTCCCCTGAGGGTCAGGGTGTTTCTAAGCAAGAACAGAGGAAACCCCTCAAACATAGACAGAAAATCTACTTCAAGGTACATTTTTAAGAAAGCGGAACGAAGAGCGAAGTAGTGGAGACTTCCACACTTCTTGTCTGCAAAGTATACTGTGAAGAAACATAAACCCCATAAAGAGCCTCCTTTCTTTATCAAGCCAAGCAGTGGCACTACTCGAGGTGGGAATTAACACCCTCTTCCCCCGCCCCTCCCCCAAAAGCACCCCCAAAACAAAAAATCCCCAAACCAACCACCCCAAAAAAAGTAGTCAAGGCCTGGATGCTAGTTGGCATGCTGACACCTGAGAGCACATCCAGCCCACGACTTCCTATTACCAGCTTTGGTGTCCAAGCCCTGGGAGCAGAAGGGAAGAGCCGGGGCCTCGCTAGTGTGTGCACAGGCTCTTCCTCCACTGCCAGCATGTGCTATGCAATTTAAAGACGCAAAATTCGTTGAATGACAAATGGCGATTAGCGAGGAGCTGAAGCTTCTCTGCGGCAAAAGGGAGCTGGGGAGGACGACTTTATTCCTGGCCATGTCAGGCTTTCACCTCTGCCGCCTGCTTAGTCTTTAAAGAACAGTGGCAACTGTTTGTTAAACAGTTTGTTTAAAACTTGTTTTGACAAAAGCAACAGCCTTTATGATTTTATAACTCTGTTTCTCAATAAATCTTATAATTTAAAAAATAATTGGCTATAAAAACCTTTTCCATCATCGATCAGCCAGATTTCCCCATTGACTGTACTGGTGATCTGGAATTGAAAACTAATGGGAAATGAGAAGAAAGCAACAAGAAACATAAGCAGTCTGTTTTAAAGGCCAAACTGAATGAGACTGGGGGAGAAACAAAACTAAAATAAACTGAATATAAGACAAGCAAAGCTTCTGTAGCTCTTTCTGTTGGTACAGCTTAAATCCTACTTTTACCAGGTTGCGGAACTGCTTGCAGAATTGGGGCTGAAGGCTGTTAACATGCTTAAGTGTCTTACAGGTGTGTGGTGTTTTTCCTTCTGACCTGACACTAGCTGTGGGCTATACAGTGCCAGCCAGAAAAAGAAAGAGCCATTTATGGAACTGCTTAGAAGTGGGAAGGGCAGAGATCATACTTAGCCATGCCGATGACTTTTGCTTACTTGAAATGCTGTTAATATCCATGAATGCAGGCTTAAAGCCTTCTCTGAAACCTTAGGAATTACCTGTCTGTTATTTTGAGAGACAGCTTTGTTTGTTTGTTTGTTTTGTTTTTAAGATGACCTGTGTCCTATTGAGTTCATTGGGAAAAACATCTACCTGTGATGGGATGAAGTTCCCACTCCCCGCTATGTTTCTTTAAGGACTAAAGGAAAAGGCAGGGTTTACGTGCTCTAGAATGGCTTGTGGGCTTTTTTCGGAAAGGATCCACCTGCCAAGCAGTGAAGCAGCACCTCTGTTCCTAGGCATCTCACTTGGAAGGTCCTAGAAGTTGATACTATTTTTTCTTCAGTTACTCAGACATTAAATAAACTGAAAATGCAGTGTTGATGCAAGTGCCAAATTACTGTGATATGCAGATGACTTCTCTCCTTGCCCTTTCCTGTTGAGGACTGTAGTGCCAGCCAGGGAGATGGCTGATTGCCTTTGCCTGATCAAGGGGTGTTTGAGGAACAGCTGATGGCTGAACTCTGCTAAAATGGAGCTGCTGATTGTGAAGAGGAGGAACCTGTGCTGAGAGTTGGTAACCACAGTTTATCTAAAAATATGTGCCTGCAGTCACTCTCAGGAGCCTGCTTGAAATCTCTTGCATTGTGATGTCCACAAGGCATGATCTCCATTATCTCTAGGTGATTAGAAGGTTATATTCCCTTCTGGCAAAAGATGGCTTCTTCTTGGATATTTACACCTTTGTCTTGCAGCCCACAGCCGTTTGGTGTTCCTGGACTAATGGCAGTAGCACTTGGGCTAATCCGTTTTGTACAACGTGTAGAGGTGTGTGGCCTCAGCAGCGCAAGTCTCCGTGAGCCTCCTAGTGCTAGCTTCCAGGCAGTTTTAAATCCTGTTTGAAATCCTGGGTGTTTATCTTTCAGTTTCTTTGTGGCTGGGCCTTGTTTCGGTATTTTTATTGAAGTCCTGCGATGAAAACCGTGATGAGTGGCTTGGTGCCTCTAGCACAATCGAGTGCTCTGCAATAATGGTGTTAACTTTTTTCCCCCCCAAAAAATCTAGTGGAGTCATGGACAGCTATGCAGTGAGTTTAAGTGATAGTTTGTTCATCTCTGTCATTTCAGGTTTACTGGGGCTCTGTCAACTGAAACCTGTCAAAATCCAGTGCTCTACAGCCAGTGCAGAGTTAGTCTGTGCTCCAGGCAGGAATTTCTTGTGGGATGGTCTGAAATGGTTACGTGGACTTCCCACAACTTTCCAGTCACATGTCTGGTCTCGTGCACTGAGTGCATGTTTGACTTCATTCTTGCCTTCCCTGTCACAACCACAGGGTCTCTGTTTACAATGCAAACAAAACGCTGCTCAAGTTGTTTCCTTTGTGGAGGGGATGGGAGAAGCAGCAACATGTGAGAGATGTAATGATTCCTCGGTGTGATGGTACTGGGGACAATGTGGCGGTACCCCCTAGCGCTTCTTGATCCCTGTTTCTGTGAAATACAGGCTGTTACACCCTTCAGAAAGCAAAGGAAATGTGCCTTGGAACGGACAAAGAAAAAAGAATTGTGGTTTGTCCCACAGCACCTTTATTTACAGATTTTATCCTGGGAGCCTCAAATCATTGCTAACTGTAACAGAAACTCAGTACACAATGACATTACTTTTCCCAGTGAATCAACAAGCATATTGTATTGACATTTAAGTTTTGACGTCTTTGTATATCCCTGGTGCAGGAATGAAGCTCTCAGATCAGCTGCTGCTGGCGAGGAGACGTAGATGCATTATTAGGGATAACTTGGTTTATCTCCTTTGACACTTTTCTGGTATCCCTTGATCATTAAGGTCTGGATTAAGTGGGAAAAAACATTACTTGCATGGATGTTATGTAGCTTATGCCTCAGATCTTTTATGAGAGAGTTTGGGTGCTTAATGTCTTCTAATTCAAAAAGAAAAATCAAAGTCTTGTGTACAGCTTCCTTCTGTCGGATGCTGAGATGAGGGTTAGGTGAGCACGTAATAGAAACCTGGATATCTGAAAGTCACATTTCCAGCTGCATTTAATACAAGTGTAGATAAAATGCATTGAAAAGGAAGGGGTTGTTTGGGGGTGTTTTTGCATTCTTAGTGGGTTTAATGTGTACTACTCTGTCACTCTTGGGAGAACAGTCACCTGCATTTTGTTTCCCGTGAGCTTGCATCATGGCATTTTTCTGAAGCACTGGTGTGTCGGGAGCTCGCTGTACGTTCATCCGCAGCACTGGGAAGAAATGGCTCTCTGGCAGTGGTGTCAGCGGCGTTACACAGATGAGAGAAAGCGCTTGGCAGCCGGCAGGTATTGGAAGAGGGTAGGAAAAGCAGGTCTGTATGTGTCTGGCTGCCCAAAAAAACGTACTGATCTTCAGAGAAATGTATTGTTTTTCAATATTTTCTTCCAAATCCCTACTCCACTGAAAATGTAGCTATTATTTATAATTAATAAATTAACGGCCTTCATCCTGAACCTGTAACAGAATGCAGAAATCAAACATATCTGTCTTTCAGTCCAGCCAGAAGTGCCGATTCATGTTTCACAGGAGCTCAACAGGCATTTCTGGTACTCCAGAGCTGATGGAAGATCAGGGAGGCTATCGCATTGCTTCGCTGTGATAGCAGAAACACCATGGTACCTGTCCTAGGGACTGAGGTATTTAGCAGCCTGATGCACCCTAACTGGGGCAGTCCTTTATTTATCTTAGTTTGTTTCGCTTCAGCTCTTTTCATCTGAGGATTATGAAAAGTGGACTTCACCCTGTGAAGCTGTTACCATAACTGTTTTCGGATGGAAAACTGAGGCTCAGGTAAAATGTGACTTTCCAAAGGTTACTTCACATGCCAGTAGCACAAACAAGGAGCTGTGCATCTATCTTTCCTGAGCTGTTACTTTTCCCCCCACACTTTCTTTAACCATGTGGGAAGAAAGCCATCTCTACATGGGGTCTAGCATGACTTACGTAAGCAAGGATCACTTAAATTGTCAGGTGAGACCTTCTGCTGGTGCAGCACAGAGGGATAAATTGGTCGAGAACTTTGTGGGCTGCTTCGCAAAAGACAAATGACCACATGAAATTTGATTTGCAGAGAAACTGCTTCCTACGAGAAAGCAGAACCTCAGCATAGATCTGCAAACTAATGACGTAAAAATAGCTTGGATGATAAAAAGCTGCTAAATAGAGTTACGTCAGCAATTGGGATGTATGTGAGAGACAAGTTAAACTGATCTGAGTTTGGAGGAAATTATTCTCTCACAGAGTTCCTCAGGTTTAACTCAGTTAGTGCTAGGTCACTTTTAGTTGAAGCAGAAGAATATTTATTTGTAGAAGCCTAAAGTCATCTTCCTGTAAAGCAAAGCAAGAAATTGCCCAACTGTAAGCCTGAGCTTGCTCGGAATAATCCAAATTCATTTTGAAGGACTTCAGAGATATATTTCTTTCTGAAGATTCCCGTTCTTCTGTATTTTATTTTTTTTTTTGCCAAGTGAGACATTAGTTACTCCTTGATTATTGCTTATCGCTTTATACTTTTTCATGGAGACAGCAAGGGACTGCGAGGCTGTTAATAGCTATGCTTAGATCACCTTTCTTTCTCAAGCATGGTTTTATTAGCTTAAAAATAACAGTGAGAGTGAAGCATTTTTAAGTTCCTGGGGTGTGTGGTGGTTTGGTTTTTTTGTTTTGTTTTGTTTTTTGTTTTTCTACTGGAATCCTGAGTGCTTTCCAGAGCATCCTCAGTGAATACCAGAAATGTGTAGTCTCATTTTTCTTGCCTTGAATTGCTACACCCCAACAGCGTTGATCAACAGCATCGGACATGGAAGCTTGCCTTAAGTGGTCTTAGTCTCTTTTTCATCCCATAGTTGAAAATTTTCTTTCATCTTTTCAGATGTTCCTAAACATGGCAACAAGCATGGCTCTGCAACAGATGCAATTCTTTCGAGGTCTCTAGGTAACATTTTAACCTGTGTAATGTTCACAGCATAGCATCGTAAGTAATATTCCAGGAAATACGCTGCTGCTTGTTAAAAAGGATAGGACCCCAGAGATGCCTTTAAATATGCCTGTAAAGTGAGAGGTGCCAAGAGAAAGATAATATGGCTGATTATAGTTATTTACCTTACATTTTCATTCGCCCTTAACTGGGTGTAATTTAGGGGCATGAAATCTCTTATTGGAAGTGTATTTGCATTAAACAGCTCTAAGCAACCATGAAAGTGCAGAAGCTGAAAAATTGACAGACTGGGTTCCTAGAATCCCAAAGTAGCATTTTTGTAATAGGCATACAAACAAATCAAATAAACATGTTTTGCTTCAACGATTTAAAGAATATGGTCTTTGGAGTAATTTGTCTTTTTTTTTTTTTTTTTTTTTCCCAAACTATCATTTCTAACCTTTTCATTGCCTATCTCTAGTTTGCAGCTCCTCCTAACAATCTGCAGCAATTTCCAACCCAGCTGTTGTGGTTGCAGAGCATTGTGCCTTTGTTTAGCTTTCCCTGAGCTATCAAATCGGCCTATAAAGGGGATTACCTGGCTGGTGATGTTGTTTTTCAGGTCTGCACTTTTTAACAAATAATTGTTTCACAGTGGTTTTTCAAAAAAAAAAAAAAAAAAATCCAACAACTCTGAAAATCAAACTTTACTGTTGGATGGAATCCCGTCTTGCAAGTAGGTACCTTTGGTTGGCTTTGATAATCTCCCTCCCTTGCTTTGCAAGGGATCATAAACAAGTTGAAATCAACTGCAAGAATAGTGGATCTTTTCAATCAGGCCATGTTTTTGTAGCAAGACTTACATTTTCATGTGTGCTTTATTTAAAAAAAGACCTTTTTCATCTACTATGTTGGTGTGTGCTAAGCCGGAGAAATTTGTAATATGACTGTGTACTATTAAACAGGTATGATCTTCCACTTCTACCTCCTAGTAGTTGGTCTGTTCTTTTATATCCATTGCCTCTCCCACAAGGCAGTTTGTGAAATGTTGCGATCTTTGTATGAATGGAGTTATTGAAGTGAAAGGCATTAGCAATATTTATTTCAGCAGGCTGCGGAATTAATGACTAAAGAAGAAAAACTGGTAGAACTTGCCTTTTATATATACAGTAGAGTCTTTAAGAAACTTAATTCGTGTTTAAGATTGTAGACGTGTCTGTCTGAATTTATATTACAGTATGTATGCTCTCCGTATCATGCTGTGTTGAAAGTTTTCTAATGATATGTGTTATTGAAATGTATCTATAGTATTCATTTTTGAGTATTTTCTTATGTTGAGTGCTAAATGGAAGCTAGTGTCTTGCTCTGCTCGGTACAAAAGATACATTTACTGTACTTGAGTGTCATCAGTTTTGGTTCTCGTTTTGCAAACAGTACATTTTAATTAAGGCTTGTCACTCGAGATCTAATGAATACATTTACTGTAATGTCTCCATCTTCAGGAGGTGAATTTGACTTAGAAATTGTCTCTGTCACAGAGGGGCTGATAATATCAGTTTAAAGATTTCTTCTTTTCCTGGGGAAGAGCAGTTTGCATGGTTTGTGCTGCTCTTGCTGGGTACACGGGGCAGGGTAGCAGCGCTCGCCTAAAGGATTGCAGAACAATGCTTACTGCAACGTACAGACAGACAAGAAAAATCCCTAAAGACATGTATGTACATTTAGCTCAGAGAATGTACTTGCATGAGACTGTCTCCCCCCGCCTTTTTTTTTTCTTTGACACAGTTTCAGAGGTGGTTTATTGATTATGTTTGGAAAGATTAAGAAATTCCTCTCCCCAAATCATGCTTCTGTTAGCATATGAGAGGACTTTGATCAAACAAACAATGAATTGTCTAATACACTCAGTTAAAAACAAAAAATCTGATAAATGCAGGTTTCAGTTGACCTTTTACCTCTGCCTGTTTCTACTCTGGTGGGTGGGGACTGTGCATGAGGAGGATTGCCAGGCTCCTGTGTCTTCGACTCGTGTTGCTGTTAAAACTCCTGCTTTTAATGTCAAGTCAAAACCATAACTAATTTTACTGTCGTGTAAATGCCATTTTATGTCTTGTAGTTGCGTGGGAAAGCACTGAAAAGTGAATTTGGAGTCTTCAAGAGGAAGAAACTAAGCAAAGCCTCAAAATTGTTGCTTTTCAGTGTTGCGGTATTTTAAACTGAAATTATTTTCAGCTAGTTAAGTCAAGATTATATCATGGTGCTGTCTTCTGGTGCAGTGTTGTAGAGGAAAGGCTTTAGCCCCCAAGCTTCTTCCCCAGCCTCTTCTAACAGCAGCTTTTACCTTCCCCTTACCCAGACTGTGTGACATCAGCCTTTGTTAGAAATGCTGGGTTTTGCACCGAGGAAGGGCCCCGTGTGGGGCCGAGATGAAAGGGCGATGCCGGGGGGACCCCAGGGGGCACAGGAAGGCGTCCTGCCCTGGGGTCTCTGCCGGGGAGGCTGCCCACCTCTGGGCTCTCTTCTTCTGCCCGTCCTTCAGCCGAGAGTGCCGGGCGGCGCTTTGCACGACGGCGAAACGGCAGGGTCGGGCAGCGCCTGTGGCACGGGGGGGTTGAGAACAGGAGGCACAGTAAGAGGATGGGAGGAGGCCGGTGGGGTCCCCCGAGAGCATCCCACACCGCGTGCAGTACACGGATGCCCAAAAGAGAAGCCAGTGGGGTGGCGGCTTGCTCGTTGTCCTCAGATGTCCTGGTTAGGGACTTATTTGGCAGGTGGTACCCGATTCATCTCAATCATCCCATGCAAACGTTTGGGAAGTGTTACTGCATCTGTTTTCTGGGTGAGGAATCGCGTCACACCGAGAGCAACGCCCAGATTTTCAAACGAACTTAGGCGCTCGTGCTCCGGTGCCCTCACCCGGGGTCCCAGAGGAGCTCTGTGACAGTGAGGGAACCAAGGCCGGCCTCGCCCAAATCGCGCCGCGAGGCTCGTCCTTCCCTCCGACAGCCCGTTCCTGCCGCAGGGGTGGCGGGAGCAGGCTGGGGACCGGGACCTGCTGCAGAGGGGGCAGGGAGTTCAGCGCTGTGAACGGGCCGCCTGCGAGGTGGCAGGTTATGGCTAACGACAAACACGTGCCACTGATAGGTACGTGCTTTTTTGACCTGCCTTAATTTTTCTAGCTGGGCCTTTAATTGCCAGGGAAAGGTATAGACAAATGCAATAAAAAAAGCCAAACAAATCGGAGCTATAGCAAGGCTCTACAAGGAAATACGTTTTAGAAAGACTTTTTTTTTTTAATTAATCAGGATTTTGTTGTGAGGCTAAACCAGACTAAAAATAAACAGCTGTATAGTACTTCATTAAGCTGCCTGCTTGGAGTGATTTTCCCATTGATTAGTCTCAGGGCTAATGCTGGTTCATTCCTCATTTCATTGCTAATTAACATCAGCTCTGCTCCTGACCACTTGACCGCACTCTCTCTGTGAACATGTGCTGGTTTGGCAAGTAATAACTGCTTGCTCCTTCCCTCTTAAAAGAGAGAATTAAGGGAGAAAATAGCTATCAAGCGTAGATCTCTGGCTGCTTCTACTGTACGGAGAGCAAACTGTAAAACCGTATCGGCCCGTATGAAGGGTAATAAACATAGTTTACAGAGCGCAGGAGTTTGATTGAGGAACTATGTAAATACAGATGATGAGCTCAAGCTGCTGTATGAATTGACAGGCTTGGCTCATCTCCTGTCAGTCGAGTTGATTCAGGCTCTTCTGGGATGCTTGCGGTGCAGATTACTTGACCCAGGGGCTTACAGCCGCTGGCCGTCAGGGAGAGGACTACTTTGGATGGGCAGCACTTACTCTCCCAAGTCTCCACAATGTTCCCAGAGTCCGAATAATATGTTGGCAGTGGGTACGGCAACATAACGTAGCAGGAAGCATAACGCCACGTTTATAGCTTTGTCAGGCCACTTCCATGCAAGCAGAATATAGATGAAAATAGGGGAATGAAATACTAGAATTGGCATGGATGCACTCTGAGAAAATATCTAACAACTTTAATGAAATTAGCAGCCTCTGTTCTGGGTGAAAAGGTCAATTTTTCCATAAAACCCAAGTAAACTGGCATTTTGAAAAGCATCTACTAAACTTGGCACAGAATAAATAACGTTATCCCAAAGTCTTGGTTCAATTCCAGATCATAGCATTTTCTTTTAATTGAATTGGATATTGCATTTCATTTTCAAAAAGTCTTTTTTTTTTTCTTTTTTTTATTCCTACATTTTGAAGCATTCATATCTCAGAACTAATCAGAAACTCGGCCTTATACAAATCTATCAATCAGGAACAGTCACTGGAGAGAGAGCTTGCCTGAGTGATAATCCTTTTCTACCTACTTTTGAGCAGAATCCTAATTCACTTGTTCATCAATTATATATTTTATATATTTCCACCATTAATTTAATGGATTTAGGGCTCAGTCTTGCAAACACTTCTGCACGTGAATAACTCTATTCATGCAAGCAGACTGCTCATGTGAGTAAAATTAACCATGTGAGATATTTGTAGGATCAAGCTTTGCAGCAGTTGTGTGTATCCACACACAAAGCCATTGCCTTCCTAATTCCCCTTCTTTGATCTGTAGTAACAAGAAGCATTTTTTACTCATGAGTTAAAAAAAAATAAAAAAAATAAAATTTTAGTAACTGTACTTATTATGATAAGTAAAATAGAGAAGTCATTCCTATGTTTAAAAATGTAACCACTTTGGTTTGAGAAGGACTGCCTCCTAATTAACTATTAACTACATCATGTAGCTTTCACGGATGGTTCTGAAATTGGCCTCAGAGCAGAGACAGACGTGTAGAAAATCCCATGTTATTGTCAACTGACTTTAGACAAGGATAAAACCATATTGTGCTACAGACTTTGTTCAGTTGGAAAATGGAAGTGGAATTTTTGCTTCTTGTTCCCAGGATACATCCAGTATCTCCTCTTTCTAAAGAAGATGCCTGTTATATTTTTAACTGTTCTCATGATACTTCTATTTCCAGTCCTGATCAGATACAAAACAGCAAACAAATATTTACATTCATAATAAAATAAATAAACCAAAGAAAAAAAAAATTCCTTGGATGCTTTTAAACTGTAAGGAGTCCTATTTAAGGGAGTGTCTTGGTCAGTATCTTGCTTTTGGTAGGTCAGTAGTTGCACTCTCTTGCTTGTGTTCAGCTATTTCATACTTTGCTCTACTGTGGAGAGGTATTGGGAAATGGTAAAATACCGATTCGTTATTGGCATAAAAATAACCCCAAAGTTGTTTTCTTTCCTCTTGCTTCTGTAGTGAAATAAGCATATCCATGTACTTTAGCATGTATGTATTGGGAGCAAGCACAGTTCTCCTGCAAGACAGTGTCCAAGCCACTTGCTGGCTGTCCCACGTTGAGGTGAGCTTTCTGGGCAGCTTCGCTGGCTGCGGGATGTGGGATAACACTGGTGGGCAGCCCCCGGGGCACAGGGACAAGCTCTGGAGCCCCCATTGCAGGGTTGGAGGGGACTCCAGAGAAGAGCAAGAAAATGAGCCAAGCACTATGGGCAGGACTGCAGCTTGGAGGCAGTGGGTGCCTGCAGTATTGCAGGTTTAGCTAAAAGCAGTAAATCTGTGGACAGTCCTTGCCTGTTACCAGAGCATTTAATAATGAAGTTGAAAGCTGGGTGTTTTCTGTTTTTCTTCTTTGCCTCTTCATTCAAAGAATGTCAAAAAAAGGAGCTAAGACAGTTTTAAAAACCATTATGAAGGTGGCATGCTTTAAATAAGATCTTAGAGGAGGCTGATTTGGGTGACAGGGACTTTGTGATCCTCAGCAGTGGGACTATTTAAGATATAAACCTTATGATGCTCTTTCTGGCCTTGTTACCCTTGCTACTTAAAAAGAAGATGAATCTTTGAGTTTTCATAGTTGAAAGTTACTGTGAGGGCCTCCAGTCGTTTGAACTGTAAGTTGGCATATCATATTAAATAAGCCTCAGTAGCTACTTGTTTCACTACAGGCTGGAATTTGGTGAATAAGGTACAATTAATAGCTCTTACAAACCTCTGGATGGACACCAAAGGAGAGGAATAATACAGTTGCAGTATTACAAGTCAGCAGCATATTAAACATTTTTTTTTTTTTTTTCCTTAGGAAAGGATTTCCTGTAGAGGTCCTGAAGAAAAATAAGTTTCATTAGTTGAGCGTCGAGCAGAGATAGAGCAACAGGATTGATTGTAATAAGCCTCTCCTTTTTACCGAAATCCATTACTTTCTGAGCTATTAAGTGATGAAAGGGATTAAGAGAATAAAAAAAATATAAGTGGGACTGTATTCGTAAATCTAATAAAGTTGATAACAGTAGAGCATTTTGTGAAATTTGCATGTGAATTTATAACATCCTAATCCGTCGGCAGGCAGTGTTGCGCTGCAGAGGGAAGGGGGTGCACCGTGCATACAGGATAAAAATGCAAGAGCAGAACTTCTGGCCAAGAAGCCTTTTTTTTTTTTTTTTTTTTCCATATGGATATCCATATGTTTTATCACAGATTACATACTTTTGGTGCCAGGATCCATATGTTTAGCTTTTGCTCAAATAAAAGACTAAAATCATTCTTCATTATCTCTTTCTTCCTAGCTGGTGTTTTTGTAGACATAACCAAATGTGATGCTAGATGTTTGGGGCATACCCAGATAGGATGCAGTTGGATCTCATCAGAGGTATTTAAAACCAGTACATGGGGAGTTCAAGGGCTGGATTATCTTCTGAGTATAATGCCCCTTGACAGTGCTCGAACAATGCAGGGGGTGCTATCATCTGATTGCAAAGTCCTGACATGGTTTTCTCCCTATAAAAGAGAAGCTCCTTTGAGAGCAACAATGAGAATTTTCCTCCTTTTTTTTTTTTTTTTTTTTTATTTAATTCTCAACCTGCACCTCTGCCTCTGTGCTTCTGCTGAGGGGTGTGTGATGCAGGGAGATGGCTTGACAGACCTGTATTTTACTTCTACCTTTTCTGTTTGCCCAAGGCCTGCAGTTGATAGAATAGCAGCAGAATTTAGAAGTGCTGATATAGAGAATTTGGGATTGGCGTAAGGATGGTGCATCACCATCTCCTTGACATGACCCAGTCTGCTCTGTGCCAAGCAGATATCACTCACTGAGCATTGTGCCTAATAAGGTTTTATTTTTCCTTTTCTCTCCCCCCCCCCCCGCTGGAAATGTTAATATAATGCTTGTAAGGGTCTAAAACGCTATTCAGTGTCCACAGTTAGACCTTGGAATAGGTACCAAGTAACCATCAATAGTAAAATCTGCATGTTGGCTCTCTGGTTGGATTCCATCTTCACTTGGCCTTCCAGTCCTTAACTTCTTTGCTGGGACAGCATGTGGTAGAAAAGTAGCTGTGTTGTGTGTGTTTACTTCTCTTGGTTGGGAGTTTGATTGCCTACCATCAGGTCCTATCACTATGGCATTTTTAACTTGCAGAAGGGATAAGGAATATCCTGTAATTTTGAATAGGAGAAAACTAGGGTAGTCGTAATTACAAGCATTACAGTACACAGTTTCAAAATGAAGGCAGCAATGTGAATATCTTATTCACAGTTCCCGCCTCTAGCCCATGAAATGTAACCCTGAGGTAGGCTCGGAGTTATGCTTTATCCTCTGTGTTCCTGACAATAATAGAAATTATTGTGAAAAGTTAATAACCATTGTGCATCGAAGCTGTGTTATCTTTCACGTGGAAGAAAGAAAAGGCAGCTACCTTCTCTGAATGAACGAAGCAGTAGCATCTTGACTTTAGAGAGGGGACAGTCAGTGCTGTAAGAATCTCACGAAAGCAGCTACATCTTGGATAGACTCATATTAATTTTCAGGCTAACCTCACTCTCAACAGAGGCAAAAGCAAAACTTACCACTGATATAATTCAAAGCAGACATAGCTCCTGATATTATCTATACAGAAGCTATAGAGAAACTTAACCTTTCTTTTGAGATTTACTTGTAAAACTATCATCCATTTGAGGTTGAATTTAGTTTGCATTTCAGTGGAAATAATCCATCATTTTTCAGCTCAACGTTTCCATCCCAGGGTTGTGGCTCTGGCAAGGTCAGTGGCAGGTTTGTAGTGATTCGCCAGCTGTAAGCTACCTCATGGGTCTTGATTGATAGTACAGTGAGCCACTAATCAAAAGAGATGGCACACAAAGCACGCCCCATGCATGGTGGTGCGCCCCATGTGTGGTGGCCTTCTGCGTGCGGCAGTTGCTGGGCACGATGGTCAGACATCCCAGTTCTACCTCCCTGGCTGTCTGGCCCGTGCCTGCCATCCCCACTGGAGATGCCTCAGTGTGAGGAGCTGGTATTTTGACCCCCAAGTTGGCACGAGCTTGGCAGTCATCTACTTGTCGTATTCACGCAGGGAGGATAGACTCTAAATACTAAATGCAACTCAACCTGATTGTCCAGAGAAATTGAGTGACATCTTTCCTCCTTTCAGAAATGATTCTCTTGTAAAAATGCTGTGCTTCCCCCCCCCCCCCCCCCCCCCAGCGTTTGAATACCAGATTGAGCTAATTTTAAGATTCTTCAGGGCAGTGGCCCTGCATTCCTTCCACTCCGCTATTCCTTACCACATTACCTCACCGCATCAGCACTCGTATCTCCTGCTGATGGCATCCAGTTTCCATTCCATTCACAGCAGCCAAGGATCATATCTCTGATCCACTTAGAAACACAATGATCTCTACCCCTGAGAATGCAAACGCTTTCTCAGTCAAATCTATTGATCTACAGGGCTCTATTTCTGGCTTTCCATTCACTCACTTGATGTTTGGGATGCTGCATATACTTTCTGGGGAAAGAGTTAAATTGGTTACTAGGAACTTGGTGAAGAACGTTTCTGCAGAATCCAAAGATAGAAGTGATCTCTTATATTCTTGTGTCTATACAAATACTACACTTCTTAACTGAGCAAAATTAAAAGCTCCCAGCCAGCACTGTGACAATGATAGACCTGAGTGTCTATCATGTTCTTATTCCAAGCCGATTCACTGAGCGTGCTAATGTTGAGTTGAGACAGGCAAGCACATACTGGCTTCTGCAAGGGAAGAGGTAAACAGTTTACACATGGTCTCCAGGAGAGGGGGATTTAAAATCTAAAAAGAAGAGACGAGACCAACAGGCAAGGGCATTGGATGTGAAGAATGACGTGGTTTGACAAATGTACAAATTCAGTGAAACCGCTTTAATGAAAAGCAAGAATTGTTTCTGAAGAGCATTGCTGTCAGGGAACTTGGCACCTATGGGCTTGACTCTGGGCTCTCTCAGAAGTGTAGTTACAAAGAAAAGCAGGGATTTGTGGGGTGAGTATTCCAGCTTCCCCACACAGGTTATGCATTGAAATAGGCCTCTCCAGGAGGCAAGCCCAATGTGTGCTTCCAATGGTCCTCAGAAAGTCCTCTTCTTTCATCAGTGATAGCCCAGGCTATAGGGCAAATACACCTGCATGCCTAACTTTGGCCTTGTTGGTGTTCAGAGATGTTCACTGTTACCCCCAAATGGAAATTTGGTTCTTAACATATGGGATTTTAAGGATTTTCAGGTATTGCTCCACATTGACCTTGAACTCACGTTTAAAAGAAGTCCAGGCACCATGATGTTGAGTGAGCTATGCCTGAGTTAATTATCTAGACCTTAGACGATTTTGAAAATATTACCCATAATTCGTGTCTTCCAGGTTCCAGCTGGGCACCCTGTTTTCTCTACTTGTAGGTGACAAATGAATCCCCTGTTTCTGTGTGGGTTCTTTTAAATACAGATACTAGGTTACCACTTGGTCTGAAAGAAGACTTCTGTTATTCAACACTTAAACTGCTGGGGGCATAGTAGCGAACCTGGTTTGGTCTTGATTGTGTCACTCACTCTATAGCTGAAGTTGTTTCCCACCACTCATGGTGTTCAGTCTAACAACTGACACCATATGAGTAAGTCAGGCAGGGATGGAAAGGGTCCCAGGTGAAATAATTATGGGGTTGATTACTGTGATTATATACAATTATAATCTTAGTATATCCACAAAGAGTAGTGATTGAGAGAATTGGACTTGTGAAGGAGTATTAAATTTTTACATGGAAACTTACTCTGAAGTTAAACAGGTACTGGCTCCTGATGTGCAGGATTAGTACGCAGTTGGCAGTGAACTGTCTTGCTTCGTTTTCTCCTTTAGCCACAAAAGTTTTCTCTCTCTTCTCCTGTGAGCTTTGCCTGCAAAGATAAGAAATAAGTAGTGCACTTCTTTGTAACTTTCTCATGTAGCCAGCTCCTCTAACTGTTCAGCATGTTTGTCAGCATTTCCAAATTTAAACTGAGGGAGGGGCAGGAAATTTCTCTTTCCTAATCAAAAAATGCAGAAAGAATAGTATAAAAACATGAACACTGAAATTAATATGTAATGTGATATAATGTCCTTGTCTGGACATTTCATTGCCTTTACAGCAATAATTTAATTTAATGTTCTAAAACTCCAGGGACTTAACAGTGCAGGGATGATCCTTCCCTGCTTACAGACATGAGATAGGCTTATACACATACATACACACAGGTAAAAGCTTCCCCTCTCTTAGTCTTTCCAGCAGGTACAAACCATTGATCATCCTTGATTCCTGCAGAAATTGGGGGAGTGGGCGGGCATGTTTTAGGAAAAGCCCGGAGCTGCTTGCCCAAATCTTTGATAAATCCAGTCCTCTTGACTCTAAGTCCTGTACCTGAGCTACCTTCTTCCAGCAAATGACACATATTGTATTTCTATGGCATAAAATAAGAAAGACTAATTACTTTGAAGATTTTATTAGTTTGTTTTTCAGTCCTCGCTCCTAGTACACCATTCACTAATGCTTTTCCCTCTGAAAGAAAAGAGCGTTGAACTCTTTCCATCTACCTCCCTTATCCGTATGTGCACGTAATACGTCTATGCACGTGGCACCCATAGGTCTCACTAGAAGAGAGCGTCTTCTCTAGCAGGTTATCATGATGTGCCCACCACCAAAAAGGGTTCTGTACTGGTTTGGGCAGTGGCTTTATAAGATTTCAAGCCTCCCTTTCCCCACCCCCTCCCTCTCCCAGTTCCAAATAAAGAACTTCAGAGGGCAAATGTACTGCTGCTGGTAGACATGTAGCTACTGTTGTATTATGGGGTTTTGTTTTGGTTTTTTGCCAGCTACTTGACATTGTTTTACAGCTGGACTGTGCGGCCATTTCCAAAAGGCTCAGCTAATTCTGTTGTCCTTTTTTATCAAGGAAATTCTTGAGAAACCACAATAAAGCAGCTGTAACCCTGGCGATGCTTACAACTGCGGCCAAAAATAGAAATCGGTGCTTCATGCATTTTCTTAATGAGGGTATAGGGTTGGTTTTTTGTTTTTTTTTTTTTTTTTCCAGTGTGGTCCTTGACACCTAGCCAAGTTAGGGCTTGGCTCTAAATATTTAGTACAAGCTTTATGACTAGCCCTAGATAGATGGGGCATTTCTTTTCCCAGTGGCGCGCCCTCTCCAGGCTGGCCCTTCCTGGGGCTGCTCGGGGCAACTGCGCTCTTGGGACACGATGGAGTATCTGCAATGAGCCTTTTAGGACGCAGTTGCCAAATACTTCACAGGAGGTGCTGATCACCTTGGGTCCCCGTTGGCTTGGAGGAGGCGGCTCAGCATCTTGCAGAATTAGGCTCGTAAGCTTTTGTTATTAATAACTGCCTTCGTGTTCGTTTTGCTTACAGACAGGATTTATTTGGCTTTCGACCATCAGCGAAAGTGTCCCTATAACTGGATTTTATGCTCTCTCTGTACAAATAGAAAACCTTGGTTTGTTTGCTAACTCAAATAAGAGTTTACAAATGTGGGTTTTTTTCTGTGGCACATAACATGGCTAGTAAATGCGTATGAAACCGCTCAATGCTGGGATTTCACAGTGTTCCCACAGGCAGAAGAGAGAGAGAGATGAGGGAAGATGAATTAAAACTTTGGTAAAGTTCAGTCAACAAACTAAGAAGTGCAGACATACTGATTTATAAAGATACTATAACTTTTAAACATGTACTTTCAATCTGAAGGACTGCAGTAGGGATTTAAAATATGACTATTTAATTTTTTAAAATTACATAAATTAAGTGAACAGCCCATTAATGGGATGCCATCGGGATCACATGGCCAATTCAGTTCAAGTTATATTATCTTGCTGGCCGGATTTGAATAAGAATTAAGAAATTACTATTCAAAGTAGTATGGGACATTGATCCTCATTCACAATGAAATTCGTCACCATAACTACCTGGAATTCCACTGCTTTCACAGAGGTGTTCCACTGAATCTTCTTTATGGAGCAACTAGAAGGGAATTGTATTAGTTGGAGGAAAAAAGCTGCTAATTAGTTGTTCTGCCTACATGTTAAATGAAGTTTTGTCTTGCAGAAAGTTCACAGATAAGCAGCAAGACATGTCTAATGAATGGTAACCCAGATCCAATAGACGACAAACTTCCTCCAGTTGGTCCATTGCTTGTCTAAAGGTTCACCTCGGGGGCTATTTATCTATCCTAGCGAGAGGAGCTTGCCTCTTATTTAGCAGCTGATACTTCATATTTAAACTTGGTAAATCGAAGAATGTGTGTCAGGGTTAACCAAGCTGAGTGATACTCTTTAAGGATAAGTTGTTCTCAGTGAAATACCTTCCAGAGCCTCTGTTAAACTGAACAACCAAAATTCGCTATTACATACAACTCTTCAGTTACTCTTCACAGTTTTGGAAACCTGTTTGAAAACATCTAAAAAACATGAGCTTAGTTCAGTGCTACACTATGTCAAGAAAGTGTAAACAGTAAAACAAAAAGCTTCTACGAATGGTCAAGCAACTCGTGTTACAGTTTAAAGAAACAAAGTCGATGTTATTAATCTTAACTTTGTTCAGTTTACTTTAGAAATATTAATTTTACTAAGCAACAGCATTTTTCTTGACTGCAGTGCATTTCAAGTCAAATTTCTGTGATAATTAAAATGTGAATATCAGAATCTAATTCTGCTTTTGCACCATTTTTTTTGTTCCAGTTTAACTCCATTGACTTGCTGCTAATTTACCCTGGCATAAATGCAAGACTACTAGGCTCAGCAGTTTAGCAGGTTGAGATCAAAACCTTTTAAAACCTTTTACTGACAGAGAACCCTTGGAATGGCAGATGCTGAGTATTTGCATTGTTAAGCATTTACAAAACGTGATAGTGGTATATAAACACTAAAATGAACGCCCCCAGATAAGTTATACGTCCACACATCATCTGAAATTAGCATTCTGGAGTTTGCAGTCCATGGAAAGAGTTGCAGTAGATGGTCATGAATATTTGCATTGCTCAGTTACCTGTTGTTTCATAGGCTGGTACCTGTATCTAATGCTACATAGATGTGTTCCCTTGAAAAGATTGGCAAAAAATTTATTCATGTTGTTTTTTTATGAAGTCTTTTCAGCACCTGGGCTCCCCTAAGGTCACAAATTACTATCATAGGCTTTTTTTCCTCTTTTGTGCTTATAATAAGTAGCTATAATAAGAATGTGATAGCAGGGAGTAACGTCAGCATGACCGTTGGTTTCAATAATCCATTTTAAATAATCGCAAACAAAACACAAAAAGTGTCTGCGTAACAAAGTTAAGCAACTTGCCACTCACTGGTGGTTACCTATGTTCCGAGGTAAGAAATAAACCCCCACTTTTCTTCTTTTTTTAACCATTCTGTAGCATTCCTTCATATCTACTCACTGCCAGCATCTTACCAGCAACATACTGAGAAAGGGACTTGTCATAGGTTTTATAGCTATGACTAGAAGCAGAAGAGCCTAAAACCTTAAAGGAAAGACTAGGCTAGTAAGATTGCATTCACATTTGCAGTCCCAGTTGTATCAGAGAGACTTTTAGAGGAGCAGCTGGTGATGATCTGAATAACGATCTGAATTTGACCAAAATTCTAAACCTTTTGATTTAGCTGATGTGCTGAAATTGATCTTGAATAATATTTTTTTGAAACACAATATTTAACTTCATTTTAGAAGGTTACTTGGTACCAGTGTTCTGGTTTTGATGTTTAAATTTGAAGTCAGCAGAAGGTTGTAGATGAGGATGCCGAATGGGCTGTGCTCTGCTCTCTTCAGATGATAACGAGAGAGGAAATTTATACCCTGAAAACTCAGTTTCCTGGCATAGCATAAACTACAACCAAAGACTTAAAAAACAAACTTATATTATTCATCTTTTTTGGTAATTATTTAAGCTGTAAATGTGAGCTTGAATTTTACTTGATGAGCTGCTGCAGTATGGTGAATTGCTGAGTCCTGTGCTGGCTGTACACTGGTGTTGGTGTATGATTTATGTGGTGGGACCCGATTTGGAAAACCAGAACAAAATTCTTGAGAAAGAAGCAAATCAAGGAGGATGATGTGGGATCTGACTATGAGCACAATGTACAATTATTTTTTGTGTGACTGTCAATGTTAACTGGAAGAAATGAAATGTCCATTGAGCTGTTCATCTGACAGCAGCCTGAGATTTTTTCTTAGTTTTTTTTTTTAAAGATGTTGAAGTGTTATTGTTTGTAGTGTGGTAGCAACTAGAGACTTCTGTCCCTTTGTTCTAAGCAAAAAGCAGGCATGTATCAAAATGACAGTTTCTACCATACAGTGACTCAGCTGAGACTGATTTTTAAAAGGCTTTCTGAAATTCCTGTAGTTTGCTGCTCTGTTGTTTCTTCTTTAAAGATTTCAGTTTTCACTGCCTTTTGAATACTCTCATTCTATCTACCGAGTTTTGTTCATCTGGCCAAGGAAGAGAAACTCTTCAGTGTGTTTTGTGTGGCTAATGGCAATTAACCAACAAAAATTGGAATAGATTTGTTGCAGGGTCAATA
Organism: Haliaeetus albicilla; assembly: GCF_947461875.1. NCBI lineage: Eukaryota > Metazoa > Chordata > Aves > Accipitriformes > Accipitridae > Haliaeetus > Haliaeetus albicilla. The sequence continues at coordinate 10,556,928 of NC_091495.1, forward strand.
AAACTTATTTTACTTTATTAAAAATAAACCCAGCTAAAACTGAATAAATACAAAAAAGGGGGAGGGCCGGGACACAAATTACTTCAGGCAGGTGCGTGTCAGGGGATTATACAAACTAGCTGTTTAGAAGCTGGCTGGCAAGCCTTCTACCTATGTGTCAGACCATTTTTTTTAAATGGTTGTGCTTTCTCCTTACCTACCTCTCATTTTAATTTTGTCTGTCTAATGGAAATGTAAAATGAGCTTGTATGACACCAGGATGGAAAACCTGCATAGTTCCCCAATTTGCAAGTCTTCTGTTGCACATGGATCAAGGGGAGTATTTGGCCTCCAGTGCCAGGAAATGTGAAGGGAATTTTCCTGTGTCAAAAATGAGTATCTAAGCAAGACGTGTGGGTTTGGGGTTTTTTTTTTAATTCTTTTGAACATGCACACAAATGCTTTTGTATGCAAGACCCATGTTCATACAACAATGGTGATTTGATCACAGTTCCTGTTGCAGGGCTTTCCTTTGAAAAATGCATTGTAAGCGCCTCTTTTTTTGGTTTTTATTTATTGCCGACCTGTGTTGGACCACAGAGCTATGGAGAATAAAAAAATACTTTAATTGAAACTTTGCTTTGCATTTATACTCTTCTGTTGTTTTGAGTTTCGGTTCAAGACAGTACTTAGGCTTGTGCTTAGGCTGAACTTGGTTCAGACAGGCGCGCGAGGCTGCGCTCATCTTTAATGCTACTTAGCGCAAGCTGAAGCACTGCTTAAATTCAAAGCGCTTTCTTACAGCAGTGTTGGCTGGGAGGGACACTGGGGCATGGAGGGACTTGACCCTTCTTCCCAGCCTACTTCCCATTTGCTGTGGGACTTGTGGAAGACTTGCTGCTGGCCCTGTTTTGTTGCCCAGTGAAGCCCATGGCAGAGACCCCAGTGCCTCACTGGTGGTGGTGGTGTCATTGCAGGGGGAAGGGAGGGCCCGCAGTGAAAGCGGGACGGTGCCTTACCTCTGCTGGGGCCGCATTAATGCGGCAGTGTGGCAGCAGCTGTCCTTTTTAAACAGCTTTTTTTTAATTTTTTTTTATTTTTTTTTTCCTGCTGTAGAGTAAGCTGACCAGATTTGCAGTTTATAAAACTGGGACAGCCTAGCAGGGGATAGGGTTGTCCACGCACCATCTTCAGGGGATAATAATATCCGTCAGAGAATGACTGCCACGACAATTGCAGAGAGGGGTGAATTGCTGTGTGCGTGTACCCATGCAGTGAACAGCTTCCTTAAAGAGAGAAAGACGGGGAAGGCTCCCAAACTGGGTGCTGGCTTTTGTTAGAGCTGGAGCAAAGCGCTTGAACTCCAGGCAAAATGTGCTCCTGTAAACTCTTCACCTCGGTATTGTTTAGAGAGAAGAAGGGCTGCAAGAATTGGTTTAAATAAACAAACAGAGCTAGTGAGGATCCTTTCAAGCTCTCGCTGCTCCAGCTTTGCAGCTAGAAGTAAAATATTGTGGATAACAAAAAGAAATCGCTCTCCTACGAGCAGTGTTTTTCTTCTTGCGCCGTGGATCTCTCTTTGTACCGGGCACCCAAGTGCGGCTCCTCTGGTTTCTTCTGTCTCAGCTGGTCCCGCGGAGCTGGGGTTAGTTGATGTTGGGGATGTGCTCCAGGGGCTGCCTGTTTTATCTGGCTCTTCCCGAGGGGCTGGATTAGTGGGGTGCAGCGAGGGAAGGCAAAGCCGCGGTCCTGCGGGCGTTTGAAGGTTTGTTAATGTAGCTGTTGGATGAACAGCGACTCTGTACAAAACTTTCTGCCGGTTTGTACGCTCGCTGCAAGTTTTTCAAGGGGAAAGATTTTTCCCTGAGTCTTTTTAACTGATGTATAGGGAAAATGAAACACAATTTGAAACAATCTTTGTTTCTTCTGTTCTGTTGAGGCCTCGGGGGCAAAGAAGAGCAAATAGCCCCGAGCCTACCTGATGTGTGTGAATACCAGCCGTGTTCAGAAACCTGCTGGTTCAACAAAGCCCTGTTTACTTGTTGCTCACGGGACAGCTGATGCTCCGTTCCCCTACCTGGTTCGTGGTGTTCCCAGGGGCATTAAAAATAAGAATTACAAACTTGTGCGTATAGAAAGGAGAACTGGATTACCTGGGGAAGATTATAATAGCATGGCTGTCAGTCTTCCACTTTTCCTCAGCCTTTAAAACTGTAGATTCAGTCTTGCATCTTTTCTCCTGCAAAAGTAGTATACGCATGCGTGCGTACATACGTATATACGTACATATGTGCCTCTCTGACAGCCACCCAGACTTGAATCCTACTCTTTCAAAGTGCTTTCTAGTCTCTGAACTGAATCAGAGATACTCAATAATATCCTTCTATTGGGTCTCTGTTGCTGGTTACCACTATATATCCCTGGTGCTGCTACAAACCCAGCCATTTGGATTTTTCCATCACAATTAATGTTTTCAATAGTCAAATACAGATTAGTCTCAGCTGTTTCATAGCTTAGTGAATGTCACAAGGAGGTAGATCACTTAATCAGTATGCTTTAACCAAATCTTTGAAAGAAAATAGGAAAGGCACAAGAAATTAGAGACAGGATTTTTTTTTTTCTTTTAATATGGTGATAGGACCAAATTTAGATGAGGAAAAAACTGGAACCGTAAGTCAGATGGTTTTTCCTCTAACTTATAGAAGACAGTGAACTGATAAAAGCAGTAGGAAGATTGTATTTTTTAAAAGTCTCTGATGTCTTCAACATCATTTTATTTCTTGGCTTTCACTCCCGTCTAAACAATTTAAAGACAAAACCTAGACCATCTATTTTGTGTACACATGTGGTTATCTATTTACCCATATGCATCGGTGTGTGCACATGTATATGTAAACATGTACCCCATAGGTGTGCTTTTAGAATGCTCTTCAGTAATTTTTTTCCCCAACTCCTAGATTTCAGTGTTTGACCCCGTACTTCAAAAAAACAAGAGATTAAGCAGGACCCATTATTTTGACATCAAATGCAAGCCCTAAACCGTTGCTAGGATACAGGATGTGGCACTATAATATTGCTGTGGTGTAAGGTTATATTGTCTTAAGTGTGGGGAGCAGGCCATATTATAAATCTAAGTAAGCTGATAGAAGAGATAACGATTGCTGCTCTTACATTGTAATTAAAAGGAAGGGAATGTGTATGAAACAATTCGGTCATGTACTTCGCTTTTATTTGGCCAGTAAGTGAAGCACTATCAATAAGCAATTTCATTACAGTCGGTACAGGTTTTGTATACTTTCACTTTCCATCTGCATTAATTTAGAGTAACTCTACGGGTTTATTGTTGACTGACACCGGTTTAAGCAATGCTAAAATTTGGCTGTTATGTCAGGCCTGTTAATTTTCTCTCTTTATTTTTCTTTTGTGATTGTATTAATTGAAACTTGGCTTCTGATTTCAGCAGTATCAACTCAGGGGTGTTTTCCTACACTTTCTATAGGGCTCAAAAGAGCTGCAAACTTGGTATGGGGGACATTGTTTGCCTTTGATTTTTGTTGTAGACTTGGGGGAGTTGTATAATTGTCTCAGATGTCACATCTAAATTGGCTCAGATGCAGCATCTAAATGAGCCAAATCCAGTACATGTGTGGCCATACAAAAAAGAAGTGGATGTTTTTATTACTTCTAATTGGTTTTGTCTTTTCAGGAGGGGAAAAAAAAAAACCAAAACAAAACGCACAACCACCCCACCCCCCAAACCAGGAAAGTGGAGATTTATATCTTTTTTTTTTTTCTTTTAAATCCCAGAGAGTTTTGTTGAGGAACGGCAGTGGTTTATATGCAGCCCCTGCATGCAGTTGCTGCTTGTAAAGCAGCTGGTTCATGTGGAGTGAGAGCCTGCACTCTGCTGTAGAGCTGAAGTCTCTATCACAGAGAGAAAAAAAGAAAGACCTTTGACTACACAGGTGGCAGACAGGGGTAGGTGCGGGTGAAATGTGAACGTAGCTACCTCCTGGGTCAAGTTGTCCACTAAGTGCACAGTGGGCCAGATCAGCACGGCAGCCTCCTCATCTGTGAAAATTAGTGGTTTTCATAGGTGACAGTGCTGCCAGTGATTCTTGGCTTCTTCACCGTTGTTGATGCAGTCAGATCATAGGCTGCTCCATGGGTCTTACCAAAATGCAAAAGGACCTTTCAGTGTACTTAATGAAGGTGCGTTTGTCCTTATCACAAATGCCGAGTTGAAGGGACATCCCAGCTGGTAACTCAGAAAAGTAGAGTAAGTTGGAGAGGGATGAATGGTAACTGTGTTTATTGGGGCCAAAATAGTACATGTTTGGATGGAGCCTAACCACACAAGCCATTGCAGGTCTAAGTGGTGCAATGAAAGAGGTTAGTGCCTTCACAGAGAGATACCGTGAGCTTTCCTCCTCTGGGAATGGCTGCGGTGAGTGAAGCTGCTGAAGGTTTTACTGGAATGGACTGGAGTGCTCTTGTGAGCAGCTGGTGAGGCCGAGCTCAGAGACTGCTAGTCAACAGTGGAGGGCAACAGCACCTTAAAGCAGCAGGGCTGCTTCCAGCAGGTTCCTCTGTCCTTGCTCCCACAGCCACCCAGGTGCATCCAGTTTGGGAAGCACCACAGGCTTTATTCCTTGTGTTGCCGCAACAAAAAGTTTCCTTTTCCAGGAGTAACAGGCAAGGATCATGTTCTCAATGTTCGTGTAGTCCAACCCACTGGTTAATGGCTAAGAAGGTATTTCATATCCAGCAAGTATCCGACCCGTTGACTGATTGAGAGCAGTTCTGGACAGCTGATTCAGGCTGCATGGCTATGTTCTAGCAGATGGAGTTGTGTCTGGCAGTTACTGATTTCAATGACTTCACTGTGTTGCACCACATATAAGAGGTTCCACTTTGTGCCATTCAGTAGCAGATATTTTAGGGTCATTTTAGTTAAACGATGAAATACTTCCATACCTATTTAATCACATCTGCGTGACTATTGAGTTAATTCTTGTGAAATCTCTTTTAAGATGTTAGCTTATCTTCCCGATTTTATGCATAAAGACATGTAGGTTCAGCCCCTAGGCTAACAGACACCTGAAAAATCAGATTTCTGTGCCAGGTGTCTCCTAGTTCTCTGGTTTCAGGACACTGCAATTTTGGAAGTGCAAATATAAGTCTAATCAAAATGAAGTTGGATGTGCAATAACGGAAGTAGAAAACAGTCTACACATTTTGGCTAAAATGCCTTCTCCAAGGTCAAAAAGAGAACCAGTAGCAGAGCCAGGAATAGAACCGTTATCTCCCAGGCCTTTTTCTTTTGCTTCTGTCCCAGAAGACACTATGCAAGGTACAATATCCATTTGACAAATTGCACAGTTATGTGATGAATTGCATTTATAATGCACATTTTATGGCCTCTTTTGGCCACTTCCTACTAATCCATCTTTCCTGGGGTATGTTCTTAACACTCCATAGCTCTCAGTGGCTATTAAACAACAACACAAAAATGTTCTTTTCTCCCAAATGTAGAATTTACCACAACTTCTTTGGTCTGAAGCAGAGGCCTGGAAATAGTCAGGCCTGCTCAGGTGACAGTTTTAGGGCCTGATGTCGTTCAGCCTGAGGGGGTAGGAAATAATTTTTGTATGGCAAAAGGGACACGGGAATGTCCCAGTTTCTCATTAAAAACATAAATTCCTTCTACCCCTGCATGTTTATAAGGTCTGGTATTTATACATAATTCTATGATTTGGTACTAAATATAGTTTGGACTTCTTTCATAAGACTTGTATCCTCCAGCCAGATCTTTGCCTCTCATTACCTGTGTCAAATCCATAGCAGTCAGCGAGTTACCAATTACTTTTTAACACCACGTATATAACATGCAAATACATATGCTAGCTCACTTACCAGTAATATGAATGTTTCACAATATAAAATGGTTATTTACTGTGGTTCTAATTTCTTGAATTTCTTGCAGTAAATACATATGTACTGTGGTGTAGGATGAAGTAACTGGACTGGGGCCCGAGTTGCTGGGACACATACAGACTTAGGCTAAGGAAGTACCTCTGATCAGGACAGCTGGAGTTGAGTGAAAGTCAAGCAGGACTTATGGGCGTCCTTGAAGTTAGGCAAGTAAGATCCTGCATAAGGATGCATCTGAAGTATATGCTTCAGTGTTATGTTGAGCTGAAGAGTTGTCAATGTTTCTGAGGCATCTTCATGGTGACAGTTGGATTTTTGGGGCTGTACTTATATTACTACCACTAATGCATCATGGTCTTAGAAACATCGCTTAACCTTTCTGTCACCTAGTATATATACCTGTAAACCAGATATAAAACCACCTACTTCTCAAACATCTTGCGAGAATTAATGAGTACTGAAGTGCCTTGAAACTCTTGGCCAAAAGTCATGTACAGAGGTACGAAGTAGTATAATTGTCTATGTCTATAATACCGTGTCTCTACATAAATGCATGTGATTCAAACCCACAGTTCATTAAGAAAAAGAAAAAAAATCCAGGTGCAAATCTGAAAATATTGCTATAAAACTGGGTCTTAAGCTCCATGACAGAGGGCATAGATGAAAACACCTTTAACAGAAGTTACCTTTACTTTAAATTATCATTGTGAATGTACTTAATTTTCAACAAACCTTATGACCCCTTTTGCTCTCCATCCTTCTCCCTAGAAGACTGGGAAAAAATAAACTTGTTACCACACCAGCTTTATCCTCCTGCCTTTGGCATTTTATATTGTGTTTCAGCAAACATGAACCACGAAAAAAAATAATTGTGTTTATTTTTAAATATGAAACTATGCGGACAGTATTATTGTTGCATTTCTTGAAATGTGTCCAGAATTCAAACCTGGAGGCAATAGACTTGTGAGAGTGAAATTGGCCCTAGACAGTTAATAAATTCTGAGCAGAGATGCATAAATCAGCGAGGGTATTTTTCAAACTTCTTTTTTTTTTTTTTTTTTTTTCCAAAGGGGTGGGCATGGGGGAGGGAAACGTCTTTGGAGAATTGTTTTCTATCAGTTCAGAAAATAGAGAAAAGAATTCAGCAATACCCAGTGCTGGTTAGCAGATTGTCATTTTTGGGTTTGATGTTCCTGGGTTTAATTGTCTTTCATGTGAACAATGGCAGGAGCTCTCTAGTGTGCCATGCGAGCATGATAAAAGGGGGCCGTTCTTGCATAGCAATGCCTTTTTTTTATTATTAGCGTAAAAAATTAGCAAGCTGGAAGTCGTTAGAAGGAGTTCCATTGGCATTAATTGTAATGCAGCCTGAATTTGTTTGCAGACCAGTGCGGCAAGACAATAGCAGCAAGGAAAAAAAGCAATATTAATAGCCTTTTACTTATTGTATCATTTTAGTGAGCCTTAATAAGGTGTCTGCTGTCAACTGGAATTTATTAAAATAAAAAAAAAAAGACATGGTAATTGATGTATTGCAGTAAGTATGGATGAGGGCTCAACTTGATTAATGTATGAGTTGGCTTTTTAAGGCATTTTAAAAAGGCTTCTTAACTGGGTCTTAAGAGACTGGCACAAGCCCACTGTAAACTACCTCATTGCAGTTGGAAAACAGCCTGACAGCTGCTGATGTCTCCTGTGGCTTTGCTTTTTTTTCTGATCAGAGAAAACTGAAGTAATATAGTCCTCGTCAATAATTGCAGTGCTTAAAAATCTTATAAAGGGATTTCTATTCTTCCCTCCGGAGATAACTTTTCAAAGGTTAAATTAGTTTTACTTGTGTGTGCTTCAAATATCTCAGCTCCCAATAAGGATCAAGTTTTGTTTTAAATAAACTGCTAGTTTGTGTGTTGCATTGGATTAGCACCTTGCTGAATACCTTCTCTTTCAGTATGAGATGGACACTACAAAGCATTCGGTTTAAGTCTAGCTGGAGTCCTCCGCAAAAGCCTCAAGATCCCGGCTCACTTGGCTTGTTTAGTTCAGAGATGGGTGCTGCCTTTTTTTTGTTGCTGTTGGTGGGTTTTGTGGTGATCTTCACCTGAATTTATCAGCTTTGTTGTGCCATTTTTCCACTCGGCTAACTTCAAGAAGTAGTGGTGGAAAGATTTGCATCAAAGCCTATGGGAGTTAGGGACTCTGATATCTTTTGACTTCAGTGTGCACCTGATCTCAAGAAGGTCTCAGCCTAAAATATTCTGCCTGTCTAGGTTCTTCTCACGCTGCCAAAATGCTGAAGGAGATACGATAACAGGAAGGCCCTAATGTGTGTGAGAAGGCTGTTTTATGCAGATTATGAGGAAACAGTTTTGTAGAAATATGGATTATAGAACAGTAGTATTTCTGTAACTATATGTAGGTTTTTGCCGTAACCCACCTGTTTTGTCCTAGGTCAAAAAACAAACCAAAAAATATTTGGCACGCTGTATAGAAAAGTCGCTTGTGCTTACCCGGCATTTCAGTTGTATTTACCAGGTAGTCTGTGAGCACACAGAGAAATGCCTTGTGAAGAGCAGATGGAGGTGTCACCTATAGAAATCGTTCAGTTAGTCTGAATAAATATATTCAATATTTTCTGTTGGGGTCACCATGAGCCTAAGGTGTAAGGTGAAGCGACAGTGTCTAGTTTTATTAAAAATTTCCAGATTTGTCTCCCGGGATAATAGATGACTTTCTACTGGCTAGACTAATCAAGGTTCTTCTTTCCGTAGTGTTGTCCCCATCAGTGCTGCAAACGTCATCCAAGTAGATATCAAAGTCAAAGGGAGAGAAACAGAGTTTTAATTTGGTACAATACCATGTTGCCCTTCCTGATAGCTCTGGGCCTTTCCCAGAGGAAGTGCTCATGCTTCATTATGGATGTAAGCTTTATTAGTATAGACGTCATCAGGTTCAAGTGTTAGGAAAAGCCTCTGCTTGGTAACAAAGGCCATGGCCTCGGATAATGCAACTGTTCTTATTACTGAATTTTGTAAGTCAGTGTGGACGATACTCTACTCTTCTCCTTCTGGTTTTTTTGTTTGTTTTTTTTTTAACATCCTGATCCTGCTTGGAGATCTTGTGTGATGCAATTCTCCTTCTCTGAAGGCTAAAAAGGAGAACTTGAGTGCTCTCTTTTCAGTACGTTCCTTTTGCTTTGGATCCAACCACTTACCAGAGAAAAAGCCTAGCTGAAGCCATTTCAAAAATCTGCGTATAACCTATAGTCAATTAATCCACAAAGACTTGCTTTAAGATTTCTTCTTCTGGCTTCAGATACCAGAAGTGCAGCAGCACAATGTATGCACTTGTGAGATTTTTTAATCTTTTTGTCTTTCCCCTTCTGGCAGGTTTGCTATTAAATGAAATTGTTGCATAGCTCTAAATATGAGTTTCAGCTTCTCTTTACGTTAGTCTGACCTTTAACTTCTTTCTATGCAGGTTACCTTCTGCATGAGAGATGCAGCTGAGGGGTGATTTTTCTAGGAAGTTTCTTTTCCTGTCACCTTTATTTTATCCAGTGACACTTCCTTCTCCAGTAGCTGTTAGGTAAAACCTTTCTTTCTCCTGTTCCCTGTCAGCAGGTGAGAGGAAACTTGAATGAATTGATAGTGATACAGCATTGCATTAATTGCAGCTCTTGCTTCTTCTTCAGCCTGTTGGCCACCTGGGCTTTCCAGTTCCAAGCAACACTCCAGTGGCTCTGATACGCCATTGAGGATAACATTTAAATATAGACATCTTAGATATTTACTCTTCTAGTTACACCACTGTGGCAGATGCTGCAGCGGTCTCTTGATCTATGCAAAAAACCCATGCTGTCCCAATGGTTTCTTCATTTAGCCTAACTCACAGTTTACATAATAATTCACTTCAAGGTCTGATTCACCTCGAGTCATTTTCTCCTTCTCATTCCCTTCTCTCCTTCATTTTTAGGCATGGGCTTTCTGAAATCTGTTCCTGAATATACCCAAAGATTGCAAGCATTTGAAAGTTAAGTGTGGATTCTGATCAAAATTTTACAAATGGTTTCCATTTTATTAAGGAGTCAGATTGAAGACCATTAATAAAATGGAAACTCTGCAGCTTAATCTAACCTTGATATATTTCCAGCCTAATGCATCTGCTTATAGCCCTGTCACCGCTGGATCTGAGCACCGAGAGCATTGTTGAATACATTTTCATACCTTTGCATTACCCCCCCCCCCCCCCCCCCCCCGCATCCCGAGTTAGGCCAATTCTCCACTGTTCCAGGCATCTTTCTTTCCCTGACTTTGGCTAGAATTAGAAGAGCCATGCCAGCCTTTATTTGACACCCTGTTTGCTGCTAAATGTACAACTTGTCCCTTCTGCATCACTCCTCTTCCACTAAACATTGAACTTGTGGCAGATTTTGGAGGTAAATAAGACTGGGTGCTACATAGCTTATTTATCTGCAAGAAGAGTTATGATGATGAGCAACCCCATAGCACAACCATATCCAAATAATAAGTAGTGATAGTGACCAAGCAGAAGTCTGCAGGCCTGACTCGTAAGATTTCACCAAATTCAAGTTACGCACCATGTTTGGCTCTGCTGAAACTTGTGCTTTACTATGAACTTTATGTGGACCCTTGTATGCACCGGTGACTGTTCTTCCTCCCACCCCAAAAATTCAGTTTCCCCTGTTGATGTACAGAGGTAACCTCATCTACTTAGGTTGCAGGTCTGTTGCAAACCTGAATTGATTTATCACCAAATTGTGGATTATCCCTGAGTTGTAACTACCACATGACTATAAAATACTATTAATTAATGTAATTATTTAATAGTTGTGATTAGAAAGAAAGTGGAGTTGCAGGTGTTACAGAGCAGGTGTTTCTTTAGACATTCAAAATGTGTTTCTCCCAAGTCTTACTGTGAGACTGAACCTGACCCTAACAAATGGATTTGATAATTGGATTTGCAACATGGATCAAACATTTGGGGGTAATAGCAAATTTGCTTGCACTTGCAATTTTTTAGGTGCGTGCTTGAAAAAGCCCAGTTTCCTCTTTTATTCTGGTACCGTTACAAAGCCTGGTGCAAAGTCCTTTCGGTGGCACTGAAAGGGGTCTCGTCTCTCACCGCATCAGAGCATGAATCTCAGATTCCCTCTTCTGAAAGTGGTCTCTAGTTATTACATGAGTAAAAATACAGACAATCTCTGCCAGACATACACGGAGACTAGGTGTCTGTGCTGACACATCAATACAAAGAACTGTTATCACAGGAAAATTTCTCCTTCTAAACCTGGGCTTAAACTAATATGAAGAGACATACAAAGGCCCTGGTGGGCGACCTTTGTTCACATGAGAATGTGTCTGCTCAGGGATTTCTTAGTTCATGTTAATTGATTGCCTGATGGGATTGATTAACTAATTGATTTACTGTGGTTTGTGATTTAACACAAGGATTGGCCTAGGGTATACTTCAAAAGTTTTTGACACGGAAGAGAAATTTGGGAAAAGCTGGCACTAGCAGCAGTACTCTTTTTCAGTGCGACTCCAGTGTCTTACACCAGGTGAATCCCATTGCCAAGGGTGTTAGTACTTAGCATGAGTAACGCTTTATAGGCTGGCTTAGGGCAAAGTAAGCAGAGGAGAGGAGTGAATTTACAGCGTCTTTGTTAACCCATATTTATTTCATATAAGGCCACTTGAAGTGCATGCTAATAATGTCAGTGTGTGAGGTATCCATCTTCTCTCTTACCCTTTTGCAAGAAAAGGGAGAGGGACTACTGACAGGGTCTGTGCTCAAAATCATTGTCCCTGCCCTCTTTCTGCAGGAGTGGGCTCCTAATCGTTATTCTCTGTGTGCCTCTACTCCCCCCACGCTCACCACAGTGCATATATACTCGAGCAGCTCTTACTATGGAGGTGCAGAGAAAGGCATGAAAACCCCCACAGGAGACCAGCCTTGCAGCAAAGCGTACCCCTGATGCTGTCATTCACACATGTCTGCTTCCTGGCAAAAAATGCCATTTAGCGTGAGACACCAGAACCAAAATTCAGATCCATATGACAATTTTGAAAGTGTAGTCTATGTGCCTGGTGGATGCAGTTGAAATGGCTTTCCTGTTGCTTATATAAACTTGTTTCAGAGAAATCATGTTGTAGACCTACAGTGAGGGCGCAATAGACTTTCTGTTCATGCTCTGGGTATTTCTGGGTACTTAAGAGACTCAAAAAAAAAAAATTTCCTATTAACCTGTTTTGAAAATAGTCTTCCCATATCAAAGCATGTTTAAAAAGCAGATTGCATTTGATAGCAGTAACTAAAATGCAGTAAGAAGCTGCCTTTTGATCTGTTGCAAATAAACTCTTTTGCAGATAAATACGTTACAAGTGTATTTTTGTTCATTTGCTATCAAATTTAATAACAACCAGTGGAACTGAGTTCAACCAAAATGGTTTCATATCAGACTTTGAATACATACTTTTAAATATTAAAAGATAATGATTTGTATGGCATTGTTATATAATGCATTTCTTGTCTTCTCTTGTGTGCATGTGACAAATTCCAGTCGATAAGCCCAGGACTCTGGAGTCAGTTGTCTGGCTAGTTATTAAGATTAAGATAAGTACTGAGAAGGGAAAGATACAGCACATTGTGCTGCCCTGCTGGGACGGGGCCACCTCGGATTCCAAGTGTAAACAATGCATTAGTTCTCCCTGGCTTATTTCAAACCCGAGGTGTACACTGTAAATATTTGGGAAATATGATGGAAAGAGTGTGGAAAGACTTTTTTATTTTTTATCCATTAAATGTTATTACTAAAAAGTGAACCTTAGCCCCCCCTTGGGTCCCAAATCATTACTCATCTGTAAAAATCCAAGACCAATTTCTGTTAATTACTTATGAAAAATTACTTTTTTTTTTTCTCCCTATCCAAGCCATAAAAAAGCAGACAGACATTTGGACGGCGTTATCACTAGGCACTTCATGTTGAATGTGCCACAACAATAACAACAGAGTTAATGCTCGCACAGTGAAGCCCAATTAGGGTTTTGGGGGGAAAGGGGAGGGAGATAGGACTAGAAGGCCTGAACTACTGAATACTGAAGTTAATGCAAAGTCTCCTTATGACTTCAGTAAACTTTGGGTCGGGTCCAAAATGAAAGTTAGTGAGCACGTTAGAGCTGTTATTGCTGGTGTCTCTGCAGCGGAGTCCTAAGGGCATCATGCTGCTTTTGCCAAAGGGGGAGAAGGAAAAAGTTTTCTGTTATTCCAAAATATTACTGAGATATTAAAAAAAGACAAATATTTCCTGAAGTTCAGTTGTTGATTCTCACTAACTACAATAAATATGAGCTTTACTACAACTGGTAGTCAACACTCTCAAGACAGCAAAGTTTGACTTGTCTGTAGGATCACTGGAGGAGTGACAGAAAGCAGTGATTTAGAAAGCGTGTTGAAGCTGCGTGCTATGCAATGTAGACCACTGGGTAGCAATTAATTTTTGTTAATCAATTTAAAACTAGATGTATGAAAATGGTTGTATAAAACTTATACACTGCTAAACAGCTAACTAGTCCTTGGGGTTTGCATTTTCATTATCTGTATGTAAATCATTTCAGCGCACATGATCTAATGAGTCAAAAACTGCTCTGAAATTTGAATTGAGATTTGCAAGATGCTTTTTGAAAATCCTCATGCCCTGCTTCATCGTATGGCCCTTACAATGAAGCTACGTCTATCCTCTGATTAATCACCTCTTATGTGGAGATAGTTTGTAGGTTTTATTGTGTTTCAGAAGGGTTATTTCTAAACTCTAGGAATATCCCACATTAGTGGGGATGGGAAATTAAGGAACATTCAAAACCATTCAAGAGAAACAAGGAGCACAGCTGAATGGTCCCCAGTGACCCCTCCTAAATCTAATGTTTCTTATGTGGTAGGAAATAAATAATAAAATAAAATAGTTAACTGTAAAAGGTTATCTGACAAAACCATGCAAACTGCTTTTTCCTGAGTGCCAGAAAGTTCTATTACTGAATTAGAAGCTGTCTCTTTCCTTCATATGCCAGTTAAATCATTGTACTTCCTTAGCTCCCCTAAGGTATATGCTACGATTTCCTCTTAACCAGCAATGAAGATAAATAGTTTCTGTATTTTTTCTGTTTACAGTTATCTTAAGCTAAACCAAAATTAAAGCAGAATTGCTGCAGCATCACAGTTTCTTAAGGAATCCTGAATATAGGACAAAAAGTTGGAATACCTCAGAAAGGATATATAATACATGAAAGACAAAATATGTGTATACACTTGCAAGCATATTTATAACTTCAGTTACTAGTAAACCTCAAAAAATTGAGTAATTAAAAACGATACCTAAACTTGATGTCCTGTAACCAGATAAATGAAATGTACAGAGTGGACTGGAATATTTGGAGTACCACGCTCCGTTTCCCACCCCTTTTTTCACAGCGTGAGAATTATATCATGGTTGTGTACATTCCAGTTAGCTGCAAGTGAGAAATCACTGCTGAGGTTGCTGAAATGTCAGTGTTACATACACCGAGGACAAAAACGGATGGAATTCCCTGTTATAATTCTAATTATCAAAACTCTTATGATACAAGAGGAAAGCGTGTGTGTCCTGTATGCTGTGTACTGCAATCTAACAGAGACACTGCCTGGCTGAAAAGTCCTACAAACAAACCTGTGCCCTAATCGATTCTAGATTTTTAAACATTTTACGTGCCAGATGAGTAAATTTAGTGTCTAGCACACACGTATGGCTTTATGCTGTATATTCACTGAATACTCTTGAAACCAGCTACATGTTTTTAAAGCTCTTTAGCTGAACCCTGTACGGTCTGAAATACCCAGGTAGTTAGCATTCCTGCCAATTTGATATGATTGAGACCTTTACTTGAACTGACCTCAGAAGGAATAGAAGACTAATTGAGGCAGCCCTAGTTCTAGCTCTCTAGAGGTGTAAAACACTGCAAATGGTATCTGGTGCATGCATAAAAAGGTTTACATAGTGGAAGAGGGACATGGGAAGGAAAAGACAGACTTTTCTTTCTCCATGTCTCAGCAGCCTATTTCCCCTTCCCCCTGAAGCTTCAAGAAAAATAGAATTTTATTCCCATCTTAATGTCATTGCATGGTAAAATAAGTAAAATTAAAAAAAAAAAAAAAAAAAGAAATGCACCCAAACAATGCAGAAGGTAAAATTAGGACAGTACTTGGGTGCCTCAGGGCTGTAATTAAAGCTACCTGGATAAAAAGAGATATTCTGCCTCAGATTTATGTTCTGGGGGTGGGGGGAGAGGCTGAAAGTGAAACACAGCAAAAGAAATCCGTAATTCCAATGTATTCAACTCGCCCATCAGAAGAAATGGCATTAATTCAGGTACCCAATTACTGTAATGTGGTTCAGAGCACCTCAATAGGTGTTTCAATCTCAAGCCAGGACTAACATTTGTAATCCTTTAAATGCACTTAAGAAATTGATGTTACAGCCCCACAATCTGTTAGGGGCCTTGCTTCCTGGCTGATTGCAAAGTATCCCACCATTAATTGGATCATCAGAATGTGATCCGCGTTCTGGTCCCCGGATTATGTAAGACTGACTTTGCTCTGACGCGCTGAACCAGAGGCTTCTTTTGCTGGATATTTTGACCCTTAATGTAGATAAGTGGTATTTTTCATCAATCTTAGCTTGCATTAAAAAAGGGAAATGTCAATTCAATGTGGGGCGTTTAACTTAATTCAACATCTTTTAATTTAATACCTTGGAAAAGTTAGTCTGTCTCCGACCTGCTGGCGACTTCTGCTGATGGAATGGTTTGCGGAGTGAGGCTGGAGGCACGTCGTTCTCGCTCTGTAACACGGTCAGGTCCCAAAAGTCTCTTCGTGCTTTGTCCCTGTATGAAAGGGAAAGATAGAAAAAAACCCAAACGGTCCCCTGACCATGCTTTGCCGTGCTGGTAATGAGTTTCCTCAGCTCCTTTGGACTGTTCCCTAATGACTGCTCTACGTGCCTGAGGGAAAAGAGACAAAAAAAATTAATTCAGTGTTTACTGCCCTGTTTTCTTCTTGGACTTTGGTTTTCTTGATTCTTTGTTTGTTTGTTTTGTTTTATGAATCAGGGTGCTTTGATTAATTTGCTCAATATTCTTAACATGTTTTGGTGCTATAATAACATCCAGTTTGGAAATCCTCTGCGTGGAGTAGACCTAAAATCCTGCTGAAAATAGGGGACATTCTTTCTGACAGAAGAAGGCTTTATCTTAAATTTTTTTTTTTAATTTTATTACCAGAATAGGAACAGGACATGTCATAACACCTTTTTTTTTCTTTCTTTCTTTTTTTCCTTGTACTGCAACATAAAAGCCCTCCTAGTGCTTCTCTTCTGGTACTGAACAGATTTGTCCCAGTGGTACAGACAGAAGTTCAAAGGTGATTGCAAGTTTTGGGGGTTTTTTTGTTGGTTTTTTTTTTTTTTTTTTTTTCCCCCCAGTGAAAATAGTAAGCTTCCCAGTTTTCTGGGCATTGCAATGAGCATCAGATTCATTTAAGTCTTACCATGGCTTTGGGAAAACTACTATGTGGCATGGTGTCTGTTGGCCTCATGGTTGTTAGGAGTGAAGGTGGTGAGGTGAAGAGAATAACATTGGGTTTCATGACCAAGGCTTGATGTTTCTCCTGGAACTGATGCATAATAATCCTGGGTATGGCAATGATCTCAGTAAAGTTAGTACCCACTATCCACATATATATATGTGTGTGTGTGTATCTATATATATACACACACACAAACACACATAAAAAATCACTGGTAGAATCTGACGGTTTTGGTGTTTCAGAGAAAGAGCAAGCTCTTTTCACCTGTGTCACACAGAGGCAGAAGCTCACAGAAATCATTTTGTAGCTTAGGCTGGCTGACTTAGGTCTTCTTTCTTTTGTTTTCTGCCAAGATCTTGGTCTTATTTTTCCAACTTTCCCCACTCCCCCCTCTTTTGCAAGTCATTCAAAAATAACGCTATATTGTGGGCAGGAAGAACTGCCGAGGCACAGCAATGGTGAAGGGTTGGTTGGACTTTGTGTTTCACTGCCATCTTCTAGGCTGTGGAGATTGTTTTTGAGAGGTCTTTAGAACTTTACAGGTTGAGGAAGACCAAGTTTTTGAGGCAGCATCTTTATTTCATAAGAAATGTTTGATCCCAAGGAGAATTGGACTGAAGAGGGTGGTTCTTGCATTACTCCCACTCTGCTGCTGGCCAGGACCAATTCAAAGTCTGCCAGGTAGGGAAAAAAGGTCAAAACTTTGAGGCAGGGAGTTTAAGTAAGAGATTTGGGACAGTCTCATTAGACATCTCATCCATACGGTTTTTGCAGTCACTTAGGATGACACCCTGTGAGCTTTCTCAGCATGTCAGAGAGCATAGCTGTCCTTGTCTTTGGTCCACACTAATCACGTTTTGTAGATTAGCAGAATATCTAGGTTAGCCTTCTTGCTGGATTTATAGAGGTAATAAACACAGATGCATAAAAAGGTTTTTGGTGGGAGATATTTTTGTCATCTTGCACATGGATAGGAAAAGAACTGGTCTGGCGTTCAGAGTGAGCTGACTTATTGACAATTAATTGCACACTGAGCAGGAGGAGGCAGAGTTTCTGGTGTTGGGTTGGGGGTTTGGGTCCATGTGAAGTTGCTGTTACTCAAAGAAGGTATGTGGCTCATACATAAGTACCTGACCTTGCTTCCCTGCCCCCCCCCCCCCCCCCCCCCCTTTTTTTATTTCTCCTTTCTTCCTGATATGAATTGAATAGGATAGATATATACAGTTCTGGTCAGCCTAATTGGTGCTAGAGGTGATATGGTGCTACACTAGGACAGAATAACCTTTAGGTTTGTGCTCCTGGCTGGAGCACAAGAAACATGCGCATTCAATTCCCAGCAGTTCTCCGGCTGGTGTCTTTGAGTTGCGGTATGTATTGGTCATGGTGGTCTTCTGCCTTGGCGCTTGTACAGCTCCTGGTGCAGGAGGAGCTCACCTGGAACAACAGATACCACTGAACTGTAAATAAGAGCCCTGGCTAGAGATTCCTATAAGCAGGTGACCAGCTTTCAAAAATATAATACTTTTCTACCAAGCATGTTTCATCTTACACTATTTGAATCTCTATGCTCTCCTTGAAACAGCCCCCATGGATGAAGAATATGAGTTCAGGCTGTAATATTACATACTTGCTATACTAACATGCAAAGAGAAGTCCAAAGATGTATACTTATATATTATCCATGAGGGAATTACACCTACTTAAGCTTAAATATTTTAACAAGAGTGTTGAAAGAAGCTTGTTTGGCCATGTTCAGACCTGGTATAAACAGAATCACTTTTCCTGAAGTGAGTGAAGCTGTATCTGCTTCTGGCAAACTGAAGTTTAGCTCGGAGACTTCCAGATAAGTACTAGTCTCACAACTCAGCTCATTCAACAATGATACAAAGCTCTTTTCATAAAAGAGAAATATAAAGCAATATAGGTAAGTCTATAATTACTTTGGCCACAGAACAAACATATTGTTTCTTCCTGCTTGGAAGGGCCTAACCTTCTGTAGGGAGAGTAGGATCGGTGATATCTCTGGTGTTGATAGCGTTCTTACAGCAACTGCGTTTTCCAGCAAGCTTTGTACTAGCATAAGATGCTTCTGTTATTCCACTGTATGGAAGGGAAAGGAAACCTTTTGTAGCTTGTGGCGATGCCTTCCTGGGCAATTGATTTTAAACCCAGAGAGTGTATCTCAGGGTGTTTTGCTGTATGGAGTTGCATTGGAAGTGCGTCACTTCCAATCTGTTTAATTGGAGTCTTGGGTGACACTTCTCCGCTGCCTTATCCCTGGGTAGAAAGCTGATCTACGTTTTAGCTTTAAGTACACCACAAGGTTGGAAAGTAAAGTTGAGTTTGCAGTGAAGCAGATATATTGGCTTCCCATGCTTTGAAGACAAATGGAGTCTCATCCATCGCTGCTATACCAGTATGCTGGTGCTGTTTCAGGCTGCTTTGGGTTAGGATTTCAGTTTGCCCTTCCTTCCTAATGGGGTCCCTTGGTGGAGAATGCCATCCAAGCACAGGATGGATGAGATGCCCTAAGGACCTGTATCAGGCTTGCCTTTTAAGCAGTGCCTTGCTGAACTGTGAACTGGGCTTTTCCTGGAGTGCTGCATGAGGATATGAATTCAACTTTGAGACAAAAAAAAGGGAACAAATACCACATACAGCAGCATGTGTCAGACTGAAAGCACGCAGTATTCGGCAGCAGTATTAATATGGATCTAAAATGATTTTCTTGTGGTATCCTAAGTATTTCCCAGCGGCTCCTTTCTTTGTTCTAACTCCCTGTGGAAGGGGCAGAGAAAAATGGCTGGTGTGTTCGCTTCGGCCACTGTCAGCGACAGGCTCGCAGCAGAATTAATTCTGTCCTCTCTAATGACTGTCAGTTACCTCATTGCCGGGGAAATGGCCCCCTCCACCTGCAGGATCATAGCAACTCAGTTTTGTTACGCAGGACAACATGCTTCTCTCCTGAAGGCTGACCGCAAAGGCTGAAGCGTTTCTGCTGGCCTGTATGGCCAAGCGGCGCAGGTTTCTCTGTTCGGTAACAGCTACCTGTCCCAGGGTAGGCTATGTATCCACAGCTTGCGTGTCCGCTGCTTGGCATGTTACTGTTTTGGTTTTTCTCTGAAAAGTAAACCCTGTGTTTCCTTCACGTTGCGGGGGGGGAAGATTTTAAAAAGTGGGCAGGATGAAACAAACCCGCGTGTTGTATCCATCATGATCATAACTGCACCTGGGCTTCTCCGTTCCCTGGGAAAGATGTGTTTGCAAGACCAGGTGGATGTGTATAAATACTGCATGTTTTTTGCATTGGGATGCATGGTTTTGGGGGGTTGGACTCCTGCTTGTATTCATGACTCCACCTTTCACAGAGGCCCAACCGCACAAAATGTGAATACTTTTCAAGGCAATATTGATTAGTTCAGCAAATTCAGACCATCCTACACAGCGGTGTAAAACAAATGCCCTGTTTCTATTTCCCAAACTTGCACTCACTACAAACTTTACCCATGTAATTAGTTGGATGCTGTTGTTAAAAATGTAGGACAAAAGTGTCCTATAAGGGAGCGCTAGTCAGCGTATTTTGATGTGTTGTGAGTGATAGCTCACACGTACTTGGGTGTGAAGCTGAGCAAGTGTGTTTTAATGGTTGATTTGGGTTTCAGTGTTGAGCCCAGCTGTTCCTTGAAATACTCGGTACAGTACAGTAATTTAGAGTGTAATGGTCTCGTATAAGGAGACAGATGTGAATCACAGGTGAACTACTTCTGAGTGATGACAAGGGTGTGAGCACTCTCCCTGCCCTTGTCTTTCCCTTCCCAGTTTCTTTCTCCCATATATATTTTTTTCTTTTTTTTTTTTTTCTCCTTCCTTCCCACCACCTCTTTGCAACACAGGTAGGCACATTCCAGTGTGACTCTGATGAGCCTGCTATGTACTGGTTAATCTGTTTCTCGTGTTTGATTTCAATGACTTTTTTCACCTTGCCTACCCTAAGAAACCCGTACCGCCTCAAGTAGCTTTGAATGTACCAATAAGTGTATGTTATGGAGTGAGAAGTGAAACGGAGAATGTGTCTTCACCCAAGATCTGGAAGTAGTAGGAAATGACCTCTTAAACTTCTTTTGCTTTTTAGATCTTTAAGCCCTAAGCCACCCTAAATCTACTGTCCCTATAAAAAGCTGCATTTTAAAAGGTTTTAGGAGGCTTGCTGACCTTGCAACCTACTTTGTAAGGAGTCTGCACCCACAGCTATTAAACAAAATTAATTTCAGCACTTTTAAATTGTTAATCTTGCAAAAGACAACTTGCTTGCTCTCCAGTGATCCCACAGGTCATCATTCTGTGAGCTGCAAGCCATCACCAGGGTTCATGGCTCTGAACATCATCAGTCTGCTTGTGGTCTCCCAAATGCCTTGCAAAATTAATTCCTCTGCCCTCCACTTTTCGTCCCCAGCAGCTCTTTGAGATCTGGGCACGTGGTGAGCTCTGTGTGTAGAGCAGCTATTCACCAGTAGCCACGCCACAGATTATTCTCATTTTAAGGTTACTCTATCCTAAATCAGTGCTTCCAATCCTCAACTCACAGTAATGAACTTTGGGCAGCAGGACATGAATTCAGGTAGGAAATGACAGTTTTAGTCTTTGGAGTGTTAGGGTTTCTATTGAAAGGGCGACGTCTCTTGTAAGTTAAGTTTTTCAGTACCTGTGGGGCAGATGCTTTACCAGGTACTAATTTATTTTGAATCATCTTAAGTGTATTTTTTCTGCCTGGCCATGAAACTTGGAAATGTTGCCTTTTTTCCTCCAGGTAGTGATATGTGTGAGTGCTCTGGGGGTGGGGGAGAAAGTCTGTGCTGTATCTGGTATTATCATGCCTGGTTGTCCCTGCTCCTTCCACCTCTTTTGTCTCTGCCACTCAAGCCAATTTCAGCCATCCGCTGACTTTCATTTGGGATAATAGCCTCTCTTTTTACTGTTGTCTTGTCATGTTTGATTCGGCAGCACAAGGGTTTTAAATTAGCCAAAACGTTTGCATGCTGGGCTTACTCTGCTGCCACTACCAGTTGTAGAGCTACTAAACCACTTGATGCTGAAATTGATGATTGCTCGGAAGGAATAAGAAATTGTTGGTGGCTACCGGGAAGATTCATTCACGCCGAGCCCCTTTTAAGAAATCTAGGGGGGAGGGAGAGAGAGAGATTTCCTTCATTTTCCTGCTGCCTGGCTGGTGGTTGCATTGTGCTTGTGCCAGGTTCCTGCTGAGTGATTACAGCCTTGCTAGGCTGCGTAGTTCCTGTGATTTCAACATAAAAACAGAAGAAGAAAAATACAGAGGGAAGGGGGGGTGGGGGGGGTTAAAGCTCCAAAGACTTGCAGTTTAATTCAGTAACGTAGAATTGTGATGTTTTAACTCACTGTGCACTTTTTCTTTTGTTTTGGTTTTGGTTTTTTGGGTTGGTTGTTTTTGTTTTTTTTTTTTCCAATCTAATTTAACCCCTCCTGGCTAGAAGTTTACTTATTAGAAGTTTTACCCAGTAGAATACTCTCTGTATTGGCCTGAGTTGGTGATGCTAAACCACATCTGGGCTGTAAGCAGTTTTTAATATTCTCTGGGTTAAAAATGACCTATCATTAATGGAATCTTGGATCACCAAGAAACTACAAAACTTCTAATAATACACACACCCCCCGCCCCCCAATGCCTTTTACTTGTTTATGTTAGTGTTTAAAGATATGGAGGGCCAGAATTTATAATGGAAAAGAAGTTGACAGTGCTTGAGAAACTGTACAAAGAGAAAACAAATGAAGCTGTAGAATTAAATGTGAATGACTAGGGTTGCACGAGGGATATAATTATATTTCAGAGCTATATACAATCACATATGCAAAGTGAGAGAGACAGCTTTTATTTCCATTGAGTGGATTTGGTTTCTTCTTGAAGAGAGAGTATGTTTTAGTGCTTTTCTTTCTTTTTTTTTTTTTTTTTTTTTTTTTTAATATTCTAGCACTAGCTTCTGAGTTACGGTGATGATAAGTAGTCAAATGGTCAGAAAAGGTCAGTAAGAGACCCATGTACAATGGCTCAGGGTTTCTAAGTCCAAAGACAAACACTATCTAACAGAAAACAGTAGCAACTGTGATTTCAAAACCAACCAACCAACCCTCTATTAGCTATATATGCAAGTTCCCAGACAGTTAGAAGCGTGGCTTCAGATATATAATTCATTATACAGTGTCACAAACAAGACCCTAAATATAACACATGTGGGAATATGATTGCACAGCATCCAAGCCAAGAAAGATGTTCTCATTTGATCTAATATTGCTAACATTATTAATCAGTAATGTTCTAGAACTTTTTTCCTGATTACTAAGCCACATGTTCTCTTGCATAAGATACCCTTTTTTATGCTAAAAAAAAAAAAATCTTGTAAATTTGAGGGTGTTGGCATCCAACTTTATTTCTCTCTTGTACGTAATAAATCGCGAAGAAATCATGTGAATGACTAAAGCTCTAAAAATACAAATCTAACTAAGAGCCTGAATCTCTGGGGCCTGGCAGTGGCATGCTGTTGTGCAAGTCTAGCTCTAAGAGCTTCTGTCTGTGCCAATTAACAGTAGATTGGAAAGCCAGGCAACCATGATGGGTTTAGTCCTGTTATCTGTCTCTAACTACTGCACTGTTCAGAATTGCTGATTTCTCTGCAAAATCATGACAGATGTATTACAGGAAAATGTATTGGTCGAGTAGCTAGTGAGAGAGTTAATGCAAGGGATAATAAGTAGCTAAGGCTATGTCCTCCAGCAGACTTTGATGTGGTTTGATAATATATGGGATGGGTCAATCTGCCCTATTAGCAAATGTAGCCAGTTTATGCTCTACATACAAACTAGAGATTTGATAAAGCACTAAATTAGTTTTCACAAGGTATTAGATGTTAGATACTTAATGGGATCATCATGCTTTTGCTACACTTGGTTAAGATGTGTTCTGTAACAGAAGCATGCGGCAGCATGACATTTCACCAGGAAAGGAAGCGTGTCTTGTGACTGAATCACGAGTCTGGGAATTATAACGTCCAGGCATTGCTTGGCTTCCGAATTACTGTCTGTCTGATTTACCAGAGAGGTTTCTCTTTTCACATCTGCAGAATGGGACTGTGTCCTTCCCTTTCCTCTTTGCCCCCTTGTGAAGCTTAAGTGACCAATGCTTGTAAAGTGTTGGTTTGTTTTTTTTATTCTTGGATGCAAAGGGTGCAAGTAATCATAATTCTGTAAAGCTTTGGTTGCATGAGACTAATACTATCCCACTCAGTAGATGCTGGGAAATTCCCTACACTTAACAGCAGAGAATTTACAGGGTCAAGCAAATTTTAGTAAGAAACCTTACTAGAGTGTGAAAGGAGAAGCTCAGGGTTTTGATGTGGTGCTCCGCAACCATGCTCTGCATTCACTCTGCCAGTGTTCAACTTGTATTGAAGTAAAGCCAATAGTTCAGTGAAGCTAGTAACACTTTTGTACAGCCAAAAATCCATTGGTAAGATATGTCACATGAGGGCAACATCCTTGCCTTCACACATTTGCACCCATTCTACCAGTTGGGAATGTAGGTGAAGGCGGCGACCTTCCCGGGGCCACATGGCAAGTCAGTCCCTGAAACGGGTCCTCGCTCTGAGCATTCCCCTTATGCGAGCTGATGTTTCGTCCACTAAAGCAGGCTGCTGCTTTGGTTCGCTGGTAACACGTTTATAAGCTTGTGTCTTCACCATCAAAGAAAGGGCTGTAAAATGACCTTTTTTTTTTTTTTTTTTAAGTTTTGTGTCTTTTTTCTTGTTAAATAAAAATCTAAAACTGCTGACAGCAGTGTATGCCCACAGCTACCTTCAGAAAACTATGCTTTAAAACCCATTAAGCGTTTTGTATTTATCACATGAATCTAAGTTTTGCTGATGTTATTTTTCCCTGTGTTTACAGATACTGTTCTTAATTACATTTGAAATACATCATTTGACTTTCTCTAACGCCTTAACTAGTTATGCAAGTAGCCGGTCCAGAATGACCACTGCCAGGCTTTGCGCTTCTCCTAGCGCTAGGGAGACATTCCTACCTTTTCGTGAAATGCAGCAAGAGTGTCATATATAAAACAATCCCATTTGAAAGGATAGAAGCCCCATCCCAATATAGATCACAGTGGAAAATGACTCAAAATTACATGACAGCTTCTCCCCGTTTACCCCCCCTCCCTCCTTCCCTTTCTCAGCTTGTTTCCCAGTCAGGCTGTGATAAGAAATGCGCCGTGTATTGTGACATTTTAGTTTACTGTTACTAATAATGCCTTTGCATCTTTCATTAGCGTGTTATTTATAGGATCGCAAAAGGGCATCGGTACCGCTCAGCCTCTGAGGTGGCGCTGCCGGCGTCCCAAGGACTGAAATGTTTTTTAAAAGCGCTTGGGTCGCACCTTGGCCTTGGCCGCAGGCTCACCTAGCTCCGGCAGAAGCCCCGTGCCACGCTCTGGGCTGAAACCCCGCGTTTTAAAACCCGCGGAGGCCAGCGTGGACTTCGGCTCCTTGTATAAATGGGAAGACTTTGCCTCGTAACTCCTCCTAAGCCTGCACCTGATGAGCCGCTCGGAGCTGGAGGGCTGCGTTTCCCCTAATAAATTCCTTTTTGTGAACCCACTTGTTAGTCAAGCGTTGTGCACACTAACTACAGCGAGGGCCCTGTGTCTTGGGCATAAATTACTCTCGCGTGGCACTGTCTCCGAGCAGCCCCCCAGTTATGGATTACTTTGTTCTCGACTTGACAGGAACATAATTAGAACTGTTGATGAAATCTACCAAATTGTTCCTCCGTGGCCTCAATGGTCAGGAAATTTGGCTGAGTCGTATTTGTCACCGACGTAAAGGCTCTAAACACTTCATATTAACTATGTTATTAATGTGCCCTCTAATCTGTCCGTGAATTGGTAACACTTGGAGTGAGCTTGTGCTCTGATAGCACCTTGTGATGAATACATTGTAATGCTGTTAAAAAGTTTCTGGAGGGGGGTGGGGGGGGGAAAAACCCAACTTAATAAAAAGTGAAGATTTCTAGGTTGTTTCATTTCTCTGTATGTACATTTTTATGTTATAGAGTTTTGTTTTGTTTAATTGGAGATTTAGGCTTTACATTGACAGACCGTTTTCTGTTCTATAGGATTTGCTGACATTTGGGCTGTTTCATTGCCAGAGGAGGCTTTGTGTGTCCCAAAGGAAGTGAGTGATCTGGCCATAACAAATCCTGCCAAAATATTTTAACACCGTTACGATTTTCTAATGCAATGCATAGTGAATGTGACTAAAAAAGGATGGTGAGTCCACGAAGGGGGTTCGCTCCCTCTCCTCTGCGATTTGTCTGGTGGAACGAGCACCCAGGAGCTGCCGGGGGTGGTGGGAGACTGCAGCCGGCAGTGGGGGGGGGTGTTTGCCTCCTGCAGCGTATCGCTTCAGGCACACAATGGCTCACGCTTAATCTTTAAGCTAAGCTTTCAAATTTTGGCCCTGCTCTTGAACTTTCCAAGAGTCCAGGGTAATCAGAGGCGGCGTTTTAGTTATGTTAAATACATGCATTTTGGCTGCTGTAAATGTTCGGTAAGTTAAAACAAGGAAACACATGTTAGACACTTACAGATGAGAGAGAGATTAGTGGCTGAAGGTCCTAGAAGTTGACAAGCTGCTTTTTTGGGTAAAACAAACTCTTGCCTACAAAACAAAGGGCTATCTCGTGCTTCAGTATGGTTTTGAAGAACACTAAGGTGGCTCTTAACTCTGTAAGCAGCCATGCTTAGATAAAGTGTTAGAACACAAAAATATGAGTTTTTCACATGTAGTGTTCAGGGGATGAAGACAATTCTGACGACCTAATGTTTAGCGTAGAGCTGGAAGTATGGGAAAACAATGCTTTAGACCCCTGAGCTATTCTCTAAAGTAGCAGGTAAATTAGCTGCTGTTTTTCTAATACCTTGGTGATTTGCTTAGATTAACTTTAACACCACCCACTCACCCCCACCCCCCAAAAAACCCAAACTATGGCTAAAGTTAGTATTTAGTAAACAATTTAAAACCTAAAACCAGCAAGCAGTTAAAAATGTGCTGACTGCGGAATATCAGCCATCATCTCTTGTGCCCAACATACATCATGTTGGATTACTCTGGCAATCAGCTTCTCTACCAGGGTAAACTCATGTTTCTTTGGTCATTTTACATTCACGTACTTAAGAATAAACAAAGTGGCTGACCATGTGTACCAGCAAGTTTTGCTGAAGGGAGGAAAGCTAATGAGAAGTAGAAAAGTTGAGCGTGACCACAGCTTTGGAAGTTGTTCCACATGAGCAAATCCTTCCACTTCTGCTGAACGGTACCAAGCTTCTGACTGGGTTGAGCTATTTTCTCCTGACCTGTGTTGTCAGGTGCTCAGACGGACAGGCCTTTCACTGTTGATGGTGTTTCCCACTTGGATGTTTCTCTATTTGCTTGTCTTTGAATACTGAACAGAATTGCAAATTCTTATGCTCATCTCCTAAGCCCTTGTTCTGTTTTTGCTGGGCTCACTCAAACTGCCTCTTCCCTGTGGCAGCTGTACATGTTATTTCGCGGGTCCCGCGGGCAACGATGCTGTTACCAACAGGAGGGAAGTGTTAGCCTGGGAGTTAGGACTTACTTTGAGATTTCATTTTATGATCTTGCTATTTGTAAATGAAATGGGAATCTAACTCTGCACCTTTCTCATGCAAATCAATCTATTTCTAGTAATGAGCAATTTAAGTTTTTTTTTTTTTTTTTTAATATGTAGTTGCCATCTCTGGAAATCAGGATCAGAATTCAGGATGCTCAAATTAGGCGTTAGTGTGTACAGATACTCTGTTGATGACTCTATTATTAGAATAAAGTAGACCAGTACTTTCCCTGGGTCTGTTTCTTTTCACTGCTTTTGTCTCTTCTTCTCTCTCAGTTCATCTTGTATAAGCTTTTCTTCTGTTCTTTAATTTCACCCTTTAATTCATTTCTGCCAAAGCCGTGGGATCTTGAGGAGCTTTCTAAATAATTAGATCTTGTTACTTACTTGCAGTGTGTTCAAAACTGAATTACATTTTCTTTTGTCATAGTCTTGTTTTATCACTATTCTAAAATGGGACATTATTTTGGGGTATTCTTACCCCAAACCATGCTTTTGCTGTCCTGGCTGTACTTCATCTTTCTAAAATGCATTTGCTACTAAATAATTTTCTTTAAGTGAATGAGTATTGTATTATCCTTGAATGTTACTCGTTTTCTGGGCTTGTTTTTTTATTTAAGTTTCGAGTGGGAACGTCATGATATGCGTGCTGTACATACAAATCTAACTTGTGTCATTCAGTAAACCAAAATGCATCATGAGCAGAGCTTGATCCTGATTTCACTTTTGTTTAAGACTAGGAAGTAAAATTACTTCTGTAGAAACCAAGGCACTTACTCAAGGGGGAGGTGAGGAATGGGGATTTAATATCAGAATTGGGCCCTGGAATATTAATTTGATAAAACTGTGTGATCTTAGTGTCAGCAGTGGAGAGCATATGCTAGTAGACACTCATGTTTGAAATCAGGCTTCATAGTTAATTATTCTAAGAAATAGACTTATCACTTCATAAACTCTAGGAAAGACTGTTTTCTTTTCCAAACGTTTAAATTATTCAGCCGTTTTATACATTAAAACCCAATTATAACTTACAGGGCATTTCAAAGAATTTTCAAAGCTATTTCTTTTAGGAACTGTACGTAGACTGAGGCCTTAGCATGGAGTAGTTCATATTCTCAACTGCCTTTATGAGGTTTTTTTCTAACAAAATAGGGTTTCAAGAATGTTCATTACCAGACTAGCAAGTACAAATCCTAACCAGCCAGTACCACTTTCAGAACATGCGATGTCCCCTAAAACTAGCAAACTGAAATCCCAATGTGGCTAATGAGCTTCAGAATATAGCTTAAAAGTACTTTATTTCCTTTCTCTAAGATGGTAATGACCAGGTTAAAGTAAAGGTTTATTCTATCACCTTTCTTCTGCCATGTTACGCAGACTGCAAGTGGAACACGTTCAGAGAGAAATAAAAATCAAAATGTGCTGCAGGATTTTAAGGAATAAGATGTACCTGCTACTGAATGGAAAAGCTTGTTTTAAGCACCACCTTCTTGGTTCTCAGGGCCACCTTAATACTTGAGCTGGACTGGCACACATCAGTGGTGTTCTTCTGAAAACTGCCTTTCCTCAAAGTACATAAATCCATACTGTTTCTCAGAGCATACAGCAAACGTGATTTGACAGAGTCCAGCCACGAAGTTGTATGTTACTTAACCCACATGAAATCATGACATTTCCCCCCAAAATACTGACCAAAGCTACAGAATAGTCTTTCAAATTATTCATTTGGATGCTGATTTATCAGCAGAAAGGTATATGTGAATCAGATCACGCCAATCTAGGTCAGAAAATGACCGGTGTGATCGTACATAGTGCACTAGCTAGGGAGTGTATTATAAGTAAGAAGACCTAAAAGATGCACATGATGCTCGTGCCGTTACAAGACTACTTACCAAAGGCTCCCTTTTCCTGAGCATAGCAAGCTATTCCCACAGCATTATTCACCTGTTAGGAATTAATAGGACGGTGTTTGCTAAATGTTATATTCCTAAATCAAGGCTTAGCTACTCATGGACAGCAAGGAATTAAAAAGGAGGTTCATAGAATGGAAAAATCCTACTTTAAAGGCCAAATAAGAGAAAGAATAAGATTTCAAAATCAGAAACTGCTTTGCAAATACTACTGTGGGCCCAGGATCTCCTTATAGGAGAAAATAAAGCAGTTAGCTTTAACAAAAAGAAATAGAAGAGGGCTAGATAATTGCTCACTCTGTATCTTGCAGTAGAGCTGAAGTTGAGATGGTGCTTCTCCTCATGAAGGGACTGTATGAATGAAAGGTTGCAAAGATATTAGGATTTACTAAGTCACGTCATACTTGTCAATAGCTTCTCTTGCTAGATATTTAAAGTTCAAGTGCTTGTTTGCTTTAGTTAAGTGCTCTGAAGTGCTTTAAAAACCATTGGCCCATTTATATAAACAAATAGAGAAACTCACTGATAGTCTTCCCAGTCAGCGTGTGTTACCCAATATTTGGATATCCTTCCTTCGGTCTGAAAAAGCTTTGCACTAGCAACTTCTAATAGATGTGAGTCTTTGTTAATGGAATATTGTACTATATTATATTATTTGATCATAGACATTGCCTATGTTAAAACACAGTATCTCCATCACGCACAACCATGAGGAGATAAAGGGGAGTCAGTAGCTCAGACTTACTTATCCAGAACTTAGGTGTGACTTGAGAGGAAGAATAAGCTGGAGGCCTGATTTCCTTTTGGAATATTTGCAGTAGAAAATTGATACTTACACCTCTCCTATATTTTTCTTCTATCCGCTCAGCTGTGCTAACTCGGGAATCTCTTTTCGTGCTGGGAGTCAGGCAACCACATTTAAACACGTTCTCAAACCATGGCAAAATCCTGTTCATGCATGTATGACCACTCACAGAAAGAAAGTAAACTGCCAACGCTAATAGGTAGTGAAGGTGAACGTTGGGATGGTATTTACATGCTTCTCCACAGTGTTCCCAACCCGTCAGTGTTGTAGGGCTTCCCTACCAGTCGTCCTCGTGGTAACAGCTGTACCATCACGACATTGCTCTTCTGGAGTGTCCTTTAATCTAATGATACTGTTGCGATACTGAAAGCCTAAGAATGTCATAAAATTTTATATTGAAGGTTATCCTCTTTCATCTGTATAAAGAAATCAGCATTGTTTGGAGGAATCACTGGACATACCTTATCCAGTAAGGTCAAGGCAGTTAGCTCCAGAAGAAAAAGTAAACTGAATACCATCAGCAACTACCCCCCAAAATGCAACATAATGTGAGCAATAGGGATGTAGCTGGGTGCTATCTTAGAATTAAAATGGGATCCTTCATCTAAAAAAAAAAAAAAAAAAAAAAGAGGTTTGTCCTAATAATTTTGATTTGCATGTGTTTTCTTTTTACCTACCTCATATACTGTCTGTGAGATTCAGAGGGTATCATAAGCAGGTGGATTTAGAGCTGTTGCTAATTTAAACTGCATTTAATAAAACACAAGTTTGAGAGATCTTACAAATCAGTGAATGTGGCATAGTTTGAAGATTGCTTTTGTCAAGTTTGATTAGCTCAAAGAGAAACCTTTTCTAAATATTGGTTGTGAGATTAATCAGGCAATGTAAGACCTTGAATTATTCCTCATCACAGGAAAACAATGTAATATATTATCTCATTTGATGACCAGGAAAATGTAACTTTTGAGGATTTAAAATTTGTGTTTTAAAGATTGGACCCAAGGAAAAACTTTCAGACTGTTCTTTTTTAAAAATGACTTCTAATTTTCCATATTGTACTTCACTTTCTATAACATATTCCCATATTACAAGCTCATAGTACCAACATCATTATGTTGAAGGATGTTCTCATTATTGACTCCATTCTCAATTAATTATAAGTTTGTCATGTTTTAATGAGTAGGATTAAACTTTCATATTCCAAATATATGTCTCACGTTGCTTGCTTAGAAACTTTCTAAAGAAGGTGGTTGAACCATTTCTCTGAATTAGTGCGAGGAAACAAAATGTTCCTTGTGCACATTAAAAAGCATTTACCGTATTTACAAACACTTGTAGAAAAGCTTTAGTAGGTGTGTGCTTTGGAACAAAGTTTTGAAATTTGGGCAAAAGCTTTCCTGTTCTTTTCTAGCCTTCTCTGTCACAAACAGTTGCTGTCTTTGCTGAAACAAAGACTCGTATAGACATGTGTTACGCCCTGTAAAATACAGGATAGCAGAAGGGAGAGTAGCACTAATGTATTTTAGGCATACCCTAATTTTCACTGGGTGCTCTTTATTCCTCTCTGATAAATCCTCGCCTCCTTCTTTAACCTTTTTTTTTTTTTTCCTCTCTCCCCCCAAAATGAAATGGTACTTTGTACTTTTACTTAATTGCCCTGTCTTTTAAAACGGTGGTATGTTTGCAACAAAGCTGCTGCCACCTGTGCCTTTCAGATTCAGATCTGGTCCAGTGCAGCTCTGCAGGGCATCTATCAGGCTTTCTCTCCAAAGTTCAGCCTGCATTAGTAGACCCTGTTTATTCATCATATTTTCTAGCAGAAGTTTGATGTTCATTTGTCTTTTATTTCCTTATACAACTTAACACACCTTTCTCACTAGTACAGATCAAATCCTTTCTAAGAATGCCAGCAAAATATACAAACAGGATGGATGTACTCTAGCCCTGTTGTTGCCGGACTGTTCCTGCTGGTTTCAGTATGGTTATGATTTTTTTTTTCCCCCCAATCTATCGATAATTATTAGGTATCTGTAAGCAATTACCACCGATAAGTTTGGACTCTGTGTTAGTAGATGGACACCACAATATGGGCAGGTACTGGTGTCACAGCTGCATAAATCACAGCAGGTTCCTACCAAAGAAAAGCAGGTTCCATACCAAAAAGAAAATCTTTTCATTAAATATGTTTTGCATCGCTTGTTTAGTCTGTATCAAATTAAAACAGTAATGTTGCAATTTGAATTGCAATGTTAACTGATATCATAGTTTGGCTAATAACACATGAGCATGATTTGAAGGGGGCTGGATCAGCATGTTCCTCACCAGGTAGAAACCCAAAGTCCTGGTAAATGCTCGGCAGCAATCTACACCCTGGGCCATTTCTCATGAGACCTGTTACTACAAATAGGATGTAGCTACATTTAGGTATTCAGGTTTTGACAGGATGTGGCTGCTCTTTCTCACTTACCAGATGGCTTTCCATGTAGCATCACCTGTCCTAGTGCTCCTTCGCCTCACTAACAGAGTTGTGGCAAGAACTGTCGTGATGGTTGTGAAAGCTGCTTTCTGCACGTGGCCATCGTAACTATCGCATGTAGGCACCTTTATTTAGCAAGTCCACGTGGGTATTACTGTTGCAAATGTCTTATGTTTGGATACATTCTTTTTATATCCTCATTTTGTATCACATGTCTGTGGTGGTGATATTCTGCAGCCTAATCGGAGAGTT
This sequence comes from Haliaeetus albicilla, assembly GCF_947461875.1. Taxonomy (NCBI): domain Eukaryota; kingdom Metazoa; phylum Chordata; class Aves; order Accipitriformes; family Accipitridae; genus Haliaeetus; species Haliaeetus albicilla. The sequence continues at coordinate 10,589,632 of NC_091495.1, forward strand.
AAACCTGTGTAAAACCTGGTTGATCTCAAGATCAGGCTTTGTATGTCTGTATGATAGGGTATGAATTTCTTCATGCTCCCATTTGGAAGAACATCTATAACTCAGTTGTAGGTTTGCACTACTTGAAAGTAATTCAGTAAAATCATGCATGGCAATGGAAGTTTTATACTACACCTCCCCATCACCCATCCTCACACACATTTTCTACATGTATCATTATTATCATCAGCATCTGTCTTTTGAGTGATGATTTACTTGTCTCTAGGTCTCTGTCCCTTTATACAATACTAGATCTAAAATTACATCTGTCTGGAGAGCAAGGCATGATCTCAAAGATTTAATACTGGTTTCAAAATTTTATTGCCAATAACTAAATGAGAAATTGCTTTAAATTAACAGTAATTATTTAGAATGAAGTAGGAAAGAGTTAAAAAAAATTTTAAAGAAAAAAATCCCTTTCCCAGGATAACTGGGAAAAGCCGTTGCAGGAGGTTTCAGTGGTATGAATAAATGTATTTCTTTTAACACTTTTGTTGTTTAAAATGCTATTGTTTCATCTGAGGTGTGAGAGGATGTGCTAACCTTGTCAATGTGGGTGCAGTAGAGCAGAAATGATAACTGTATATACTTTTTTTTAACAAAAATACGGAGTGAGAGAGGGGGGGGAGAGAGAGAGAGAGACAACTTATTTAAATCCTGAATACAGTCAGACCTCATATGCATTGTTAAAAAAAAGCCCTAAAGAATTGCATATGGATTAGGGGGATGAATATTCTATTATTTCAGTCTGTTCTGCTGATCTTCTTATTGTGACTTTGCGCTTCAGAAATCTGCCAGGAATTTGGCTTTGCTGTACTAGGCAGTAATTTTAAATGTGTATCAAGCACTTGATAGTGTATGATTTGCGTGCTGTTGCATTCCCATTCCCTAAATTTTCCACCAATTTATTACTTTTTTCATACTGTTTTAATATTTCAGGATGATGAATATATACAGCATCATTAAAGGTAAATAAAAAATGCATGAAATTAAAAAATGGAATATTAGATGTTTCTTTGCTGTAATCCCTAGGTCCAATAGGAATGAAATGTCTCTGTTCTGTCAAGTAATCCCTAAACATGATTAGGGACCTTGTAGTTTCCACATAGCCCACATAATATTTGTATCATATAAGCCTATTTATGTAAGGTTTGAGTAAAGGTTGTTATTAGAAGACCTATAAACCTATTTTACAATTCAAAAAGATATGCTGCCTCTTAATCTCTCTACTTTTATTATTTTGCTGGAGATGGCAATACGTCCTTAATTCATTTTTCAGAATTCTGTTACATCTTTTGGGTACTTATATCATGCATTAACGACTCCAATGAAATGTATTTTTAAGACAGAGGACTGAGTTCAACAGTTCATCTACTTGTGTAGCTTCTCCTTAAATCCGCATTGGAAGGGACGTGCACCTCTTTCTAGGTCTCTTCTTTGACATCCAGGTTTAATCTGAACTGGGGGTCAGGAGATGTAGAGATTGTTTTTCTGATTTTGGGGAAGGGGAGATGGAAAGAGAGAGAGGGGATTAATTTTCTCTGTTTAAATCGTGTGATAATATATTATCAGTGATGTAGGTGCTTCTGGCAGCGTCACAGAAAGTTTTCAAAATCAGCTTTTGATTTGACGAGCCAATACCAGGGGAGAAAAAGCTAGAGAGAAGGAAAATGGGGAAAAGTTTTGAATGACAAAAGAATAAGACAGGAGAGACGATAGCTGTTTCCAGCTGTTTCTTGTGACGCAGTTGTGTTGGGGATGCAACAGCCCAACACTCCCCATTCCCTACCTCAGCTGCTTGCCTGGGCAGCAGGGATGCTCGTAGTCCCATCGTGTATGTTGTTAGGCTGAACGCATTAATGTTCAGAGGAATTCAAGTTCCTTGGTAACACAGGGAAGCTCAATAAATAAATAAGAACAGTAAATTATAACTTCTATGGTTTGAGCAGACATTCACTAAGAAAATATTTTCAAATGATAGCAGGGGTCAGCTGTGGCAATTCTGCACTTTCCATAAGGAAATTTGAGATTATATTAACCTTGGGATATCTACTCAAAAAACCCTGTGGAAATACACCTGTATTGCTTTCACACTGTATTGAAATTTTACTTTTATTTCATTTTCTGCAGTTAGGGTGGCATTTGAGCAATAGCTTTATTCTTGTATTTATGAACCGAGAGAAGCAAAACTGCTCACTGCTGAGCCTAAGGATCCTCTTCCAGGAAAACTGAGATCAATAACTGTTATCAAGTCTTCATTTATAGGGAGTGTTAAATGACCACAAAGCCCTGATGTTCATCAATTAATGGGGTGCGCTTAAAACTGGGCTGTCTTCCCCCCCGCAACCTACCACAGTCAGAACTTTTGATCTTTGCTATCATTTTAAACAGTCACTTTCAGTTATTACAATTTCTTTTTAACTAGAGATACTGTATTACAGTGGTGCCAGTAAGTTAAAGGTAAGCGATGTTTTCCCTTGCCAACCTCCTCCTTCCTGCTAGCAATGGAAGGTAGGAACGACGTGATGATACCTGAGGCTCATTTATGACCCAAAGCGGGGAATTACAATTATTATTGCAATTACTTTTGCGTGTTGGTACTCAGCAAGAAGGCAAGTGCACACCTCAACCAGAGCAGAACAAACCCTGAAACCTGAAAATAAAAGCCTCACGCGTAGACGCATTTTCAGATGCCTTTATTCCCTCAGTTTAAGTGGAAAAGAGGGATTTGGAAAAGAGAGAGCTTAATTTAACAAAATAATATTATGCTTTTGATCCTTAAAATGAATGAATTATTTGGATACTTAGCAGTATAATGTCTTTGAATAATGCTGGTACTTAAGATAGAAAAAATGATATTGTGAATGTGCTGTGTTTGCCTCTTATGATGTTTTTACCAATTTGGCATTTATGGGAAGCAATATCATTGTTGCAAAGTTTCCAAATTGCTTTTTACAGAAATCCACAGAAATTAAATCTCCTCCTTGTTATGAAAATGAAGTGATGCCTTGAGACATTGGTATATTAGCGCAAATCTGTGGAGACAATAAACCCGATTCTGCTTGCGGTTATTGTGCGTCCACTCTTAATTGTTCCAAGAAGATATGTTGGGTATCGGCTACTGCACGACAAAGTCAATAAGCGTGTGCTTAAGTATAGCATGTGAGCAGTAGCAGGGACGTCCCATAGGACCTCTTGTGCTTAAAGTTAAGCCCACGCCTGACCGCTTCTGTGGCGAAGAATTTAGCCCACGACATGGAGTAGTGTGTGACGCAGGAATAATGGCAAACTATGTAAATTGTGAGCCTTCAGAGAGAACATCATAAATCAATTTCAAGCTCCAAGAAAATAACATGAATACAAATTGGTGTAGGCCACGTGAAGATTGCGGGAGATGGCGTACCGCGTGGTGCAGTGCAGATTGGGCCCACTGTGGAGGTCTTCAGCAAAAGCCTGCTGGCGTTATTCTGGTTTCTATTTAGAGCAGCTTCAGGAAAGGCCACGCGTTTTATCTGAGAGGTGGGAAAATATAGTAGCACAGATTGTACTACCACCAAAAAAAAAAGACGTTTAGTAGAAACATGTTTTGAATCGTAGCGACGCTGAGCTCTGGACGAAGGCGCTAGGTGAGAGCGGTGCCTGGCTGGTGAGCGTTTTGCTGGGTCCTCCCCAAAACCCTGCTGGGCCATAGCTGCTGACAAAGGTGGTGACTCGGGGAGTAATGTGTGCGTATCTGAGGGAGTTTTGCCTCATTAGTAAGAGTCGTCTAACATCCCAGCCCCTTTCTCTGTCCCCTCGGACTGTCGCATGGCCCAATATGTATTGGAAGGGAACAGACACAGCATGGGTTGGAAGAGAGACCAGTTCTTGGGCAGTCCAGGTGACTCGCATCTCTTCTAGGTAAGCCACCGTCTAACGGGGCATGATGCAGAATTATTTTAACTCAGAACCATAATGGGTCTTCATAGCTGAATTTAAACTACATCAAAGTGCTGTATGTGATGTGTTTAAATTCATTGACAGAATTAAAGCAAGACTAAGGCAAGTGCATGATTGATTTTTACAAATACAAATGAATCTAATAGATGGAGGAAGGCAAGATGGATCAAATTTTAAGACCTGGGAGCTGATTTACCTACATCAGATGTTTAATGGGATGCTTAATTTGATTGCTTCTCCAAAAACTACTCACAATAGTCAAGCCACTGACTAAATGTCTGTGTAATCAAGGCCTCTGCGTGCATCTACATCTTGATTTCCATGTACAAATAACCAGCAATTAATGCTGCTGATTGACTGCAGGGAACACTTTGAGGTTCAAAATGGCAACTCCAGAGTTTTGGGGGTCTTTTGGCATTATTTCACTATGTTTTTAGAAGTGAGTATAGACAGACTTATGCAAGTCCACATAAAGCTTTTCAACTCAAGTTGCAGAAGGTTCTTCATGGCTCTAGCTAGAAAACGTCTCTCTTCAGCAAGGTTAGACACTTTTAATTGTGAGAGTTAGGCTTTTTATATTAAAACCAATATATTAGCCCACTTCTGTGTAGCCTAAAGGTCCCATTAGTGCGTTTATATTTCCATATTAAAAAAAAAATAATCAGGGAGGATGTTTGAATGGAAGGAGGAGAGCAGTTGTATATATTTTGTAGCAATCACAAGGCACGGTATACTTTCTTCTTTCTCAGGAATGGAGACATTTCTGAATGGAAAGTCAGCAGTCACTATTGGCACCCTTTTCTTTTTAATTTTCTTTTTTTTAAATCGGTCTCATTGTAATGTATCTGAAGGACTTTAGAATATTGGACCAAGGTTCTTGCAAATACAGGTTCTTCCTCATTATTTTTACTGTAGTATTTCTACAGAAGTGAATTATCAATTACATTAAGTCTTTTTATTTCCCATGGCACAGCTACAACAACTAAAATTAAGGGTGTTACGCTTGCACCACTCATTCTACTATGGACAAACTTTTGCTGTTTTCTCATAGTAACCTTTACAATGCAACCGATAAACATTATTCCTGTTTTAATGACTCCCAAATAATGTCATATTTAAATGAAATGCAGTTTGCCTCAGCAGGGTTCTTTGAATTTATGAGCATTTTTGTCCCATATCCTACAATAATGTGACAAATATTATTTGCATTTTTACTGTTTTCTTGAATACTTTTAAACACCCATTTTTAGGAGACTTCAGATTGCTTTTGAACGTATTTGAATGCATTTTTAGCTATCACCAAGCTTAAAATAGGAACCCTTTTTTCAGCTTATCTTTATTAAACACCTGTAAAAATCAGTGGTATTTCTTTTTCTTATAAAGCTTTTTTCCTTTAACGAATGCCAGAAATGCTGCACAGTTTATTCTAGTATGGGCCGCTTTTCTTGGCGGTAATGGGCAGTAAATGGTCTGGTAATATCTGAGCCATACACACAGGCATTTACCTACCTGAATGTCATCAATAGAAACTTGAAATTGTAATGTAATGTATCTGATCTTTAACTATAATCAATTAATATTAGAACCTTTAGGCAACTTTTAGAAAATATTATCCAGAATAAAGTCTTAGAAATTGATCATTCTGTATAAATGATCATGCTTGAAATAGACCTGCGATCTACAGAGTAGGTGGCCAGGCATGACAGTGACCAATTAATTATATTTTCTTATTGAATATTCACTTTGCATTTTTTAAAACCACAGATTTTTTGGGTTTGTTTTTTTTTTTTTATGGTGTTTGAGGGGTGTGTGTGGGGGTGTTGTTTGGGGTTTTTTTTTTTAGATACATACTTGTTTTAGAAGGAATTTTATTATTTGGCACCTTTATAACCTAAAGGTGGACGAGCAGCTTAATCTTGCTGTTCTTCAAGGCAGATATTCCGGTGATTTCACAGAGTTTTTTGTCTTGGCTGGGTTAAGTTTTCTGTTTTCCTTTAATGCTTTTTTTTTCTTTTTTAAGAATGAAAATTGTCTGATCATTTTTAAGACAATATTTCACTTATTGAATCAAATTTTTAAAAAAAAAATCAATCAAAGTAATTCTTGTATCTCTTTATAATCATACTAAGACCTCTCTGAGATTCACAGAAGTCAGTGGGAAGGTTTCTTTATTGTTGTTGTGCTGCAAAAATAACTTCTGTGTACTTTTTGTGGTCAAAAAAGCCCAACCAAACACCCTGTACAGAATTTTGCAAGTGAAACCAAATTGTTTAAAATAAGATTGCGGTCGCTCACCGGTCTCCATTTGAGCACTGTGCTAGACGCCGGTTAAAATTCGACCTCCTTAATGGACTAATGAGAGAAGGTAGGAGTAGAAACAAGAAAAAGATGACATAAGTAAATATGCTCGTAAATAAGGAAATGACATGTTTGCTTTTGTGGCCTTTGATCAAGCCCAGGAGTTTATTTTCAAAGGACATTGCGGGATGCTTGGGAAAGGAACAGCCACCCAGTGTAATTGGAAAGGGGGAAGGTCTGTAGCACGCTGGCTGCTGCCGCTCCTGCCTCCCTGATAAGATTGTAAGAGTTGCCAATATCAGTATTCAGTCTTGTAGCGTGTCAGGGCGCTTTCATGTGAACTGAACTGAACTGTCTGTGCGCGCTCCCTCCCGCTCTCCTCCCGCTCTCCTTCCCGGCGCTCGGCGTCGCATTGAAGTCAGGGGAGAGGAAAAAAAGATTTGAGGATCGCCCAATTTGTTCTGACATAAAGAGATGTTTAGCTCTGTGAAAGGTGGTGGAGGCAGTGTGCCTGACTGACATTTCAACAGGCTGTCTGCTGGGATTGCTCACTTCATGTCCCTTCATATTCCTGCTGTGTCCTGCGCGAGTGCTCTTGTCTAATCTTCACAGCGAGAGCACCAAGAGTCCCCTGGGCTTCGGTGCTCAACACCTTGTTAGACGGGGCGTACGGTGCCGTAGCTCCTGCTTTTGTACTTGCTTTTACTCTAATGTTTCAGGCTTCTTTCAAGTCCTAATTTTTAAATTTTTTTTTTAAGGGATTTGCTAAAATAACAGTGTGTGTCTCCTAATTGCCTTGGTCTTCTCTTGGCAATGCTAGATTTGGGACATACCAGGTAGAAACACACAGAGGGAAAGAAAATAAAAGACCTCAGTAAGTTAAAGCTTTAAGCAGCATTCTGTGCTTTTGTTTTTAAATGAAGATGCATTGACCTGCTTTGCCTGGTTTAGAAAACAGACAAGAGAAAATACTCATTGAACAACCAACGGGAGGTATAACACGTTGATAATAAAGCTGAGACAGTGTCTGATCAGGAATGCCGAACTCCATACCAGGGGCTGCAGGGAAGTTCAGTTGTCGAGGGTTTGTTTGCTTTTACAATTCTGAACACGTTGTGATGCATTCTGGCATGCCACATCCTGTTACATCACGTTGGGTCAGCCTGTGATGCTGAATAACACTAAGAACATGAATTAATGGGAGCTAATGCTCACCTTGTATTGCAGAAGCGTTATCAGGTACCTTGTTAGCCACAGTTCCTATCCGGATTCAGTCCTCCTAAAGTGGAGCTGATATTAAAGATACCTGTGTTATGTTTTTAACAGATAGATATGTTATTTTTCATTAGCCTTCTCAAAATATATTAATTAATGGATGCAGTTTAATCCTTGTTAAGCCATTAAAAATAATCCATGTACTGTACTCACAGTCCTCCGTTATATCTTTTTTTAAAGGCACTTCTTTTCCTCGAGTGTATTATTGCTGGTGACAAAAAGCAGAATGGTATTGTCCTCTGCTTCCTGCAGATCTGGGGTGCCTCTACTGTTATCCCAGAAACACATTGCACGGATTCTGTAGCATATGGTTGCTCGTGAATGGTTGTCACTGTTCAAATTTCCCCCCCAATTTCAAATTTTGAATAAATGTCTCTTAATATATGTCTCATCCTGAGGTGGAGTCACGTGTCTCACCAGGTAAGAGATTTCTAATGTAAGCTTGTACTCTTGGACAAATTTTAAAACTTGTGTGCCTAAAGCTGAATCCTCCTCCCTCCCAAAATGCAAGGACAGCTACACAAAAACGCGGATCACGAATAGCTGCGTCGTGTCCTCCAGCCAGTGGGATATCTAGTCACATGTTCCATTTGCTAGGGATTGGCAAGGGCTTCTTTTCCTGTGATTGAACAGGTGGATATTAAACCAAACTTTTCTTCATTTCTGTAGCATCTATAGCACAGAAGAGCTAAACTTATGTTAGTGCACTGTCACAATTAGAGGATGTTCTAGAGATGCCATAGAGGTCTCGCCAGCGTCCAGACTATTCAGAAGACCAAATTCCAGTTCTCAGAAATTACAGTAACCAGGGAATTAACTAGTAAGCTTTTTGCTGTAGGTAAAGGCCAGATGATATCAGAAAGTTTTAAGAAGTGGTTCGGTGAATCTCGGACACAAGAAAAGGCTCACACATACATAAGGATCAGATCTCTCTACCTATTATCCAGCATGACTAATAACTGGGCCCATGCTGTAGCAGATATAATTGATGCCTGGATCATATTTATGTAAGAGCTGCTGTCATGCTTCATTCCCATTTCAATGTGTCTGTCTTCATTTTGCCTGTGAGTTGGAGTCAGCGCAAGCAATCATTAGCATCCCTTAAAATACATACAAAGGAATCACGATGTCTGACATTTTCACTGGGAGAATGTTACGGGTGTACTCTGGCACACATAGCCTGATTCTGTCAACTACTGAGATGATAGTCAGTGTATGTACTGTGCAAATTCGTAGGAGAAAGGACTTTTTTGGAGGAGACCCAGGCAGGTGGAGGGGATATCTCATCATGGGGCATTTGGAAAAGAAGATAGCAAGGAGATAGTGCCAGTCGTGCACATCTTAATTGCTCAGGTATCCCAGACTCCTGCAGACATTTCCCTACAAAGAAGCACATTGGCAAAACATCTCCGGACTTCAGGCTGTGGTCCAGGAGTTTGTGATACATGTCTAACTTAAAACATGTGAATAATCCAAGAGATGCTCAGGGACAAGTCATGTGTAGCATTACACACGTTTAGTGATTTACTGGATTAAATGCTAAGCAAAAGCTGTTTGCTCCCCAGCAAGTAGGTAGTCAGTGCATGTGAGATGTTCAGAGGTACACACAGGCAAATGTGTGTTTGTGTGCGTGCCTACAGGCTTTCTCTCTTCCTATTTGCTTTTGTGTGCACACACGTATTGTTAGATAGTATTTCATCGATATCAAGAATGTAATTGTTTTATAAAACTTGTACTTGTCTGTACAAGTGTAGCAGTACAAGCCTGCACGGTTAACTCAGGTTGATTGTTTCCAAACAGCTGGTTACAGAAGTTACCATCAATTTAACAGAAGTTGTATTCATTTAAAAATTGACTTAAAAGACAGTAAGTGACTCAATGACTCATTAAATCAATTTAAAAATTGACTTAAAGTACAGTAAGTGACTCATTGTATTAAGCCATAGAACGACACCCAATAAAAAGAAGAAAAAACAAACTGACAGCAAGTTGTAGCTTAGTATCCTGACTTATTTTGGTTCAGAATAAAATAGTCTGATTACTAAAAGTGGATGCAAGGCCATCTACCTGAGTATTATGAAATACTCGGGTAGCAAAAGCACCACATAAAGCAAGGGGCCAAGTGTCACTGAAATATTTCCCTGATTTTTGTATCAATAAATGAAGTTCATAATAATGCTTTAGCTGGGAGATGTTTAGTTGCATACCTGGATACTATTAATTTACTAATATTGAGTAACTGTTCTATATGTCCCTAGATTTGTTGAACGCAATGTCTATATGTTAAACAGTTTTCTATGGTATTTAAAAATTGACATTTCAAAGAGTGTAATAGCATAATGAAATGTAAACTGAAAACAGGAATGAGTTAATTAGACTAATGATCCCTTGACTCCTTTATTAGCCAGCTCTTTAGAAATTGGGATTAGCTTTGTTTTCTCTGCTGAATAAAGACAGGAAGGATGATGTTGATTCTAGTAAATGACAGCACCAGAAGAAATGAGCATTTTCCTGTTCGTTATAGGTTTCCTCATTTAAGATAAAAATTTAGCCTTCCTGCATGCATACCTAATTTTATTACACTTTGAGTTCAGCTCAGATTGGAGAGAGAAATCAGGAAAATAACTTAGGAATGCCAACTGATTTCATACCATGATCTTAAAGGTGATCCACTCTATGTTGTTTCTGGACTTGAAACTTTATGATTCTTCCTGCGAACCTGGAGTAGACTGGGTTTGAATTTAAACTAAGTCTTCAGAAAAGGCAAGCTTGACAACTTTTGATCTAGGTTTTGAACACTTAATTTCTCCTCTCTATAAGAGAGTGATTTACACATCTCTCTTGCTTTTAAGGGCTATCAAGAAGCACGAGAATTATCTCTGTAGTGGTTCAAACCAAGCATGCACAGAGAAACAAAATCGTTTTTATGACAAATAGGAGGATTCGTAAGTCAGCAGCTGTTAGTGAAACAACATCATTAAAACTTCCAGCAATTCCAGCCCTTGCTCTCAGGAGTCGCTCAGGCCAAGCAAAACCTTAGATAAAGTGCTGAATTATAGGCAGGAAAAAGAAAACCAGAATTTAAATTGGTAGGAATTAGTGATGATTCACTAAGCTAATTTCTGCCCTCCGTTACCCTCGCGTGGCGGCGCATGGAGCAGTGCCGGGATGAGAGAGGGCAGAGCGGGAGCCGCTGACAGCCGGCTTTTAAGTTCAGATTCTTTCTGGTAGATCTTTATCCTGCAAAGTAATGAGCTCCTCAGCTTCCCCGGAAACCTATAGGTATAGAGGGCACCCAGCGCTGTGCAGGATCAGCTCTTTAACGAATGCCTGAGGAATACAAAATTTATCACACAAATGAGGCGACGGAGAGGAGGTGGCAGCAGCTGAGTTATGAAGCTTTTTACTTACAAGCAGGGTTCGTTTGCTATCCTGCACGCCCTCGTTAAGTGTTCTTTGAGCACCACGCTGAAGCAGAAGTAATAACGTCATTTGTTTGTACTTTAGTTTTTTCTGCTTTCTGGAGGGTGCTTAGGAAGAGGTGTGATGGAGCAGTTTGGGGTTGGCAGGACAGCATCCGGCACGCTCGGGCTGTCCCAGGTACTCTCCTCCTTTCTGGAAAGGAGCATCTGGCACCCATCAAGTGCCTATTAGTTGTTTTGTAGGTGCTACTCGGCGGCTCTTTGGTATGAGATTCACTTGATGCTTAACTTTACCGCGCTGTGGGCAGAGGGTGCAGCCCGCGTGTTGCACGCAGAAGAGTTGAACGTTGCTTGTAGTCCAACACCATGCCTGACCTTGCAGCTCAGTATTAATTTGAAGTAGTGGAATTAAAATTTTCCATTCTTTTGCATTGTCATGCCTCACGTTGATAAGCACAAAGAAATGTAAATAAAAAAGACCTATTTCACAACCCTCGCTACAACCTTTTTGTTTTATGACAAAAGACAGTTAATTAGCATACTAGCAGTAAGCAGCCTTCCCAAACTCGTGCTAATTATGTATTCTGTTGACCGTGACTCCAGTCATAAGGTAATTGGCTTGCAGCAACATGACATTTCAAATCATCTCTTGAAATTACATCAAAAAGCCAGCCTGTTTTGTTTTGATAGGGGAACAATCAATTTGATAAGTGGTAACACAGCTCATTGTTTCACATTAATTAGACTAATTGCAGCATGTTAGCCTCTGAAATAGACAGAACTTGGAGAAGACAAAGGCTGTGGCCTTTAGCATGCAGTGCATGTGGTGGTTCCACTTGCTTGCACATACTGTAGGCAGAAAACAGAGTTGTTAGGATTCAGCCTTGCGGGAGACTGGGTGTTAACAGTGGTTTGATGTGTTATGCTTAATCCACTGGCTTTCAATTATAAGATCCAGGTTCAAAAAATCCCAGAGAGAGGAAGGGAGGGGGGGAAAGCAGCCATTTCAGTATTAATGGTGCCCAAGTTTTCGGTGATCTTTGGTTTTCTGTCTCCTGAAAGACGAAGCAGAGATCTGGCTGCAGGATCTCTTAGATGTTTGTGGACTGTAGGGTCTTTCTTTGAGAAGGCTTCACTTCCACTCTTGCTTTTCCTGCCCATTCCCACTAATGTTTATTTCTTAGTATACCTTAGTTGGGTTATTTTTATTTTCACTTTTATATTCACTTAAGAATGATGTATAAAAAAAAATACTTAGCGGATGGATTACTGAAGATAGATAGTACAGATGCATAACCCACCCACACATTTCTAATTTAGAGCATCTTTGCCTGCTATCAAGATTACCAATTGTACTTAGCTCTGTGATGATTTTTATGATCAAGCTATGTCATCTGTAGATTGACATGACCAAATGGATTTTGCCTGTGACCTAATTGAAATGTAAACCAAAGTTTTAAGAGATGAAAAGTTTAAGGGGTTATCTCAGTCCACAGACAAGGCTAACTTCATTGCTGTTCACAGCTTGGTACAGTGGTTTTTGCATGTCAAACCCAACATCAGGCCACTGGATACGTAAAGGGCGTACTCTTTGACCGGTACATTGTTAGTATGTTTGATAAATGGGGTCATAGTTAGCAACTTCTCCAAGACTGAAAAGCATCAGAGACTAGATTCCAATACTGTGTGAATGTTGATGAAATCATATGCATGAGACCAACTCTGACTTCTTTTCTACATCCCTCTAGTCCACTTGGGTTCAAACTAAGTACCACCAGAGCATTTTACCTCTTTTAATTATCTCTATTCAATGAAAAGCATCCTCGGTTTAAAAAAAAAGAAAAAGGAAAAGAAAAGAAAAAGAGAGATGGGGGGGGGGGCAGTTGTTAATAATCATGGAATTGCTTATATGAAAGCTGTAATTCTTCAGTTGCTCTCCGTGGAAAATGAGATTATCTTTTTTTTTTTTTTCCAACTGAGGCAAGGAGATTTAGGTATCCACATATTTCCGCTAGGCACAGCCTTCACTTACATATTTTTGTTTCTGTTAGCCCCCCCAATCATTGACTGGTTAGTAAAACCTTTGGGGCAGAGATTTTGTTAAATTCGCCTGTAGTCTATGTTTGGAGAAGTGTAGTTTTGTTTAAATCAAAGAATTTGTTCCAACAGCTTAACATTGTCATTGCTCGTGGAAGCGGTATTTTTATTAGTTTTGCTTATGCTTTATGTTGGCCCCTTTGCAAATGGTCATAAACTCTGTTTTAAATCCAGCTACCAGTGACTTCATACTGCTGATTTATTTCTATCATTTACTGGCAAGAATACATTTTTAAAAATGTATTCTAAGCAATTCATTCCTCTCCACCTCCTCTCTTCTGTGCCTCCCTTTGCTTTCCTCCTCCTTCGACATTTAAATCGCCTTTCACTGAGCTTAAAATTATGCCCGGATTAGCGATGTAACTACCCTAATGTGCCGCTCTTACTGAAAAGTTCTGGGTTTGTACAGGAGGTGAATTGGAAAGAAGCAGAAGATTGAAGCCTTTTAGCATTCAGCTTAAGTGCTGGTTCCACTTGCCTGAGCACAAGCTGGAAACGGCGTTGTTAGGATGCAAGCCTGCACCCTCGCTGTCACTGCTGGTCCTTGTGTAGTCAGGTTCCTGCTTGGAGCAGAGCAAATCTTTGCTCAGTTAAGCGAGCGTCAGTCACTGGCAAGCTTGGCTGCCAGCCCAGGGTTGTTAGACTTTTCCGTGCTACACCTCAATGAGATATTGAGGAGACATGGCTACCTAAACAGAGTCGAGAAGCACTAGATATTTAAAAAAAAAAAGTAAAGTAAATTGTCAGGGGGATGACAGAATAATTTTGAGAATATAACTTGCACTTCCAGTGCTCGCTTGGGAGGCTTGCAATAAGGAACTTATGTTCCTTGCTCGGTGATGGATCCTGTGTGATCTTATTTAAATACCTTCCTCTGTTTTCTTGAAATCCAAGACTAGAAGGCAACGCCGACTTCTGACTGAAAAGCAGGGGCACCGGCGAATCACAGCTTAGCAAGCTGAAACACACCGATACCGTCCTGCAAGGTGCTGAGCTCTCTCAAAGATGCTAAATTACTGCTTTTGGTTTACATCAATAGTGGGCACTCAGCACCTTGTAGGATTGTGCTTTTAAGTTGCTTGGTTATTATTCAGTCAAACAAAATCGACAGGACCACCTTCAAGTAGAAATGGAATAGTGAGAAATAAAGTTGCAAAGTTTTGAGTTGCATGAAGACCCTGGCAGGGGGTACTCTGCACAGAGAGTAGAGGAAAATCTGGGAGAGGGTAAAAAGAGATAAAATAGGAATAGTTTTTAAATAGGAATTGCTGGCAGAGCTATTAATCACACAAGTCTTTGAGCTCTAAGGGTTGCATGAGCAGAGCTAATGCGAAGGAGGAGAGATATTTTGCCGATATCTTGAAATACACTATTAAAAGCAACAAGGAAAATTAAAGGGAGATAATGTCTGAACAGGTTAATGACATGTCATAATAATTAAAAAAAAACCCCAAACCTACAGACAAAACCCAAATATCTTCAAAAATTCAGCTCCCCATGTGTGACTGTTGTTTTGTATGGGATAGCCTTTTAATAATCAATTTTGCAAGTTGCTAGTCTTGTCATACAGTCTCAGCTTCGACTCTGATCTCATTTACACCAGTACAAATAAATGAAAATTTCTGCCGTTCTTCTGCCTATACGCTGCAACTGTGACCAGAACGTGGACTCTGCTAGAGTTTGTGTGGTTTTTAGCAGGAGACTTCACAGTGTCTCTGAAGTGGGTTAGAAGAGAAAAATGAATTTTTCATTGCTAAGGTAGGCCACTGCCTGCTTTTTGCAGACTGCCAGACTAAACAGGGACTTGATGCAGGTAGGGGCTTTTTGTCTGACAAGATGAATCAAGAATCTGTGAATACAAGAGAGAGACTTCAGACGTAACTTGTATCATTGTATTTCTTTTCAAAATCTACATATATCATCTTTGAAATGATGTCATCATTGCAGTCAATTTAGGGCAAACTGAACACAGGTTTAGGACTTTGCACAGGGGAATAATCTTTTCCTTACATGAGATGATACTTTTTTTTTTTAAGGTTCTTTTCTTGCTATGTCTATGACCTTCCACCCCTAATGGACAATCGTACATGTTTAATGAAAGAAAACAAACCTAAATTCTGCACTGACCTGGACTTGTGAAACAACCAGGGTTTTCAGTGAAGCCTTCATAAGCTATAAATCAGTGTAAAATTTAGTTCATATTGCATTCTCATTGGAAATGGGTTATATGATAATTTATGTTGAGCTGATCATAACTAAGCACCTCATAGTAGTGTCCTTCAAAAAATTTTAATCAAGATTGTCTTTCTCTCTCCACCTCTCTTGGTGCAATTTCAAGAGGTTTATTTGCATGTCAATCTGCACGTGTTACTGAAGTTATTTCACTGAAGCGAGCACAACATCTCAGCTGCATACGTGTTTTACAGCAGCATAATGTCAGGTGACTCTTTGCATTTATTTCTGATTTGTGCTAGTGGAAGAGTCAGGCCCTTAATTCTCTTAAGCCCTGAAAACAAGAGTATTTCCAAGCGCCTGTCAGATCTGTTTTCCAAGTCTTTTTGTGCTTTGCAGTGACTGCTCAATGAATGATGTAGGGGAAGAAACTGTTGATCCTGTGAAAATCACTGAGATGGTGTCCTGGTTTCAGCAGGGATGGAGTTAATTTTCTTCCTAGTAGCTGGTATAGTGTTATGTTTTGGATTTAGTATGAGAAGAATGTTGATAACGCACTGATGTTTTCAGTTGTTGCTAAGTAGTGTTTAGACTAAGTTGAGGACTTTTCAGCTTGTCATGCCAAGCCAGCAAGAAGGCTGGAGGGGCACAAGAAGTTGGGAGGGGACACAGCCAGGACAGCTGACCCAAACTGGACAAAGGGGTATTCCATACCATATGACATCATGCCCAGTATATAAACTGGGGGGAGTGGGGCTGGGAGTAATCGCTGCTCGGGAACTCACTGGGTGTCAGTCGGCGGGTGGTGAGCAATTGCATTGTGCATCACTTGTATATTCCAATCCTTTTATTATTATTATTGTCATTTTAATATTGTTATTATTATCATTATTATTTTCTTCCTTTCTATCCTATTAAACTGTTCTTATCTCAACCCACGAGTTTTACTTTTTTTTTTTTTTTCCCAATTCTGTCCCCTGTCCCACTGGGTGAGGGGAAGCGAGCGAGTGGCTGCTTGGTGCTTAGTTGCTTGTTGGGGTTAAACCATGATAGATGGTCCAACTTTTACTTTAAATTCTATGTAAAAAAGTGTTTCTTAAGTATGTTTGACATTTACTTTTAGATGCATGTTTTCTCTTGAGGTTTTTCCCCTATTTGTTTTATGGTGAACAGCAAAGGTGTTCCAGAGAGGTGACTTGGGCAGCAAATACCAGGAGAGTCCTCTCCAGGGCAAACTTGCCAAAAACTCTTTACATCAAGGACTGTCTTATTTTTACAGTACTTATGCAATCTCTGATATGATGGGGTTCTGCAGTGAGGACAGAGTTGCTCCATAATTGGTGATAATAAACAGTTTCCCACCTAAGTATGTATAATCAAGACGAACAGGGTGGGGAGAGGTGTGCTGGTAAGAGTGGGTGTGTTGATTTCTCGTGCAGCCTGTTTTCTTTTTCATAATTAAAGGCTTATGTTATAAAGTTACATAGGGGTGGACTCCTGGTAGAACCCTAGAAAGGATAAACAAGTTTTAAACAGATTTTGAATGGATATTGAAGACAAAGGTTATGAGCTATGACCAGATAAGTTTGACTCCAGAAGCCCAGCAGAGCATATCTGTAGTTAGACTAGAGCTTTAAGCTCACTATGTGTCAAGTTTGACAGCCAAGAAGTAAGCAGTTTTCATGCCGTGGTGGAGCGTTGGATTTGAAGGTGGAAGGCTCGGGATTTGTTGAGGAGTGACTGAAGTGGAGGAGGAGGAAAACCGAGGTACAGAAACGTACTCGCACAACGGTCGCTGTAGCCACAGCAGATGAAGTGTGCTAGGGGAAGCTGAGACGACTGATGTGAGAGACTGTGAGGGCAGAGATGTTGGTTCTTTGGCAGATGCCTTGTAACTTGCTCTGGATGGAAATGTCAGGAGATGCCTAGTACATTTGCCCCTAGATCCTGCTAAATCAGCAGTCGCTACCAGGCTGCAAGTTTCATAAGTCTCATAAAATTAACGGACATAATGCCACAAACCACTCTTTTTTCCTCTCTCTCCCACCCTTTGCTATGTGTTGTCTTCCTCCCACCCCCGCCAGTAAACATTAAAAGTTGAGGTTGAGGTATTTCCAAATTATCTTTTCCTTCCCACCAGTCGTTTCTGGCTATGTTCCAAAGAGGGAGAGAAGATGACAGGTTTTCATTGGTCACTTAATTGTGTATGTCCGTTGGTTTTTATGACTTCCAAATTCATATTTTTGTGTGCTTAGGGGCTTTTGTGACAAGGTGCTAATGGGTTCCTGGCTGGGCGAGCACCTGTGTCAGAAAGCGTTTCGTTGTGTCCCTTATTTTTCCAACTCTGACTGCTTCTGTTAGTTTGCATATATACCTTTATTGCAACCCCCTGATGTACTTTTGTTTGTGGGGTTTTTTTTTGTGGACATATAATCTGCATGTACAAAGGAAGCTGTTATTCTCATGTACACAAGAATCTATTACTCTGAATACAGAAAGAAAATGGGAGTTTCAAATGAGAGCTCCACTTGCACATTGCCTGAGAGACAAGGAATCTAGGAGATACAGAAACGACTTGGACCACTGACCTGTCCAGGGATTTTCATCGTACGATCTGAGAAGTCCAGCAAGGTGGGCTGTGGGTAGCTGGTACGTATCATGCTGCTGGAAAATCCCATTTCTGACTGTTAGGCTGCATGAAACGGTAGATAACAGTACCCTACACGGTTTCCTAACAAAGTGCTTCCAAATGAACTCTTGTTGTAGCTGCTCCAGCCTTATGATTGTGAAAGTGAAGAGAAACTGTGTCAGCGGCTTTAAAAGAGAAAGCAAAGCATCCACAAGGTGATCTCCATGTTAGACTGTAATCTATGTTAGGCAGGAGACCTTAAGTCCCCTCAGGATATTGTGTCTAAACCTGTGTACTAGTTGCAGCAAGAAATATCTTCTGCTTCTGGAAGTGAAGATAAAGACTAGCTTTTCTTGCTTGCTTTGCTGGTATTTCCTCTAATACAAGGTATTTATTGATGACCTAATGCGTTTTGGGGGATAGTATTGGTTTCTCATCTTATGGTCTATGCAGTAAGTGAGCATTTTATTCCAGTCCAAATGTGGACAAAATTTGTTGCAGATTTAGGCCATTTTAGCACTACCAGCAAGTAAATCCAGGCCACAACTGTTACATGGTATGCTGTCCCTTTTTCTAAGGAGCAGTTTCCATAACATGGATGTCATCAGCTTTTTTAATGGAAAATTATTAGACTTTTTTATGCTTCCTAGTTTGCTCTTGCACATTGGTTTGCCCTCTGCACTTCTCCAAAGTTAAAGACCTAGCTGATGAACTTCTGGGTGGGGAAAAACCAAGGTATGGCAGGTTTGGGGTTCACTAAAAATACAAGTAGAATAGAGTTAGAAATGTGCTTGTTTAACATACCTTCTGAAACTGAAAACCTATATGAACACAACAAAGACCTTAACTTCCAAATCTATAGGACAAGACATGAACAATAAAGCATCTCTTGAGACCCATAGAGTGCCTCCTGGCATAGGTCTTGCAAATAGTTTTTGTGTATTAGTTTATACAGTCATGTTATAAGAGAGAGATAGCCAAGAATAGAGGAACAGGATCTATAAATGTGATTTTTATGACCCAAATGTGCATATGAAACATAGGACAGACTAGATTCAAAGTTCCCTATTGTGGAACCTGCCTTTAACATGGAACTTGCAGTATTTTCCATTGTGCTCCAAAGACAAGACAATTTTGTGCTAAAAAAAATGATTCTGTCTAAGCCTATATAAATTTAAATATATCTATTGTTTTTCACTCCCCTTTCCAGCCAGATTAGCAGAAACTATACTGTATGTGTTTATCCTTTCCAATTGATAGAAATTTTTCATGATTTTGTTTTAACTGATCTATAACCATTTTTCCTAAAAGGAAAATGTCCTGATACCTTAAAAAACAAATGTGTCTATGACCGCTGCTGGTCTGGTGATGAGGTATATAAGCTTTTGTTTTCTCTGTACAAGGAAGAAGAGAGATTATGGTGTGGGGTTTTTTTTTTTTTTCTGTCTCTGTGGGTTTTTTTGCAAATGTTTATTTCCTTGGAGGTTGGTCTTATAATTCAACAGTGTATTATAAAGCTTGTTCGCTTAGAAGCCTTCCATCTACCCCTGGCTAATAACAATGACAATGCATTGGGAACTCATTTAACACAGGGGCTGGACTGCAAGCTGTGCCCTGCTTGTGCCGCTGGGAGAGCAGCTGCCAAGGAGTCTTTTGAGGCTCTTTGGACTGACTTGTCCTCCATCCCAGCACTGCTGTACTTGGGAGCAACTTCAGGGCTACTCTGTATTTATAGCTGGATATCTGTACATGATACTCACAGAACCATCAAACTACAGGAGAAATCTGTTTCAGTGGCCACTGCCCAAACCCCAGCACTGTGCTGAGGAAGCAAGACAGCAGCTCTAAATCAGATGGATATTTGGGGCTTGAATCTTGCACCTTGAGTCCTTGTAATCCGTTATCCCCACAACCAAATTCACCTTCCAGATATGCTGCTGTGAGAATTTGAGTAATTCAATGTCATCAATTAAGTTATTCTAGAATTACTCCAGTGTAGCTGAGAACAAAATTAAGCCTCTAGTCTGTTCTGGGAAATTAGACAGATATGGTTTTTTCTAAGTGGTTTCTAATACATTTCATTAGGAAATTATTTGATGAATGTCATTTAGGCATTGGGGATTGGTATAGTGTCTGGGGTTTGAACAGCCTGACAATTTGTATCTGGCCAAAAGGAATGAAAGGCTAGTATCTTCACAGAACACTTCAATATTTTTAATCTTCTTTTTTTTCTTTTCTTTTTTTTTTTTTTTTCCCCAAGCATTGAATACTTCAAAGATGTCATAAAGATGTGGAATAGGAGATTCATTCCTAAGGACCTGGGAGTGCTCCAACTTATTTTCCTAAATGAGTTGGCTATCTTAAAACTTAGCCGTCTCATGGTATTAGTTTGTATCTGTGTCAGTTGTTGTAATTTTCACAAGTAAGCAGCCTGCAAGTGAAAGGCAGAGATTCAATTATACTTTTCTTAAATTGCATAAAAAAATCACCTATTGTTCTGCCATGACTTCACAGTTTCTAAGGTACCAGAAAAACTTTACGCTAAGGCTGATGCAATATTCTTGGCCACAGAACAATTTATCTGAGTTCACTGGAAACCTAAAGGGAGGTGAATCCACCAAGGTCGGCAGCATGATTATATAATTTTTGCATTGTGAATAAACAGATGTTGTCTTTCATGAGTATTCACACCTATAGTATTGGACATTAGGTGAAGTATCCCAGCCTACTGATGCATCTAAAACAGGTGTGTTGCTGCCAAAGACATGGAAAACTTTTAAATCCTGTTGGATGCTGACATAAATGCTGAATATAATTCACTGTTGTTGATTTTCAATCTCATTTCACTCACGTTTGGAACAGAGGACTAGACCTGGCTCTTGGTTAAAATTGCAGACTTTTTTTTTTTTTTTTTTTTTTAAATATTAGCAGGGTACTTTGGATTTTTGCAAAGACAGGTGAAATCTGACCCACTGGACCTCTGCTGATTCCTCAAACTAGGACTTTATTAAAGGGTGTAATTAAAAATTACCTGCTGTATACAGGAAACAAAACAGTTACTCAACCAAGAAGTGGTCCTCAAATTGTGCTTTGGGCCATTTTTTTTAAGTAGTATTACTATATATTAACTTAATCTTTTTTTTTCTATATCAAATTAATGTGTCAGATGATCTGGTTTTTCCAGTTATTCTACATCACTCTGGTGATACAGAAAAAACCCATACCTACTTTGGCTGGTTATGTGCCTGTGCGTGTTTGTCTTACGCTGTCAGAACAAACCAAAGCTATTGAAGTGTACCTGTAACTTTGGTGTAATGAATTCTTACTGCTTTTAACACATGAGCTCCTTCCTTGTCTTGGCTATTTCTCTTATTTCTTTTACTCCTCTCTTCTGTCATTCTGTTCTCAGGTCTGGACTAATGTCTCTTTTCTTACATGTGCGCCAGATAACTAGCTCTTCTTCCTTCATAAATATATACCTCACATTAGGTGTGTTAATACTTACCTGCCAAAGAAATGGGAAGAGGGGTGGAAGAGGACCAGGACAGGCAAGAAAGTTTGAGAGACCATGTCGGTCAGTTTGTTCAGTCTCTGTCTTCTAGTTTAAACTGTATTGACTGTAATCTTGATCATAACTTGTTAGCAGCATGAAACGTCATTTCAGCTGCACACAGCAATGCACCTGCCTGGCCCCTTTGGCTGCTACATTACAATGACAGGGGCAGAATAAGAGTGAGAGAATAACAAGAGACAAATAAGTGGAGGATCCTTTTCCATATATGAGATATTTTTCTTTCTTTCTTTCTCTCAAGATGCAAATGTTAGCCTGACAGTGGTCAAAGAGAAATGTCAAGAAAGGAAATGGAAAAGTTGAGAGTATTTATTGTGTTGGTATATCAATCTCTTACACACCCTGTGTAAAGACAAGAGAGTTCAAGCCTGTTAACTGAAGACTGTAAATTGTATTAATAAGTATCAGTATAATCCAGTGCAGTTAGAGTCTAACCACACCTGCATGAATATCTTCAGCTATGTTTAATCCATTTCTCACAAGAAAAACCCCTCCCTTTGCATTTTTATTGAAGCATTTTGCCTTACTCTGCCTTTACTCTTCAGTCTCTGTGGTTTTATGTGATTACCAGTAGCATCTGGACACTTGTGTGCAAGACCTTCTACTTAATGTTCACAGTGAGGTTCACCAAACAAAGTGGCCACGCTATGGTTAATAAAAAGGTTTTATTAAAGCTTAATGAGGCTCAACAGCAAATATAAATTGGGGGATCACCTTTTTCTTTGCCTTCCTTTGAAAAAGTAGGAAAAGCAAAAAGACAGTTTGTCCAGCTAGAACCTAGTTAGAACTATGTCAGGGAGCTGCAGAAGGAAAACTTAAGTGAGACGAAGAATATTAATGTGATACTCATAATCCTTGTATCAAGGAATCTAGATCATTTCGGAAATGTGTAATTGGTGAAGTCCCAGTGAAGTCCCTTTGCTTTTACGAAGAGACTGCTGGAGAGGCAGACAGATTAAGGGACTGTGAACAGGACCCTGGAGTGACTCACTTGTAAAATCAAGAACAAAGAGGAAAAATCCTCATATTCATCTTCTGTTCTGACCCACTTACTGTGTTGTTGCGAACAGTTAGAGTCAAATAACTCTGAATGTGATGTTTAAACCAATTTTGCTAAGGAGAAACGAGCCCAACTTAAAGCTGGCCGTAGCAAAGTGAATTATTTCTTTTTTTTACTATGACAGTTATCTTGAAATAGCTCTTTGATGAAATCCTCTCCTCTTTCAAGTCCTTGGAAAAACTCCTACGACAAGATTCATTTCACTTAACTTTAGACATCTCTAGTGTAAACTTCTATATGTGAGCTCCCCATCCTCAACTCTATAGCTGGTGGAGAGAAATGGGGCCTTCTAGGGTATGATTCATCTTCCTTGTTTCAGATGGCTACTTTAGAAGAGAGAAATTCAACACTGTAAGTACCTGCCTCTCTCTGTCAGCTTTAGAGATGCTAGATGCACAACTTCGGTGGCATCACACTCATCTAGTCAGAAGAAACCCGCCTGTTGTGACTTCAGAGGGGATTTGGACACCCACATTTTTTCCTTGGGAATACATCACTGGCTGTATGTGGGAAATGCTGAGGTTCTTGTAGATTGGCAGTACTTTTTGGTTATGCTCTCAGCTGCTTTCACACCTCTACCTGTAGTCTCAGACTTCTGTTGCGTGAAAATACGTTTCACTGCAGAAAATCTGCTGAAGTTACATACGGGGTGTTTAAGCTTACTCTCAAAAGTATTGCTCTTCTGTAACTACAATGTCTTCATTCCTCTTCCTAAAAGTGCAAGTAAATGCTGTGAATCTGTGGACTCACTCATTCACCCCAAAACATTCTGGGAAAACTTTAAGAATCCATTTGGAGGAATGCTAAAAGAAAATAAGTTACTCTGATACCTCTTGTCTCCTTGTATGAGTATTCTTTCCATTCCTAGCTTAAGATAGAGATGAACCAAAGGAGAAATAGGCATGGGCCATAATGCAAAATGGAAAATTTAGGAAATCGTGTGCAATTGCTATATGGAGATCAAGAATAACACTGAAAGCATGTTAAGCAGCAGTCAGTGTGTAGCAGCTCTTCTGTTGAGCTTTATCACAGTGCCTTGTGAAACAAGTTTAATCACTTAAAGGTGGGAAATAGCAGTTTGGCTTTTTTTTTTTTAGTGAAAAAGAGAGACATACTGAGGCAATACTGAAGGTGCTGGTTAGGTGCTTTCACTTTTTGTGTTTTCATTAGCCCTTTTTTAGGATATGTTCCTTAGCAAAGGTTGTCTGTGCAGGGGTAGAATAAAAGCAAGGTAAAAATCTCCTGTGGTTTAAAATGGTCCGGTGTGTTGTGACTTGCCATTACACATGGTGAAGGGGTTGGTGGCATAATTGCTTAATTCGTTGGACTTTCTTCACTGGGGAGTGGGTATGTTTCAGAGGCTGTTGTTTCCTTGCAGCCCTTGCCAGTCAGGTGGCTGCATGGAGGTTGATGTTGGTGTCCCTACCATGGTGGTCACCCGGGCACTGAAGAGCTGAGATTAGTGCTGAAAACGATGCTTTGGTCAACAGCCCATCTCCTTGGTTTGGTCTACATAAGTCAGCATAGCTTGACCGATTGCAGTTCTTACGTGATCACTGACAGTTTGGCCTGCCGGTTTTTGAGATAGTTTACTTTTTTGGACGTTAAGAAGTGGAGATGGTTGACTTAAAGGAGCAGTTGCTGTAGCTGAAGTGCATGCATGGAAGCAGAGCGGAGGAACTTTTCATGTCTGTGGAAGGGTTTGATGTGTGGGTGGGAAAGAGGAAATCAGAGCCATGAGAGGCTCATAACAAGACTGCAACTGTAGGAGGAAAGCAGGAGAGAAGGTAGGGTGGCAAATGATGAAAGAGGAAAGACTATTTAAGTTGTCTATAACTCCTTGGAACCTCAGGGAAGGAGGGTCATTCTGTCCATTTACATAAATCCAAAATAACATAATTGCATAATAAAATAACATAATTGCTGCTGTCTTCATGTTATTCTGATGTGTGAGCAGAATCGATGACGTTGTGGCTGATGTTTTGTCCCTTGAAAAAGGAATATTTCAGATCACTTTTCATCTGTTTTTATAGTCATCCTTCATGTTGTTTTGGTGGGATCCAAAAGAAACTTCACCAAATCTTTCTTGTAATAGTGGGACAATAACATGTCTTATAAGGAAAGAAGAGTCTTCCATATAGAGGAGAAAAAAAAAACCCAGCAAAAAAGACTTCGTGAAAATGACAGGTTCATGTGTTCGGTATGTTTGCAAGGGAATAAAATAATAAACTAGCTTTTTTTTTTTTCAGCTTTATGTAATTAATTGCCTTTTTGGGGGTAGTTAACTGTAAAATATCTCAGCTATATTAACATCTAAAAGTGTGCTTGCCTGTTCCATAAGAAGTGCATTAGGATTTTCTCAAGATGAATTGTGTTACAGCAGTTTAGAACACTATGTTATCGGTACCCTCTGTGGTACCATTGTGTCCCTTCCGTTCTGTCCGTCTTCCTCTCATTCTTTCTCCCAGTAAAAATGTCTACTTGTGGTTTTGCTTCAGTGGTGTTACTTAGCAATTTATTTCCTATAATGAACACATCTGTACATACCTGATCTAAAGGCAAGTGAAGATGAGGGAATGTTTTCCCTTCAGATCAGTGGATTTCAGATGTGACACTCAACAGATGATTATCAAATGCTGAAATTCAATCTGAATAAAGGAGGGGGTGTGTGTGTGTGTGTATGTAGAAATGCTTTCTTTAGCCTAAGGGATAGCAGTCAATACAGAAAGTGAGATGAAAACTGAATTTTTGCACAACGGAGGTTTCATTTTAACTAAGTATTTTTTCCTTTTATTCTTCTACTCTCTGTTTGAAAAAAATGTTAGACACGTTGAGTCAGGGAGACATTCCTGTGCTGCATTAGAATAGCCATCAACGTCAGCCGAGACCATTTGGATCATGTCACTTGTCCTAAAGTGTGTAGCTGTTTTTAAAGAAAGAACATGTCATGTTCTGTACAGGGATCTTTAATGCATGAAACTTGTTTGAAGCAATAATAAATCAAGTCCGTGCTGCTAAAACCAGTGTCTGATTTTCCCTCGTGACAATCTCTATCTTTCCATGTGTAAAAACTGAGACAATAGCAAGAACAATTCTGCACCCAGAAGTATTGCAAATAATTTTGATCACAACTAACTAAATACATAAATCTAGCAAAATAAAGAACTGTGATATAAATGTCCTATGCATTTGCTACAGTGTTTAATAATGTACTCTTTTTCTACAACCATCGTTACAGGAGGTTGCAAGCTGTGTAGAGAGGTTTTCATTATTCATGCTCTATTGAGTAGGCAGTTCTGCAGACATTTTTCTCACCTCTCCTAAAAAAGTGGAATAATTAAGACCAAGTAGAGTGTTTGAGACTTATTTGCCTATCATTTTGCACTCTTTTACGCAAGTATTAGTTCTATTAGATTCAAGCCAGTTACTGGTGATGTAAAGAGAAATCAGGCTTTTGCATTTTTACTCTTTATTAATTACTCCATTTGACTGTGCGTAGCCATAACTAATACAAGTAAAGGAAATGTAAATGCAAATCCATTTAAATTAATCTGGAGTAGTTTAGAATTGCAGGCTATTTTAGCAGCATGACTTAGTTTCAAAAGCCCTGTAAGAAGATGACAGAAATCTCAGTCCTGGCAAATGTTATTACTGTCTACAATGTACAGTAGTGTAATCATAATTACGAATGGATGATGCTGAGATCCCTGTTTGGGCTTCAACTGGGGTTGAAGTTTAATCAGACAAGGGATTTAAGGGTCTGATTCTTTGTCACCTTTTAAAATGCCCTGCTCTTTCCTCCACTACAGATTCACTGGCTTTGGAATTGGGCAATAAATTATAAGTATGAAAATGTGTATTTTTTTCCTTTGATGTAGAGAAAGGAAGAAAAAAAACCTCAAAGCAAATTGGTGAAGATTATCAAAGTAGCAGCACTAAGAGCTGGGGCCCCTGTAATAGGAGTGACCTGTGTCCAGAAGCGGAGGCAGTCAGGACACCTCCCGACCCGGGTGAGCTGTCCCAGGGGCGCTCCAGGAGCACCGTGTCAGTGCCCACGCACTCCTCCACTGAGAATATCAACAAAGGTGCCAAGCAGCGCCAGCTGCAATTAGGTTTGCTTTTTAAATATCTGTGGGCTCCAGTCCGCTAGGGATGGCAGAGAGATCAGAAGTGCATTTTGCATAGGCTAGGATTTGAACAGCAGACGGTAATGACTTTGAGTTACGTCAAGAGCAAACTTGACTTCAGCCAGTGACCTTGAGCTGAAAAACGTTAGCCCGTTATCAGTGCCCCGAACCACAAAGTCGCTTTGTATGGTTGTGAGTGTTTTTGCTTATGTAGATTGGTTTATTTATTTTTTTAATCTGGTGCAGCATAGTAGAGGTAACCATCAGTTTATTATAAAACTGAGTGCTCCATTGACCTTTCTCTTTCTACTCTGAGTGCAGTAGAAACCCAAGGTGGCCATCACTTGTTTGTTGTTCCACTCACTGGGCTGCTCGAGAACTTCCAATTTCCAACAGCTCAGCTCTGAGGAGCAAACTTGAGCGTGGAGGCACAACATGTGAATTGTTGTGATTTGTTGCCATGATGACAGTGTCAACTTAACTACAGCTGACAAACAGTTTTTAAATAGAACATTTCAATTCATTATAGTATTCTCCATCTGTTTTTTTTCACTGTCTGCATACATGCAAAACATCTGAGAAATGTTACCACAATGGTTTAGTTTACTTATCTAGCTGCTAACATTAATTAGTTGTTGAGAGTGGTAGTTTAGGGAGCAAGTAAAATGATGAAATTCCCCCCTCAGTAAAGGAAACTATTTATTCAACAAAAGATGCCCAGTAGACCTGCTTCCACTTTTAGAGAGAGTTTTTAAATTTGATTTTTTTTGAGCATAGGTGCTATATCGTTGGGGGGGGGTGGGGTGGGTTTATTACTTCGTTACCTCTTGCTTTTTGCCATATTTTGCTTCCTTCCCAAAAGCATCTGCCACTGCTATTTCCAGTGTGGAACTGGTAACAGAAGGGGACCATCATTTCGTAATTAAATCAGGCTGCTGGGGTCAAATTTAGAGGGTTTTATTCACAGCTTTGCCACTGGCCCACTCTATGACCTTGAGCAAGTTGCGCATTGCTATATCTCAGTTTACCTATAGGTAAACTAATATTGACTTCCCTTGAGGGGATATCATGAGGCTTAATTAAGCGTCTGCAAAGATCTGTGAGATAGAGGACTGAAAGCTGCCATAGACATACAAATGACGACGATGATGATTTGTGCCCAATTGCACCACTTCCCACAGAACTGCCACCGTAGCTGCTGAGCGGATTAGTTGTCAGGTGAACTATGAATCTATCAATTCATCCATCATTCTCCCCCTTGTAGATTGAGCCCAGCTGGCTAGCTTTGCTTATTAGTAGCTTTTAATAAATCAAATCATATTTGCTCTTTTAATTGTATCTTAAAGGGTAGCATGGTTCTTTGCTTTTAAATTAAAAACAGTGTGACAACGTAGATATTAGAAGCTGTGCTGCTGCTCTTGTGCTCCACTGCTCTCAAGCTGTTGACATAAAACTGGGTTAAAAATATATGTTTAAGGAACCTCATAATTTTAAAACACGCAACTACTAAATTCTGGCAGAGGACTTGCTCTAGGTGCCTCTTTTGCAAAGTTTGGGTATCCTTGTTCGTAAATCCTCTCAGAGCACTGTCCCAGTAACCACATTTTGAAAATTATAATCTACTCATCCACAGGAATCCAGGGTGAAAGTAGTTGAGGATAGCTGTTCGTTGACAGAAACAGCCATGTCCATATGGGGGGGGAGTCAAAATGATGTAAAATCAGATTAATGAATTATTCAAGATATGCTTTATTGTGATTTTTATTTTTAAACAACAGTGGCTAAAAAAGCAATGGGAATAACAAACTGGCATGTTTTATTTTTAATCTGGGGCCAAAACTGTATTTTACAAATCTCCTTAAAATGGAGTATATCCGATAAAATATTGATAACATAATTTCCTTTAAATTTGCGGCTCGGTCATATGAAAAGCAAAGGGCCTACATGGAAATGGATACTCTTAGAGGAGTCCTACTCAGTGAAATCAATGGAAGTAGCCCAGGTGGCTACTTTTGCCCATTACTAATTTATAGTAAATCAAGCAATACTTCCTTTTCTAACATGATCTGAATGCCAAGTCATATAGGAATTCCTCACCAAGTGCAGAAGAGGATTAGGGTTAAAAACAGCAGGAGTTTCCCCTGGATTTCAGATAAGCTGTTGCCCAATATCGTATTGTATTTTAGATCATCAGCCTTGGAGTTTTGTGGAGTTTACCTTTCCATCGGATGCAAAATTTGATTCAAGGGTGCCTAGCAGGTAAAAGTGAAAAGGGGCCATTGGGCTCTTTAGCCATCCTGACAAACTTCACCCTCTAACTTTACTGTTTCTAGAGGAATTGCATAATGATGATAATGCATTCAAATGGCAAGCAGGAAAATCAACACAGCGCGTGCGGTCAATAATTTCTAACTCTTGAGAGGAGATCAAAGAGAAAGGCAGCAGGAGGAGGAGTAGCCTTATATAAATGTAAAGGAAAAACTCTCAGTAGCTGAGATAGCGCTATGAGGAGATAACAGAATTCAAAAAGATTTATTAAAAAAGCAAACAAAGTAGTTAACCGGAGAATTCAGCTACTGGAACGTAAACCGAACACGCTAAGCGGAGCAGTAAGCTGAAGCAATATATTTTTGGAGGTGCTGGTCCTGCATTTGACCCAAAGGCCCCCTTTCACACCATAAAAGGGTGTGAAAAGCACAGATGGCTTTGAAACCTTTACTGCCGTACGCTGGCGATAGGAGGAAGGCTCTCTGATCCTTCAGCAGGGGGACAGGCTTGGAACATGTGCCGAAGCCGGGCTTCCCAGCAGGAAAGGGCACAGAGTGCTGGAGATCCTCCTCTCCGGGCCCGGCCTTCGCAGCTTGTGACTGCTGGTGGTCCGCAGGGCCGGGGCAGGACCCTGGCGGGGTACGGCCCGAGCGCACGCAGGCCCAGGTGTAGGCCCGGATGGACGTTTTGGGGGAAAGGCGGTATATAACTGTTAAAGCCTCCAGTATTCCTGTGGTCATGTGCGTGGCTGAGTAGTGCAGGTTTCTTTAGAAGTAGCGTGGGCTAGTGTTTTGCTCGCCTAGGTGTTTAAAAAAACAAAAAAGTACAGCAGCAACGAAAAAGGGATGCTGCAAATACGAATAGCATCTCGTGCGAAACAGCGATGTGTCCAGAGCATACAGCCACCTTCAGTGTCTTTGAAATCAGTCAGGAGTGGGTTTGAACACCCGTCAGAAGGGTTTAAGAAACTGGAGAGGTGACATTCAGTGAGAAAGTCTGCACAAGCGTTTCAGATAAGTGTCCAGGTAGGTTGGCAAAGGAGACATCGGTTTGGCTAAAGACACTTCTGTGAGGAGCAGATGAGGCAGACCGCTGGAGGCCGTTTGAGCTAATGATGTACACAAGCACAGGAAAGCACGGATATAGTTATGGCAAGGGCCAGACAGTCAAAGAATTTAGGCAGAATTTCTGTACAGCGGAATACACTACAAAGGTCAGGAATCAGAGCAAGAGAATAGTATAAAGAAAATATTTTTGTCTATGTATTAATGTTCTTCTTACACTTCCCCCTAACTACTAGTCCATTACCAAAAAAAAAAAAAACCAAAAAACCAACATGTATATATTAATAGTGTGTCTAGGGATGTGTTGTTTTTCTACCATCAGCCTGTAAATTGGAGGGGGGAGTATTTTGTGTTGAAGTAGTTCATCTCTTTCACATACAGAAAATTTTCCTCTTGTTCCCTCCCTGACCTCATTATTTTTTTTTTTTTTTTTTTTCCTAAACCTGAACAGTTGTCTGAAGTGACTTCACTCCAGGATCCCACAGTTGGATAAAAAGAACAAAATACAGAAAGATAAGTTCTTAAAATCACTCTGGGCTTTCTTTAATGGTAATCATTAGCCCTGTTCTGAACTCTATTGACAAAATGCTGGAGTAGTCTTGAAAGCCGAGTGAGTGCTCTTTTAAAGGAAGAAGTGGTTAATTAGAAGATCTAATGCAAGTGACCTAATTCTGCAGCTCAGCGCTAACTTTTCAAACACACAATAACATAAAGATTGGAAATGATACATATTGATTCATGTAAGTCAACAAGTTGAAATCTTGATTGGAAAGCTAATTTCTCCATAGCTATTTAAAATCATCATCTTCTTTCCAGACCAATACCAGGTATTTTTTGCCTGCAATTTGATAACCAGCATGGAGCTCGTGTATTCATATGTACAGGGAGCCACAGAAACACAGAGAAGATGCTTAATGGTCAAAGAAAGAGGCAACCGTGCTGTTAGTTGTGAGTGGCACAGCTCTGAGCTACTAAGTCATCTTGTAGCAAACACAAATGTTCTTGTTTTCTAAAAAAATAAATAGGAATTTACTTTTAATCACTCACACAGCTATTGTTGAGGATTGAAAGCTATTGCTAAGGGTATGTGAATGTTTTCACCGTAAATCAGAGCATGCAAAATGTCACTGCGTTTTGGTATCCAAATATGTCTCTTTTAAAGACAATACTATTTTCTGTCCCCTTCCCTCAGCTTTAAGTAGTAAAGATGTGTAAAATAATTTTTCTAGCTGCAGATGGACATTTTAGACATAACTCAAGAGGATAGTATAAATTATTCCTCACTAGGCCTGGTAAGATTAATGCGTAATCTACCAGCATTGTTCTGGTTTCCTTTTTCCGTAGACGGGATGCAGGTAAATTGTGATTCCTTACAATGCCTTGCTGTAGTACCTCACCTGAACTTCAGGAACAGTTGCACTTTTGTATGTTTATAAAGGCATGCTGCAAAGGAGGATCTTCACATCCAACTTTGAACGTCCAACTAGGGTTTGTGAATAACCTTCCAGAGGACCTCCCCTCCACCCATTGACTGTCTTTGCATGTCTGGCTCCTGTCTGTAGGGGCTCTGAATCACACCTAACCTAGACATCTGCGATATTGGGTCCAGAGGGCTTTCTTGTCCATAATGTAGCTGCTGCACATTTATACATCATTCCTTTTATAATTTCCGTGGGAGTTTTGTATGAGTAAGGTGTACAGGATTTGTCCCAAAAGAGGAGGTATTTCAGCTATAGTAGGGTACGCTAGTAGTGTATTTAGATATGGAAGTGCTAAGGTGGCAAAGACTCCAAAGCATTGGTGTGTGAATGCTAAGAAGTCTGTAAATCTGGTAGCAGTAAGAATAATTCAAATTATTTTTATACCCCAGATGCCCTGTTTCAGAATAATTTATCCAAAGTTCCAGGCCCAGTGAAGGTCCTAAAAAGTATTTATAAATAAAGATATGAGGTTCTCTCAACCTGGCAGCACCTTGGTATTTTATGTTAAAATTTAATTGTGCTATGGAGTACATACGCGCTCTCCCCTGGTGCCTGGAGAGTTTGTGCCCTTAACTTCATTTGATTTCCTGGAAGAGGCTTTTGGGGCACCAGGTCAAAGCAACTTGTTAGTCTCTTGTGACAATTGAGAATGAAGATTTTGGTGTCCTTTCATGGAAAATGTTGGGAGCTATGAAGATAGTGGCTGAGTAATGCAGAGAAACTGGTCATCCTAAGAAGCAGGAAACTCTTTTTTCTTTCTTTCTTTTTTTTTTTTTTTTTTTCAATGAGACTCTTTGATGCTGTTCAAAAAATTAAGTGAGCTGGTTTCAAAGAGATAATTTGTGGGGATCATATGTATCAAAGAGAAGAGCTAGCTGAGAAAAGAAGCATTGGAAAAAAACTCAAAATAAATGGCAAAAATTATTTGATTCAGGATTTTAGTCATAAGGAGTTAACTGTTATATGAATACAATGTAACTAATATTTAGTATTGCTATTTCATGACTGCTTCATAGCTTAGGCACCAATGTAACATAGTCTCATGCTTGTCTATGGCATACACTGATGGTGTGACTTGGGTTCAGTCATTCTACTTGATTCCTGGATTGCTGGCTATAGGTTATTCTTGTTCTGTGATGTATCAGTTAAGAGAATAGCTTTTTGACTGAAACTGGAATAAGCTGGGGAACAAGTAGTGCACTGGCTTGTGATGGGAGTTGAGACCAAATTCATATACATGGATATTCCTCCACTAGGAGAGATTCAGGCTACTTTTACTTTTAAGAATTTCAGTGTATCGAGTTATAACAACAAAAGCAATTGAAGTAAAAATCCAGCAAGCTGATTTCAGTAGAGTGTAGTCTCTTGCACAGTATGGCAGCATTTACCTCTAATCAGTTTTAATTCAGCTCCAGTTTGTAGTAACTGAACATGATTTCCAGCTGATGGAGGCTTAGGCAGATGCTTACACAAAGGGTTCAGTTGTATATAGATTGTTCTTTCCTATGTAATAAATTTTTCCCACCTAGTTGGTAGTTTCACAAGAGAAACTGGCATGAGCGCTCCTGTACCTTCCCATCTCTGTAAGGCTTTATCTCCAGACAAGAGTTAAGCCATGTTGATAATGTAAGGAAGCCGTTGCATGGCTGTGTTTTTGATTTGGTTTTTTCCTATCTGTAAGAATGAGCTCTGGGAAAATTGGCAGATGTAAAATTATTTAGTCAAATCTAGATGAGACACTGTAAGGAACTTCTAAAGGACTTAACTGGCTGCATAATGATACAGGAAATTCATTGATTATAAATGCAAAGTAATGACCACTGGGATAGAAAAATTTTACTGATTGTCTGCCTAAAAATTTTACTATTTGTCTAACTGTACTATAAAATAACTATATCAACTCAGGAAAGAAACCCAGCTATCAATACTGGCAGTTACTTGAGGACATCTGCTCAGTGCACAGCTTCAGTCAAAAGACAGGTTTAGGTACATGAGGAAAGAATAAAGAATAATATGGAAAATACAGTAATGCCATTAAGAAAATGGTGCTGGTTCATCAAATGGGTGACACCATCTCAAATAGGGTATTACAGATTTACCAGGAGTTCCGAGTGAGGCAAGAAGAATGATCAGGTGCAGGGGAAAACTCTCATATGAGGAGAGATTGAAAAAACTGGGATTACTGGCTTCGAGAGGAGATGAATAAAAAAGAACTTGATAAGACTCTAACATTCATTAGTTTGCATAGAGAAGGCAGTTTGGGAAGAGCTTTTCTCTCTATTTGATGATACAAGAACAAGGGAACATTATAGAAAGGTGGCTGATTAATATCTTTTCACCTGATGTGCAATTAGGTAATGGACTTTGCTCTGGGAGGTTGCTAAGGAATTTGATGTGGTTTAGGAAAAGGTCTGTTGATTTATGTGAATGAGAATATTCTGTGTTGTTATTATCTATTAAAAAAAGACTACTAAGAGAGATCTGAAATGATGTGCTTTAGGTTTGCACTCTAATTGCTAAGAGACATTGCAAGGACGCTTTCTTGGGGGATGGGTTATCCCAGATCTGCCTAGTGCAGGGTTTTTTTTTGCATTTTCCGCTGATGCATCAGGTTCTGCTTATAGTTCTAGATGAAACTAGATTTGAGCCCATGTGGCAATTTCTGTGTTCCTGGTTGTTTCATTGTCAGGCTATTTCAACGGCTGTTGATGCCAGCTCAAATTTACAGCCATATTATGTTGTGCAAGCTACTTGTGGCGTGAACTGTCCTTTTGTTTGGAACTTCTTCAGCATTTACAAGACAGTGGGTCATGGTCTATGAGCACAGTTATAGGCACAGTGGTAATACAAACAACAAATAGTAATTGTCCATGTGAACATTTAGAAAACATCCTCAACTACAAAAATAAATTACTACTGGTAGTAGCAGTTACGCATCATATGTGGGAATTGTTTATTATTGCAATTGTTATGCTTTCCTCTCTCTATGCAGGAAAGAGCTTATGGCAGGAGAGAAGATATTAGTGAGGAAAACATTTCCCCTCAAAGACCAGTGTCCAACACCACCTTGAGGTCCTCACTACAGTAATGATTGTTATTTTTGCCTAATCCCCAACCGGCAGGACTTCACATTGCGAAAGCATCACAAGACCTGCTTTACAATCTCAGCTCAGTATTGGAGTTGGTCAAGGAAAATAGACTACCTTTGGCCTTCAGAGACTCTCAGGGCTATATGTCTCATGATACATGTGTAAAGTTAACCATACTACTACAGCATGCCCTAGAGAGGAGAATATAGTCCTTGCAGTATTTGTTCCTTCACTCTTCTAGCGATTGCTTGATTATAGAAAAGCATGATTGTAGAAAAGCAGCCTGTAGATTACATGCCCATTACCATATGTACATACAAGTTTGTGTGTATATACAGACATATATATGTACCCTAATATATAGACAAATGTCTATAGACATCTGAATATTTTTCGAAGGAGATGACCACCTCCTGCTGTTGAAAATTCTTCAAGGGAACTCGGTGCACCAGTGTGTAGTCCCAAAATAAAGCACTGAAAATCTCGGCAATCCTATGAGGTTAATAAAGTTCACTGTTGCTTAAATTAGATCAGTGTAATTCACTGCATCTCTAGCGGAAATTAAATTTGTGTTTAAAACTAAGGAGCAAACCAGCCCAGTTCAGGAACACATTTGGGATGCAAAATATATTAGGCCTATTGCAACTTGGTTATAGCTTTTGGTGCCTTGAACTCCTCAGATGAAAGCACTCATATGATATAAGAAGTTACTTGTGGTATTATACATACCATTTATTATCTGAACCCTTTTTTTTTTTTTTTTATTCTTTTCTCTCAGCTCTTCCAAGAAAAAAGGAGGAGAAAAATCGGAGAACATTTGTTCAGTCTATTCAACCCTTATGGCAAACTAATGAGACAGTAACCATCAAGCCTCCTCCTTTGTGCAGATAGTTATCTGCTTTGACAAGCAAGTTTGCTGCACTGCTTTGATTCTTACGCATATACAAGAAAGAATCAAATGGGGTTGTTAACACAGCCCATAAGAAGCCATCAAACTTTCCATCTATCTGACATAAACCTGTGTTTTTGTTGTTTTCTGCAAACAGTGTAAGAGGTTTCTGCTGTGTTCTGGAAATGGATGCACAGCACAGCCAAAGGATTGTTATTTTCTTTTCCTTCCTTTGAAAATGAATATGTGGAGCTTTCCATAGATATTTAGCATGGAAGAGAAGCTGTGGTTTGTCATCAGACTTCATTATTAAAAATATAATAGCATTATGGGTTCTAAGTACTGCCAGGTTTTTTTTGTTATGGTGCTACTCCCTAGTAGATTGCACTAGGAAGTTGGAGATGAAACTACTGTATGCAGACAAATCCATATTGTTGCTGTCTGCATGCTTGCTGTGAAACTGCTCTACAGCTATACAGTTTGAAAGCAGAATCTCATGAAAGTAAAATCAGCATAAAAGTCAGGTTTAGACTTCTATATTCATATTTATGAATTTGAAAAACCTCCACCATGATCTTATCTGGAGCTGTGGTAGCAGTTGACAACAAATGTGCCCTTGAGAAAACTGTGTACGGTAATGCAATGGAATTGTGGATGTTCCTTCCTAGTACTACTTGCTTGCATTGATGTTGTTATTAATAGCAACAGTGATAATTATTATTATTATTATTAGAAGCTTGGGTGCCACAGAAGGTTTCTGCTGGCCTGCAACTATTGCTCAGCCAACTGGCTTTGAGTTTGTAATAACTACTGTGCAATGAATTTACCTTTGTACTCTGTTCACAATACGGGGTGACTCTGTTCTCCCAGACTGTTGTGTTTATGGGCTGCTGAAAATTCAAGGTAATTAAATTTCTTCTGCTGAAGTACTCAGTTTATTGTACTGCTTCTGTTCAAGCCACACTAGTTTGTATTCATTTCTCAAACAGAGAGTCCCCACTCTTCCCCTACCAGTTTTTTTCTGTAGATCCACGACCATTCTAAATAAAACTCAGTCTTTTTTAATAAACTACAAATTAAAGTTCCTCTTGCCCCTTTTCATTAATGGGATAAAAAAGTGCTGGTTTTCTGCAGTTACTAATACTCTGTTGAGGCTTTTGAGGTGGTCAGGTAGAGATGTCTTGGAGCATGCTGTGGTGTTTGGCAAAATCAGGCAAAAGAAGTTAGTTTTTTCTTTTCTCAGTTGCCAATCTGCATTGTTACCAGAAAAATGTCTTAAAATAAAACTTGACACAGGCGGCTAATTCAGGACTAGCGGGCTGAATGAGCCACAAAAGAAGGTGCTTCTTAGCAAGTGTAAATACAGCAGTGTAAAAATAAGAAAAGATGATAAATCTCATTCTGATTCAACCTATTTTCTTAATAGCCCTTTTAAAGACACAGCATTGTGGTTTATGAGGTGAGTCCTCCAGTATTTGGACAGAAACCCATTAAATTCAGGGCCTGAAGACTGGACAGTTTAAGACATACCAAGACAAGCAGAGACAGTTTGGGGGCTTGTAGTGACAAGGTAGTAGTCAGGAAGGAGGAACATTTCCTTTAATACTTATAACAGTGCTTCTTATAACAATAATTTGGACTCCTGGTGAACAGTTTATGAAACCTTCTTTCCTATGGGAACTTCATTCATTGAAGGTGTTCAACTGATTAAGTGAACCGCCCAGAGTGCCAATTAAAAGGGTAGACTTTACTTAAATTTTCCGTATTTACAGTACTCAGAAATCAAAGCCAGCCTGATCTGTATGGCAACCTCTGTTACAAAGTCCAAGTGTCTACGTTGTTTAAAGGGCTTGTATCTCATTGTTTAAATAGCCTTTTGATAAGCAACAATATAATAGTGTTGGTGATTGCCTTCAGATTGGCCTATCGGGATGGCCTTTTAGGCTGTAGTCCTGAGTGTTTCTTTTTGCTTTGTACCCGTATTATTAATAAACAAAGCACACAGGTCTTTGAACTTCCAACCAGCACAAATGCCTGTGTGTTATGTATGCGTGGGATCACGTGTTCATGTCTGCGTGTGGCATTTTGGTTTGGGGTTGTGTTTCTTTTTAGATGGAAGTGGTTGCTGAATAGAGTATTTGGTCAAGGATTTTTAAGTTATACTTCTGTAATTCAGATTTAATTAAAATTATTGGTGAAGCAGAGAGGAAGCCATAAAGGTAGAGAGAAAAAAGGTCAGAGAGGAATGACTGGAGCGAAGTAGGGGGGGTTAATACGTGAATAAGATAATAAGAAAAGAAACCAAGAGGAGGAAGAGCAAGAACTGAGAAAAGGAAGATGAGAGAAACGGGGGGGTGATTATTTGCAGAGATTATTTTATTTGCAGAGTTACTAATCCCAGTGCTCTGACTTGTTACTTGTTTGGCAGCATAGTGATGTTTTTGTTGAGAAGGAATAGCATGGCATAAGTTTTCCAGGATGGATGCAAGGATTTGTTTTGTTATCCAAATACAAATACATCTAAAGCTCATGGTGATCAAGGAATTTCTTGTGTTGCTTCTGCTGGGAATTGTCCTTCGGTTCCTTGCTGTAAGTTCCCACCTGAACAAGGTCTTCATGGATGTCTTTACGTTGCTGAGAGAGGGGAATAACAGCGTCACCCTGCTGTTGTCTGCTCAAGTTTTGCTACCAGCTTCAGTAGCAGGCCTGCTGCCCTCCATTTATACCTGCTGGGGAAGATGAATCAGAGTCTGCGGTGGGAAAGGCAGTTGACAGGTGTGTGGGGTTAGTCTGTATGGCAGCATGTGACATATCAAAAAAGAAAGGAATAGACCTTGTTTCTGATCGGACTCTCAATAAGCTCTGAGTTTGGGAGTAAGCCTGCAAGATCTGCAAAGAGTTGTTTGTTGAGTTTATTCCTAACAGAATATATTTCACCTGACCTGGACTGGCCATTGAAAGTGGAAAGTCTGTGCTTGATAATTATGGCTTTATTTTTACTGGCTCTCTGAATAATCGAGCTTTAAAACTGGGTACAAGTTTGCAATTTTAAAGTAGAAAATATTAACCTAATATGTTGGTGCATTAGGAGAGGCACCTTCAAATAGTGACCTATTTTTTTAATCTGTAAAGTATGGGGCACACCTGTAGCACGGTAAGCATAAAATACCACTACAACAGTACTCACTCCACTTGTTCACTTATGGGACTATATAGGACAGGCACCGCAATACATGTCCGTGAAAATATGGTTTGTAATATTATATGACTCGTATAATCAGGAAATATTGAACATTATGGAGCATTTAGTATTTGTGTTTGAATTGCTATAGACTTGAATACCTCTGATGCTCAGAAATAAATCTAAGGAAGAAAAGAAGAGAAACGCTGGGATCGATGTTGGTGGCTAATACTAAGAGTAAATAGAAGTACGAACATTTATTTAACTGTTTCTCATAATCCAAAGATATTCTATCAGCCACTTAGTTGTGAACATGCTTCTTTATCTTTGATAAAAGTACTTTTTCTTAAAGGATCAATTAATTGTCCAGTAAAATATATTAGAGATTAGGTTTTGTAACTATATAGGGTCACAAACCTCTTTACCCAAAATTCTGGTGCAGAGAAGCATCAGCAGTTATTTTTTCTTAACTTTTTTTTCTTAGCTTTGACAATTGATCTTCAGAAGAATTTTACTCAGGAATCAAGATTATTTTTGAACACAAGAGGGGACGTATACCTGCCAACATTTCTCCTCTCTGAAAAAAGATGTGTAGGAGATGTATAAAGATACCACTTCTGCCTTGCACTGGAGGGTTTTCTGGAGGGGTGACAGCCTGGAAACATGGCAGTTGATTTTCCTCCAAAAAAAGGAGGTTTTGAAACTGACTGGCTTGCATGTGGTGTTGCTCCCCCCCCACCACCTTTTTTTTTTTTTTTTCTTCCCCCCAACATGAGATGGTTCTGTGGAATAATAAGCCTGGCCAGTTTGGGATCTGAACACAATCTCACTCACTCTCATGTTGTTTGGCACTTGAACAGGAGTGACAGGCTTTGGTTCCTTTATCAAATAACTCAGTGTATCTATTTTTGTAAGCCGTGTCATTGGCTGAAAAATGCAGGTCCCTCTACAATTATGGGGCATGACCGGGAGGAACAGAGGCAGCCGGGCTTCTCTTGGACTCCTACCAGTTAATTGAAATTCTACTCCAGCCAGTTGAGATGGGAAGTGATATGAAGATGTGGAAAAACCTGAGTTGAATTGATTTTTCCCTCTCTCTTCCCCCCCCCCCCCCTTTTTTTTTTGTTTAAAGAAAAAAGAAAAAGACAATTGTTTGTGTTTATTAGGGGGGTTTAATACAAGTGCTGAGGGATAGACCACAAAGAGTGGGGGCTCACATGTTATCACTGGTTTTGTTTTCTTTTGCATTTTCTAAATGAAGAGAGAGAAAAAATTTTGCATACTTTCACCATATTGACATGTATCTGTAGCTCAGCTTGCTAAATTTAACCAGGGAATATATACATAAACTATGTTAACATTAGTATTGTGGCATTTTAGAAGATGTTTTTGGTATACCTGCCCACCAGTGCTTGCCTCCTACAACTTTTGCTTACTTCTAAGAATTTTCAGAGGTAAACGCTAATCCTACTTGACTTTTTTTTATTCTTTCTTCTTGGTGAACAAATGCTCAGGATTCTTCCACTGTCAAGCTTTTTCTTCTCAGGGCCTAGGGGATGATACAGTGTTAACAGTAAGGCCAAAAAAAAAAAAATGCTTCAGGCTTTCCTAGAGCAGCAAAACTTTTTTCTATCCCCCACCATGTGAGCACTTGCCATCAGAGGTGTCTGTCCTGTTACTCAGACCCACTCATTTGGATTACCACCAGTTCAAAAGAACCCTTTTTCTTCTGACTTTGCAAGAACATACGTATGCATTTGTTCCAAATTCAGGACTTTGAAATTCATGCTAGACTTGAGCAGATTTAAAAGAAGTGAGAAGAGAGGTAAAATCTATTGTGTACACATACATCATAAATATCTCTATATTTTCACAAATACCCTTGTAAACATGTGTTGTAATTTTCCCAAATAAGTAAGCTGCCAAAATATGCCTACCCTTGTGTACCAGCTAAGGGCGTGGTAGCACTGAAAAGCGTATGGGTTAAACTTGTTCTCATTTTTCTCAAGGAGGAATGCGGTATGAGGCACTTTGGAAAAGCTATTGTAAAATCTTCAGCACTGGGTTTGGTTGTTGGTGGTTTTCTGTGGTTTTGGTTTTAGTTCTTTTTAATGACTGCTGCTGCTATAAATTTGATCCCATGACGTGATGGGCAACCTTTGCTTCCATAAACATTAATGGAGGTTTAAGGTGATTAATATCCCTTTGGATCAGGCCTTTGTATAAAAATTCTCGATTGTTATAAACACATGTGCCGTTATAGGCTTAATCCAGAATGAGTGATTTTCCAGCACAATTAGGTAAATCTCCAAGTTACCAGTTCACCTGGCTGATTAAGCTCATTGAAATACCCTTGTGCACTAACTTGGAAATAGTTTGACTTTGCTAATATTGAAAAATAAGCATGAAATGGTATAAGCAATAAATAAATATGACTTAGGCTTTGGCCACAATTTAAGGAGGAAAAATCTTTGGGAAAAGGCTGGAAGCATGATATTAACTGGGTTTGGTTTGATATTTGGACAAAGAAATCACTGCTCTGAGCTGAGCAGAGAGATAAGCGCCTTGACTTGCAATAGATTAAGAGCCCTGCATTGGTTAGAACAAACCATGTTTGAGACTCTCCCCAAGTGCCGCCACGTTTAGATTTAAGATTAACTGCAGCAGAATGGTGGAGCGGCTGTTTGTTTTATGAAACAATCACTAATGACATTAAACAGACGGTGCCCCTTCCAACACGATTGTTCATTTGCGATAAACTGAGAGAAGCCCACAAGAGATTGGAAAAGAAAACTCATAAGTGCTTCATTTTCAGGCTCTTACAATGTCCTATTGGAGGTGACAATTAGTGAAAGAGAAGAAGAATCTAACTCCTAACGCATTTAGAATGCTTTTTTTTTTTTCTCCCCCAAATAATTTGTAAATATTAGCTTTAGTCTATCTTTCTACCAAGGAGCTGCATGGTAATAATATAATGACAAGGTTTTCTGTGTGGATTTTTTCTAACTCTCGCCCTCCCCTCACTCCTGTCTGTGCGAAGCCCATATTAAGCATTAACAGTGTTAAAAAGAGTGTTATCTATTAGTTCAATTAGACATCAGACATTTACTTTTCAATGTATTTGAAGACTGATTTGATTTGGGTCCAATCATTTAAAAATAAGAGAGCAGAGCTGTGTACAGAGCTGTGTACAGATATCTGTAGCTCTGAAGTCTTAATTGCAAATTCAGATAAGGATTAGAAGGGGCTGTATCTCTGTAGACCAAAGGTATTTGCTAATACCTGAGATATAAAAGTGGTTAAATTCAATATTTACTAATTTAGGATTTCCACTTTGGATTTTGATTAAGCTTTTTGGTTGAAAACCCCACGTTATTAAGCTGTGATGAGGGAAAAACCAACCCTTTCATAAGCCTCACTTTAACGCTTTATTTCAAATAGTTTATTTTGGACCTTCTAAAAGCTGCTGCAGTACTTCATTTAAAGAAAGAAAAACCCAATGAAACAAACAAAAACATTGTCAAAGGCCTGTTGTGGCATTAAGCTTTTGTTTTGTACACAAAGAAATATATTAATAAAAAGTGTTTTTAAGTGCTTATTACTGAGATGGTTTGTTTTGAAACACAGGCTTTTTCACAGCAGTTTTTACACTTCATTGTGTACTATGAAAGACACACTAAGTAGAGGTTGTCAGGTTCCCATCTGAAGTAGACTACTGCTGGGGAATGGAGCCATTTATGATGCCACTCAAGCAGGACTAATCTAGAGTAGATCTCTTATAAATAACCAGCCAACAAAAATACTAAATCATTCCCTGTTTCTGATTGAAGCAGGCAGAATTGCTGTTTTAAAGAGCAGGGGATGCTCCTTATGAAGACATACCGAAAGAATTAGTGAATCCCCTGAATATAGTGGGACATCAAACCTCAGCCCTTCTGGAGGAATCAAAGCATTGGTTTCATGTAGACTAGCTTTTTGAGAGTTATGCTTTGTTTTTCAGGCTATCATTTGATAGATAGGTGCTCTGCAGTTTTGTTTTTGCGTTATTGACTCTGGCTATTGTAAACCTCCTGTTGTAAAACTTCACGCTGTATGTTCTAACTTGCTGTAAGTGGTCTCCCCACACAGTGTAAATGCTGATTTATGAACCCTGCCTTCTCCAGCCAGGGTTCCTGAGATCGCACCCTCCTAGCAAGGGCTGGGCTACAATTGTCTTTTGCGCTTTAAGATGTGTTTTGGCAACATGGTGCTTAGTCTTCCAGACCTTATTTACATGACTAGTCCCTCTTATGAATAATTGAACTTCTGTATATTGCTTATGGAAAAGAAAAAAGAAAAACCACTTCAAAGTCATGTCCTCCCATTAGGAAATAGGTTCCTGCTTAAAAGGAAGGATATTCATAATTTTTTGAGGCTGGAGCGGCCTTTCTGTCTTTATGCTTAGGCATCAGGAGTACGTAATTATTTTTAAAATAATAATTCTGCATTATTGAGGTGAAGGACTGGGAGGGAGAGTAGGACAATACTTTTGGCTCTAAGGATATGCTCTGCAATTTGCTGATTAACTTAACTTGCCTCTTGTTTTGAAAACTAACTATTGCTTTAGGGATTCATGAAATGCGGAATGCACTTACTGATTCAGTGCTGCAAGTCTCACTGGTACAGAGAGCAGCCAGTGCTGACGCCAGGCATTGGTAATGGCACACCTTTGCATGCAAACATCTACCCACTTTGCTCCTTCTTTTCTCTTTTTGGAGGAAAAGTCCTTGGTGAGAATTAATCTCAGGATGAATAACTACCCCTCATGCTGTAAGGAGTAGGAGAGGTCCACTGTGCACCTAGTTTTAAGGCTAGAGAAGTTTTGTTGAGTTTATTTCTGTTTCCATCATCTTGGATTTTTTTGTTGCAGTTGTTCAAATCTCCAACTGGTTATTAACAAAGACCCAGGACAGAGATCAAATGATTAGTTGCAGAAAAATTTGAAGGGTGAATGTGAAAAAAATGCAAGAAACAGCATCTGTAGTATTTCCTGCAATAACATTTAGTAGCTATATCT
The DNA here is from genome assembly GCF_947461875.1 of Haliaeetus albicilla. Lineage (NCBI taxonomy): Eukaryota > Metazoa > Chordata > Aves > Accipitriformes > Accipitridae > Haliaeetus > Haliaeetus albicilla. The sequence continues at coordinate 10,633,289 of NC_091495.1, forward strand.
TTCTGTCTGGCTGTACTAGATCAAGTATCTGAATTCGTTCCACAAAGATGATCTGAAAGTTCTGTAAAAATCATTATGTGGGCGATATATATACATTTCCTAGGACTTTGGATGTTTTCTGGAAGTTGCTAGTGTCTAAGCAGCTGCGCGTAACTGTAGTTTAGATATTTCCTAATGCATTTCCCAGCCATGTTGGTTATTGTTCCAGGCAGGTCAATAATAAAAGGAAAAGAATAAAAATGACCTTGCTGGAATAAAGGTTTGATAAAGGTCCTTTCTTATTTCATTAGTCTCTAGATTAGTTTTGTGCTGGTATGAGTCCATTCTAACTCTATTGAAGTAAATCCTTTCGAGTCCAGATTTAGTGATGTAACTAGTAATAAAATTTGGCCCAGTGCAGGTGTAAGTATCCATCAAATAAAAAATGTGGATTCGGAACCAGTAAATTCTAATACCTGTGTCGAGATGGCATGTGGATCACTTTGCATACAGTACTGTCTAACATCGAGAATGACAGAAAAATCATGTTGAGACAGTGACTGAGATGACAGACAGGGCAATGGCTGTTTTGAAATGGTGGACAACACCTTGGGGAAAATGTAGAGATGGGGTCAAGTAGGAGAGGCAAGTCATACCATGTGTCCTTCAAATATTTGGAATCTACAGTTTTACGTATCCAGCAGTTTTGTGATAAACTTACTTTTAATTTAAGAGCACGTGTGACTTAGGGGGAAAGAGGAACACTAAAGCCAGCATAGCGTCTGACCTAGGTAAGGGCTCCAAGCAATGAATGCAAGACAACCAAGTGTGATGTACAGGATGATAGCAGGGGTAGTGGTCGTCGCTGAGCTGCTGAATGCTAGGCAAGGAAAATTTATGATGCATGGACAAGTGATAGAAACTTGAATTTTTATGCAATATTTTTTGGGTTTTTTTTCCTATGGGTTTAACGTTTGTATAGAATTTCTATGTTAAAACAGCAATGACTTGCTCAAAATAATTCTTTAAAATATAGCCCATGAAAAGTTCCTGTCTTTATCCTATTTTTAAACGTTTCTTCTTTTTCAGGTACTCTACATACGTATTATCTGTCTGTGTATTTCTATGCCTGTTGGCCCACTGCAGTTTTATTGTATACAAAATGTCTTGGCATCCATGGCTCTGTCTCCTGTTTACACTTTTAGCATAGGAATAAGCAAGAATTTGTCTGACTCCATGGTCAGAATGTGCTGCCTTTTGTGTTGAGCAGCATCACAGGTGCTGTTTGTGCCTGGCTGTTAGTTGTCTCTCAAGATAGTCAATAAGATACAATCGAGTATCATCGGTATGATTGCACTTCATACAATATGCTGAATTGGAATCATAATCCCTCATAGCATGGTTTGTATTTACCTGTTAGTTTGCAACATCTCTTACGACTGCTTGAAAGAAATGGAGAAATATGCAAAGGCCAGTCTCTTGAATGGCACAAAAAATAAAGATACAAAAGGCAGAATGCTTGTGTTAAGGTCATATTTAAAAAGAAAAACAAAGACAAAAAACCCCAAACCAAACAATACAAACCCCTTTGAAGTTAGGGAATAATCTTCTGACGTCAGAAAACTCCAGTGAGGTTTGGATGAATAGCGCGTAGGCTTTTGACCTTTTCAGTATAGTCAAATAAAGAATGTCTAGTACTTGCATTGAGTATCTCGGATCTGCGGCCAAAAAGTCTTTAAAAGTTCCAGATCGGAAGGTGGAAACTCATATTTCATACTGACACAGGACAGAAATTTGAGTTATTTTCTCTAATTGTGTGCATCTTGCCTTTGTAGTGGAAGTAACTTGAGTCCAGCTTTCAGATTCGAGCCTAGCTATTAACATGGCCTTAAAGCTGTATCATTTGACTCAGACAAAACGCTAATATCGTAAGAGCTGCTAGAGTTTGGTATCTTTGAAAAGCTGATGCATCGCTTCTGAAATTGAGGAGTCGGAAATTGAGCCATACAATTCATGAAGACTTTGCTGTCTGCAGTGTGTACAGGGACGTATGTTTCATTTTTCATTTAAAATATGTGCCTAAATGACTGCACCAGAATATTAGTATTTGTTACGTTTCTCCAGATAACAGTTACTCTGAATTAATCAAAGTGCATTTACCAGTTTTTCACAATGTTAGCAACAATCGGTTAGTTGGTGTTTGGTATTTAAGTCTCTCTTGCCAAAGTTTCAATCTCCAAGGCTGAGAAATAAATCTGTTTCTTTGAATAGCAATGAGGGAGACTGGTAAGCATTTAAAAAAGGTCGATGGTGTTCAGCTACTAGCAGTTCTAACAAAGTTTTTATGTTCTTGAGATTTATTCCGGGAAAAAGGCTGAACTGTCTTCTAAATGGGTGTTTTTAATGCTTATAGAGAAAAGGTAGTTTAAGGTTCAGAAGCTTTCTAAAATACTTGCTCTGCATGTGCCTTTTTTGAAAGTAACCACTTTCAGCAGCTGCATCTTTTCAGAGCTAAGTGAAACTGCTTAAAATGCTTTAGTGGTGTAAGATCCCCTGATAAGCCCTTCTAACTTAGAGCTTTCAGGTGGGACCCCAGTATCTCTCAACTGCTGATGTTTGCGGCCAATATTTCTACGTTAGCTTGCTGGGAACATAGGTAACGCACATGTTAAGCATCCTTTGGCTTCTACGTTTATCAGTGGAATTGCTTTACCTTGAACTACTGTACAGAGCTATAGGTAAACAGAGAAGAATGTGGTGAGAAAGTACATAGAAGAGGGATTTGTATGAGGAAAAGTTGCGTCTGCTTTGTTCAATGAACAAAAGAAAATAACACTTTGAAAGGCTGCAAGTATTAGCGTGTTATTATCACATCCTACTTTCTACAGGCAAAAAAAAAAAAGGAAGTTTAAAGGACAAAAAGAACTTTTCCGAGAGACAGAAATCCTCTCTTTACTATCTACGTATTTAGCATAGATGATGTGGTTTGTGTGCTACAAGTACCACCGCTATTTTGTCTGTCTGGCGCGTGATGCGTTTGCCAGATTAGAAGCATTAGTGCCCTCTATTGTTCATCAGAGAACTGCAAACATTTTTACAGATTATGGCCCTTATTATCATTCTTGGTATCAAACAGATTTTAACAAAACCCACGCACATTATAAAAGCATATTTCTGTAAGCTACACTGCTTCATCAAGAAGGGTACATAGTTTTTTCACTATATCAACATTCTGCTACAACTTTTTTTTGCTTTATGAAATGCAATGAAATAAATTTTAACTCCCATTAGGGGAAAATGTCTTGAAATACCTATAGAAGCAGATATTCTTTTTGGTCACGTATTTGCTGACAAGTTCACTTTTTCTTTCTGTGTGTAATTTTTTTTAGTAGCAAAGATATTTTTAATCAAACCATTCTCAAGTGTCCAGAAGGAAAGTGTTTTGAAATAAATATTTGATCCTTTGCCTCTTTTTTTTCCCTCAAATTCATGTTTTATTTTGAGAAATCAGACTTCTATTATTTTGATAGGCTAGCAGAAATATAAGAGAGTGCAACTTTTCTGAAGAACAATAGAAAAATAACATGCCCAAGCTGTGGGTTGTGGGGGGTTTTTCACTACATTAAAGTGAACTGCAAGAATGACAACTTCATTCAAGCAGATCATTTGGAATTACATTAAACAGCTGCTATTAAACAGCTGACAACAAAGGAGACCATTTTGATCTCGACAGCAGAGAGATTCGAGCAGCATGCTCCCTCAGTGATGTTATGAAGAACACATTGTGCTCTTGTATACCAACACACAGTGTACTCCCCACTGTGCTTGTTGCCAAACACCGTTTTTTCAAATCACTTTGTATTCAGTCAGGGATCCTGGAAGTCCAAATCCAGCCAGACAAATGCAGAACAGCTTAGTTGAAGCAGCTTTAACAGGTGCCATCAGCACAGACTTGTCGAACCAGAGAGACAACGCAAACAACTATGGAGTGGTGGTCAACAGGGTGTGGATTTGCCCCCTTGCACGTGGTGGCACGGGGTACTAAACAGCTTTTTTTTTTGCCACAGGAGCTGGTTAATGGCACTTTGGTCGAGGGGAGGGGATGCGGCAAGGAAAATACGTGGTAGCTCCTTACAGACGGAGTCTGCTGGACTTTTATGCTCACGTTAATTTGTTCTTCCGTCGTGCCAGACGCTGAGTGGACCAGAATAAAATGAGCATACCTGTAAAGGGATAAATGGAATGAACGAAGGATTGATTTAAGAGGGTGCTTCCCGTGCTTGAGATAGTTGACTGAAGGATGAGGAATAAAATAAGAGTAGAGATAATTGGATGGGTCATTGTCTTGTGCTGTCCTTGTCTTTCAGGGTACGAGAGGCATCGCTTCATTATATCATTGTAATCTGCCGTTGCTCATAATACGCCACGTGTGTTGCCCGCCAAGTTGTGTTACCTGTTCCCAGTGTGTAGTTATCCTGCACTTTTTCTGTCTTTTCAGCCATAACCTTGACCCACTCCATGCTGTTGACCTTCTTCTGTAGATGTGGATTTTTTTTTCAGGTGGTAGAACACTGACAGAAAATAGGTTGCAGTATTTAAAGCAATTGTATATTCTACTGTTTTCTTTAAGTGAGGACTTTGTGTGGTGGCCTCTGACTAACACGAAGGGATATAGTTGATCACAGGACTCAAATCTATTTTATTGCCTTCTAGCTAAAGAGGGAAATTCCAGCGAATTGCTTGTCTAAATGTTTAGATTTGAATTTCAAATTGCAACATGTTTCCTGTGTTGGAGAAATATGAAACTTACTTCTCTGGGAAATTTTGCAAGGCCATAAACTAAATGTTTGTGTTAGGCCCTTAGTTGTAGTTTTGTATTTGTATTTACATGAATAGTCCTTCTCACTTCTGCAGAAATTATGTGAAAAAGTTGTCAGATGGGGCTCTGCCAGTCACAGAACCATCTTGCAGGCTTGTTTTAAAGAATGCATAGTATTGGTAAGGAAAAAAGTTCCAACTATGCATTAGATCATGCTTGTCTGGGCCAGAAGCTGGAGACTTTGTCTGTTTTACTGTAAGAAAAATTCTACCTTTATTATTGTTGTCACACTAATGATGGGTAAAACCAGGAAGGTGGCCTGGACAGAAGTGTTAGAAATTAATTTTTTAAGGGTTGTCTATTCTCTGTTCTTTTTGCCACATAGAACAAAAAATAGTAAATTGTGTTCACGTTGGATGTGTGCACTTCCAGTTTGTTGAATTTGAGCTTAAAAATTGGACTGTAGTGATTATCAAGCTTGACTGTATATCATGAGTAAAAAGAATCTTCGTATGGAAACTTTTGTACTTGGCTTTATGCAAAATAATTCAACCTACATCATATATTTCAAAAAGCACTAGCGCAACAAAAAAACCATTAAGTGATCCAGAAACCACTACAGTCCATAGTTACCTCAGTGGTCAGTTCCTCCCCTTGTTTCATCATGTGTCTAAACTGCATTTGTCTAAAGAACTGTCCGGCCTCAAAACCTTTGTCCTATGTGCATTTTGTGAATTCTCATCAAGTCCACCCTCTGCCTTTGCTAACCTAGATTCTTATGATAGTGAAGTTATTCCTCGTACTCTGCTGTTTATGGTGAAGTGACATTTCATTGTACTTGAAATGCCAGAATAAAAAGTATTTTCAAAGATGAAAACAAACCAAAACAAAACACACCCGCAACCCCCCCTGTATCGTTGCTTCTAAAGCAATAGCTGCAATTGGACTTGAGCATTTAATGCTGCAGTTGCTTTTAATTGCCTGTATTGTGTCCAAGTATTGTACGTATGGGGAAGTTTCTCTCAGGTGCAACAGTGAATTAAACCAGTTTTCCAGGATATGAATGAGGGTTGTCTGTTCATTATATGTTTGTGGAATTGAGTGTTGTCCTTCAAAACAATGGGTCTTGAGTGGTAGCGAGCACACAGGTCTCTTGTGCTCAGCCTCGGGGGTGGCTGTGCCTCCTCCCTGCTCAAGACAGTGGAGGGGATGGGTGGAGTTTTGCTCTCAAGTCTTTGCAGAAAGACGGCTAGGTATTTCTGATTTAGTTTTGACTTCTGTCCTGCTGAGTTCAAGACATTTCTTTTTCTGAGCTAGATTACATTTAGTGAAACACAAGTGCGTATCGATGAGGAAAGGAAGCACTTACTAAAGTCAAGCAGTAGGCATTCATGTTTACAGAGGTCTGTGTGCATGCTATGTCCAGCATCGTGCAATAGCTTGTACGCTTACTTTTAGTCAGTAAGGAAAAATGCTGTAGAGATTACATAAAAACTCAGGTAATGAGCAAATAAAAGGAAAAATAATCTAGAAAGAGATCAGAGTGAGGCTGAAAAAGTCTAACTTTAGAGCAGCCTTGTTTCTTTACGTGCCCTTGTATTGGCTTAAAGTAATTTGTCTTTAACTGATACACATTCTTCTCAACATATAGCTTAGTGTTAAGGAGCTGACACTCAATGGCAAGCCACAAGAAGGCTGAAAAGGCAATATCATGAATAGTGAACTCTCTCTTGGTTTCCTTGACACCTGCGTAGTGCATACTGCCAACTATGATAAATGGAGCAGAAACATAGACACTTACTAAAAAGATGGAGCAGAAGTTAAAGGCTGGAGCGAGAGACATAGAAAGATGTATGCTTGATCTCACTTGGAAAGAGAAACAAATGGGTAGGGGAGCAAGTGAAGTTGAATGACATCTTGAAGACAGGAAAGGACTGAGGCTGAAGTGGCAGGAGGCCAGCAAGCAGAGCAGATGGGAGGTGGGACAAGTTTATTACCAAAGAGGCCATTGGATAGTAACAGTGCACATATTGCTAGAGAAACAGATGAGGTGAGCTGATCGTTTTTCTGAATTCTATCTGAATGTGCCTCCTATTCAGATTCCTCATTTCTTGAAGTTGGTATACTTTCTGGGAAACTTCCCTGGCAGATGGAAGAAAACTGTGCTGTGTGACATTCAGAAAAGCAATCATCAGAAAGACGGCAGAGCAGGACGGGGGAACGGAGCTGCGTTCCAGAATATTTGAAGCTGTGTTCCAGAATATTTTCTTAAATGGGAACTACTGTGTTCATATTTCTAAACTGTTGCCCATGGAAGAGCAAAGTAACGTTAGAGAAGCATATTTTGATAAACCTAGATTGGCTTGAACAGTTCTTTCCTTACTGTGGGAATTGGCCAAAACACACCGTGTTGTTTGGCTTGATAGTGGGGACAACTGAATTTTACATGGCCACTATTGCCTTTCAAATCCTGTGTATGTTGACAGTGAGTCTGACCTGATGCTGGGAGAAAAAAAAAAACACCAACAAAAAAACACCCCCAAACAGCTGACCTTGTAAATGCCCCAAAGAGCAGAAGAAATGATGTTTTGCCTGCAGGGCTCATTAATTAGTTGAACTTCTCATCTAATCGTTCTGGGCCAGCCGTGGTGCTTACTCTACTCCAGAAGGGACAGGCTTGTAGAAACCATCATGATAGGTATCTTCAAGATGCAATACACGGGCATAAACTATGTATGCAGTCAGCAAGGTGTATTCTACAACTTCTGTCCTTGCATGTTTACAAGGGGGCAGAGGTAAGGGGTTATTTTCATTTAGATAGCTACATAAGCCTATTAGATGACCTGACTTGAGATTAAAGCAGACCTTGGACCAATCTGTGGAAAATGTTTTCCTTGGTTACTTTTCTTCTTAACTATCCAGCTACCATATCTCTCTTCCATCTGTACTAGTTGGTTTTTTAATAAATCAACAGACACAAGTAGTTCCAACAGTGGAGTAGTACATGATATCTCACAATATCTCTAACACTACAGGCTAGAAAAATGTTTTAAAGTGTTGACATGTTAGTAGCAATTATTTAATTTTGTTCTATGTTTTCTTTTTATCATAGCAAGTTTAAGGACTAAATTTTGCTCTGCACTGTACCACATGCACACGCCTTGTCTAAATTTTGCTTGTATGTCTGCACAGTTGAGGGTAAAAGTGATCTGTCACCTTGACAGCACTTGAGGGATCTGCAGTGCTTTAGGAGGTATGATACCAGGACAATTGGTAGTTTCATACCTCCTCGGCAATAAAGCCATTTTCAGTGCTAAGGATAATACAAGTTGGCTGTTCTCTTACTAGCACTTGAAGAGGGAGGCAGAATGTACTCTAACCTCTTGCTCCAACTCAGGAAAAGGCAACAACAACAGACAGTAGCTTTTGAAGCATCAGTATTAGTAAAATTAAAAACAATGGGCTGCTTTAAGGAGCTTTGTGCTTCCTTTGAATCCAAGTAAGCGTTCTGCATTCCTCACTGTCTCTGTGCTTAACTGCCTTGTTTTTTGGCAATAATAATATCATTTTATGTTAACGTGATGATATTCATGCCTGTAAATCTTCAAAACTGTGTGAGTGAGAAAAAGATAGAGAATCACTACTCATTGCAACTACCTCTGGGGAGAAATTCAGCATTTGTTCAACAGCAAAGAATAACCTTACCTGGAAGTTCAGGACAATTAAAGTATAAGCTAGCAATGTAAAATTCAGTATGCTACGTAAAATGTATATGGTGCTTTAGGATATGCTAAGTAGGACAAAAAGACAGATACCCTCCCACCTGTCTCTCCGTGCTTGCTATCCCAGATTACTTCTGTATATACAAATAAACATGTGGATAACCCTCTCCACAGTGAAGTTTCTTGAACTCCAGATTGTGTTCGCAAAGCCTATTTTGTTACCCTGAGCATTTGAGACTGAGGGAGAGGGCCAAGAAGACAAATACAGTGTGTATGTATATATATATCTATATATCTATATATATCTTTCTAGATCATGGAAAGCCAGACTAAAGCCAAAGTGTCTACAGAACTGTGTCACTGTAATTTTTTTTCTTGCTGTTTAAAGCCCTAGCCTGTATTATAACTGGCTTAAGTCCTGTCATAACACAAGTTTGATCTGGAGGTTTCAGCTTGTGCAGGGTTTTTTTGTGTCATTTCTAACTTTTAAATGAGCCGATATTAATTTTGAAGGAATTAGCTGGAAATTTCCTCCTACTGCAATGAAATGGCATGAGTTAGCCAGCCTAGCTGCTAAAGGTTTTCTAATGAAAACGAGGGTGATATGAAATTTCCCTGATAAAAGGATCTCTAGATTTCATCTGCTGTATTAAATACCAGCCTAAAAGGGACAGCGGGAGTCACAAATGGTTGACTAGATATTATCTACTTTTGCATTCCAGGGACACTCCTTGACTTCTCTGTTAGGGTCCAAACAAAGCCTGAAAATCTTGAGGGTTGGGACTGTTTACTTCCTCAAGGCTGGCAAGCTCCTTAAGAGTCTCGATTGCTTTTTTTTTTTTTTTTTAAATTTTATTTTAATTATTGTAACCGGTTCTTTTTCGGATACCACGTGAGGGTTTCGGTGTGGACAGGTGTTAGTGTGACTGCATTCCCCACAGGGCTTGGGGCGGCGTGGCTGGGGGGGCACCGGGAGGTGTTGAGTGCTGAATGGTAAGCTCGTTCCTTTGTATGGCTTAGAAATCTCTGTTGTCCAGAATTGTACAGATAAGGCAGACCCATTTGCTTCATTGTCAGGCAATGTAGCTGAATAGAAATGCAAATGTGACATAAGGGGACTGCGCTGGGGAGGCGTTTGCTGTTACCTACTATAACAGTGCTCCTGGCTGTTGGAAAATTCCTGCAGAATACAAGGGAGGCGGGGGGGGGGGGGGGGGGGGGGGATTTATTTAATTTTTTTTTTTTTTTATAATTAGCTACAGGTTATAGGGAAGATTCTCCAAAAGAAAATGTATCTCTCTTGCAGATGCTTTTATTTTTATGCAGTGGAACGGCTTGGTTTTAACTCCCTTATCAAGAGCTGCATGCACTGCCCAGACTAAATTGGGAGCATCTCCACACTGTTTGACAAATAGATTTTTTGTAAACTGATTTAGCCTTTTCATTGTTTGCATTTCATTATATAGCAGACTTCATGTCACAAAATCGGTATTCATTCAAAATAGAGAATTTAGAGATAGGACTGTAGCCAGATAAAAAAATATTGCACAGGTCAGGTCTATTAACCATAGAATAATAGCAAGTCAGTGATCCAAGGGGTAGTTCTTCTGCAGGGAAGGGCTAACATAACTGAGGTCAGGAGTCAGACCTCAGGACTTCAAATGTGGCTGTCACCAGATTTACAAGTAAATCTACTGGGAAAACAGGGAAAATGAAGGGACCTTGCAGGATAAGGAAAGAGAAAGGCAGCCCAGCTCTTTCATCTTAAATCTCAGGCTTCTCAGTGGATGAAGAATAAAAGTCTGATTTGCTTAAGTGCTTCACTTTATTCAGAAACTCTGAGTTGCATCTTCCAAAGCATGATTCAAGGATCTAACTCGATCAGGTTTAGAGAATTTATTTAGAAAAACAACATTGAAAGAGAACTGATTCTTGTTTTTCTGCCAAATTCATTATTGAATAAAGACCGCTAGCATTCTGAAAATACGGATACCAAATGCAAACAGTGCTAAAGAATACAGATATGGCCTTTAATAAGACTGGAGCAGTTTATGTTAATGCCTCAGGAGCAGATAATCTGAAGTTGGAGTAAACAGGTCAGTAGGAAGATGGAGTTGCAACTTTCCCTTTTGATACTTTATTTCTAACAGCTTTTCCAATTTTTTTAAACCTATTGTTTCCCTGAAAATATTAGAGAAATTCTTGCCTGTCTCTTAACAGTCACATTGTAATGGTTGCATGCAGAAATTGCTTTAGATTTTCTTATTATACCAGTTCCCTGCCATCATTCTTATGCTTATAAGCTTCAGATGTTTTGAATATAGCCCTGGTGGAAGGGTTCAAGGCAGGTAACAGCAAGGGTGTTCCCTGGGAAATCAGTATTTCATTGGTGGTAGTATTTGAACTCGTGCTCAGATAAGTTGTAACTGTATTCTTCTTGCTTATCTGCTCAGTAAAGATACTGTATTATGGTGCTAGTATTAGATCGGTTTTCTAGATGCTCAAAAATGGATGTGCTTTTAGGAAGCAGGTAACCAGGAATCTGTTCTACAATGCTTTATTGGGGCGGGGGAGCACTACTCAAGTTAACATGCATTTGTCTGAGAAAGGAATGTAAAGTCTGGCTCTCAGGTGACAAGAAGTAAGCACATTGTACCTTGTGTGCTTTCAAATCAGCTCACCTGGAAGCTCCTTAAGCGGACAAGCAAGGACTTTGGAGGGACAAAATTAATAAAGTCGCTTCTAACTAGAATGAAAGGGGGAGCCATTCGCTTCTGCATACATGTGTTGGTTCAGTTTATTTTTTTTCACTACTTATTTTTTGTGTGTAAATATATGTAGATAACCAAGAGCCTATAATATAATACATTTACCTGTGTGTTTGTGTAGGTATAGGTACACACACATCGACAGTAATTGAACCAAATTGTTTGTGATACAAGTGTCAGAAGTGCAGTAAGTCTAAAGGCTGTACTTTCTGGATCAATTCACACCTTGAGTGAGTGCTTTAGCAGGAAAATATTGACTGGATCTACTTAAAAGTCATACTGCTATTTTATTGCTTTATTCAGCACACTTGAATCAAATAATTACAATTCTCGCTTTTCCTTTTTTATCTGCGAAAGACAGAAATTTCTGTCATAGGCAAGTTAAGCTCAATTTCTAGAAATGTAACACCTGAAATGGAGGCAGAACTGGTGGGAGGAAAAAAAACCCCTAATATGAAAACTTAGATTTGCATGTTTCTTAAAAAGGAAATTAGAATATAAATCTAAATTTGCAAGTAAATGAAAGCTGAAAGAGCAGAGCGTATGCATAATGTTTACACCTTGACCATTATACACGGAGCTAAATCTATTGATTTGCGATTGAATAATTGAATAGGGCTAACTGTCTGGTCAATAGGAGTGAAGCTGCTATGGGACAGAAACATAGGTGATAATAGAAGGCTTCAGCTGCAGAAGGATGTCATTATAATTATATTGTCTCATTTAATCACATTTACTAATACGGCCAGAAAAAAATTTTTTTATTGTAATAACGTAACACAGGCATTTTTGTTAATGTGCGATTCTTATGTATTGTACTAAAGATGTTAATATGATCCCATTAAATGTTAGTGTACAAGTCTACTAGAGATAGCAGGATTGTTGCACTTGTATTGGTGTATACTGATATATTTTTGACTGGTATTCTAGACCTTCCACCCACCACTAAGTGGGAAATGGATACAGGAGTCGTGAACAGCATCTCAGTGCACCCTGATATGTTCTGTAAAGGCTTCCTTGAAGAGCATTAGATCTTTGACTTTCAGGCAGATGGAGCTGTAGGACCCGGGAAAAGAGCAATTGGTGGTGAATTCCATGTTTCTTTGGAACTGCTAGAACCATACAGATACCCATCTGGGAGCTGTATATCCACGAAAACCTTTATTGTAAGTTTCTTCATATTAATGATTGGAGAAAAGTACAAGATGTGCTTAATGTCTTCCTGTGCTTGGTTCATATGCGTACTCGTGTGTCCAAGAAATCATTTGGCCTAGAGTCTAAATATGGCCCTATACAAAGTTTACAATATTACGGGCTCAGTCAGCTGATACACGGATTTAAAAGAAGGCATGTATACAGAAAGAAAAATTAGAATTCTGTTACCACAGGGACAGATTTCAGTGGCCTTCATTATGGAAGTCTCTACCTGCTTTAGATCTGGGGGGTCTAGAGATGACTTGAGGGTAGCTAGTACCTTATGGGGAGGGAGGGAGGAAGGATTTGTTTACTCTTGAGCGCATGAACTCAACCTTTGTTACTGGTTTCTTCTGACTGTTTCAGAGCTGTTAATTTCCCATGGTGAAAGCTCTGATTCACCAGCGCAGTCAGGTTACCCTGAGCTGAGGACATTTCACTAGTCTCACTTGTCTCCAGTATTAATTCTGTGCCAAATTATTGCTTCCCCAGTCAGTGAAATATTAGAAGATAGGGAATCTCACCTCAGTCTTGGAGAGAACAGTTACATACTTCTATATTACATTGAATTCTTCCTTAATAGTTATGGATAACAAAAGTAGGACACCCATGCGGAAAGTCCCTGCTTTACAAGCAGATCGGTTTTTTGGTTTTCAGTATTTAAAATAGATGCTTTCCTGCTTGTCAGTATTTATTGTAGTTAAACCGTGAGCGTTTAATTTAGTGTTTCTTGCACCTTTAAAAAATGCAACCCCTTTAATCTGTTGTTTTAAAAAGCATGCATTAGATGTCAGACAACATAACGACAGCATGTAGAGATAACCCTGATGTAAGTGATGGTTCCAGTCATCTAGTGTATGGATAAAAGATTTCTGAGGCTATGTTACTTGGCAGTTCAACATGATCTAGCTGTTTGTTAATCAGAGAACACGAGAAGAACAAAGGAAGGAGAATAAAAATGTTGAAAAAAGTGTTGTATAGCTAGAAGATGTACAGCGGGACGAGTAATGCAGTGGTAGGATTGGATAAAGCAGAGTCATGGAAACAATGAGCCATAAGAGGGCAAAATTTGTTTCACTTTGTTTCATGTGACTTGAGTTTGTTGGTAAGGGGGATAACACTTTGTATTCAGTCAGAGAGCATGTTCTGTAAATCTCTTCAGTTACCCGTTCCCTGGGTGTCGCAATAGATTAAGTCGCTGTGTGATGATATGACACCGCCATCACTCGTCTTCCTGGGATATTGCTGGAGGCAACAACAAACCTGCGTCTTTGGCACATGTGAAGGAATTTAGTGCTTGAGGGGTTAAATTACACAGGCTCCCCTGTGGATCAGCTTATGTTTGGACAGTAATAATAGCAATAACATTAATAATAAAAATGCCAGAGCAAAGGGAGTGGAGGGGGAGCAGGGGGAGAAAAAGGAGGAAGAGTGATGGAAGATGGGCTGGGACAGTCGGGGAGGGGGGGAAAGGCAGGCTAGAGAGAATGCGTTTTGTACGGCAGGTGTACCGGCTCCATGTCAGGTGTCGTCGGAGCCTCTGCGACATGCACATGCACAAATACACATTACAAAAGCTTTGAGGATGGTTGGTGGCTCTGTGTGTGTGTGTGTGCGCGCGCTCTCGCTTCGAGCCATGATATCCTAGGGCAATGTAACAAGCAATTCATGTCAGCTCACAGTAAAGATTATTGGTGTTTTCACTGGGGAAATATTTACGCTCCATCTTCTATTTTTAGCACTTTGAGCTTGCAGTCAGGTAGAAGGGCTGGTGGGGGAGTGGAAGGAGAGACCCATTGAGGGACACGTCTCATCCCTCAATTAGATGGAGCTAACCCCCTAATCTTGCTTAGGAATAGCTGCTGATGCTAAGTTTTCTTCTTTCTCTTCTGGTTTGTGGGATATTACATTTCACTGCAGTATGGGCAATAGAATGGGATGCCAACTGGAATGTTTTGGTTCTAACAGAAAGCACAAGCGCTTTTTAAGGAAGGTATTTTTACATAGGTGAGGCCTCCAAAAAAACCAAAAGGTAATGTAAGTGCAGAATAATGTGGATTTTTTTTTAAATTTCTTTTTTTAATGGGTGGATAGAAAAGCCATCACAGTAAGGGACAGCAATTTATTGTATTGGGGAAGAAAAAAAAAAAAAAAAGAGAAATCTGAATTTGTTCTCTTTCGGATTTGTTGTTTATCATAATAATCCTTCTAGTGAAAAGGGCTAATTTACTCTTTCTATAGGAATATTTTAAGTGTGATTATCATAATATCACAGCTGCTGAAAAGGTCTAAAATAGGACATTGACCTTGAACGTGTTCCTGTGTTTAGTATGTGGTGCTTAACATTCAAGAAACAATATAACTGCAACTCATTTATTAATGTATAATCTCAAAATGTTAACTCTTGCTCTGTAAATACATGCCGCAAGGATTGTAGAAAGCTTGCAGTATCCCATGAAGCACATGTGGTATTTTATCAGTGTAAATATGTATAAGATTTTCGAGATTTCTGCTGGGAATACTCCATAACTAAAGTAAGTTTTCCCTTTGGTACTGCACTAGTTTATGATTTAATTTTTACTGACATTCCACCAGTCATATTATTAGCTTCACAAAATGAAAGTGAAATAATCCTGTATTAATTAAACAGAGCAACTGAATTCCCTCAGTCATCTTATCCTTGGCTGTCTGAGACAGTAATGCACTTCTTCAGAGAAGCTGAAACTTACACTAAAAAAAGAGCTTGGGGTAATAGTGAGATATCCATATTGAAGTGTGCACCTGAATTATCTGTAGGGAGTAGACCTTTTTTGGTGGGTGACTGGCAACGTGCGTGCGGCTTCCTTTCTTTTTTTTTTTTTCCTTTCTTTTTGTCAGAGCCTTTGGAAAAGGTGTTTCGTCAAGAGAATAATTTTCATTTACAGCAATATGAACGGTTTCTATTCTGTACCAGTGAAGGCAGTCATTTAAATATCCATGCCCTTGAAAATAAAACGAGGAGAAAATATGGAGTATTTATTTGAGACCAGATGAATTGAATGTAGTTCAGTAACATGGTGAGGCAATTGCTGTTATTTCACAGAGACATTTTTTGTATGCTGGAACTGAGTGTCGCAGCAAAAGCTAAAAGCCTTGCTCTCCGTATTTGTGAATGCACTGTGGAAAAGTTCTTGGGAGCATTTGGAGATTTTGTTATGTGAGCTTTTTTCCCTAAAATCAAAACAAGGAGTAATTAATGCTAAATACAGATTGAAGTAGCAGATGGCTTTAAAGTAATAACCTGCTACAGTTTGTCCAACTATGTACAAACAGGTGAGCAGAATTTGGAACTTTTGTAGCGTTTGTTTTTTTAACTCATTAGCGGTACATCCAGGGATGCACCAAGTGCCTTCCAGTGAGAAGCACAAAAGGGAAGAGACCAGCAGACAGTGACAATATTGTTCTAATGTTGATCTCACTGTAGCATAATACATCTGAGTTGTGTTTCTTTAATTAGTGACTGTGAATAAAGAGAAAAATATCATATTGATGATACTTCGATATTTATTTCAAACTCTTAACAATATGGTATTTTCCAGCTAGACTTTGGGTGAGGTGCCATGGTGTACGGCACATTTCTATTGAAAGTAACAGTATACTTGTTTTCAAATAAATTCTCAGCAGCTAATAGACTCTTTCATATTCTCCTTCCCAGATGGCTTGAGCTTGTTGCTCCTTTTGGTAAATACACATTTGACACAATGCACTGTGTGGCTTCTGTGAAGTGCCACTGAATCTTACTTCTTCACTTGCCTTGAGGTAGTTGTGTTTTAAGAATCTGGCTGTTTGGATGCCTTGAAATGTCTATAGTATTTAAATGTGAAGATGCTTAAAGATGTACTGTTTGGCACACGGGAAAAATTATATGCAGAGAGAGACATGGAAATGTAGGTGCTGCTCAGTAATGCCCCTTGACTGGTACAGGCACTCGTGACGGTTTTTTCCTTCCCCTCTCTGATTCCATTACCACTGTTTTATATAGACTCCTTGTGGTAAGATTTTGCACTGTACATTTTGAGTTACAGTTAGTGCAGACGTGTGTTTGCACGCGTGTTCTTATTCCGTATCCCCTGATAAAATTCAGTAAACCGATACCTGTTTTGCTTTTTTTCTTTCCCCTACTACTAATTTATTTCTACAGAAAAACTTGAGAAAAGGAAGCTACGGTTAGCCCCAGTTTATTTGCTGCTATAATCTCTTTCTTATCTTTTTTTTTTCCCTTCCCCAAACTGAACTGTAACTGTGAAAGCCAAGTTCAAGAATGTAGTTGGAATTCCAGGCCCCAGTCTGGTGGAGGTGACACTTTCAGTCCCAGGGGAAGAAGCCAACTGCTTTGTTTATCAACATGCAAAGTACAGCACTGTGTTTCTGGTTCTCCAAGAAGCAGCGCTGGCAGGGACCAGAGCCGCTTGCCTGAATGAAAGATGGTTGATAGAAAGGTAGTGATGGTTCACAGGGGGAGAGGAAAAATGTATTATTTGGGGGTGTAGAGGAAGGTGGGGGACGACAAGCCAAAAGGGTAGCAGAAACTATGTGAACGTGAAAAGGAGGGCTTACAGGAAGACAGACCATGATAGAAGGAAAGAGACCATCATCTTTCAGCACCTGAATATATATTTATAATCTTAGGAGCTAACGAACAAAAGTAGAAATCAAGCTAACCTGTGCTTTGGTAAGTTTCAAAATGGATTAGCTGTCATATTTTAAGGAGGGTGTATTCCAGGGAACTTAATGCAGAAAAGTGACCTTATCAAATTACTCATGTATAGGGATTCATTATGGGCGATTTTTAAATAAGAAAACACATACACATGAAAAGATCTGAAGGCATTTTAGCATAAAAAATATTGAAAAATGGCAGTTTGGGGTATAAATCTATAAACAGACACTCAGAGGACACTCAGTACAAACAATATATTTGTATTTTTATGTTTTGCCAATGAGCACATGTAAATCAGTTTCTGAGAACTGTATTTTGGGTTTATATAGTAATACAGATACCTATACATAAACATTTCATATTCAAGTTCTGATTTGATTCCAAAATCCACATTTATCAAATTCTTACTTAAAGAGGATGTTCTAATACAGTAACATGATTAAATGCCTCTCATTTTAAAATTTGTTAAAAACTGTTTTTTTTGTCTCTGATGTTTCTACAGAGTACTTGGATTTTACTCTACATTCAGAGCTTTTTAATTCACTGCTCACAAGCGAATTTACATCTTAATTACAGAGTTCACATTTAACAATATAGACAGCATAATGCTACTGGTAATTAAGCTTTTATACCTGCTTTTATACAGTAGTCTGAGCTGTAGGTTTGGTGTGCGAGTTCCGATTCCTAAACTTGCATGTATTTATACCAGGTTTGTAGGAAGCAGGCCCAGTCTTCACATAAGGTTAAATACATAGCACTCGAATCTCTCTGCTGTGAACATACACAAACACATCTACTGAACTTAGACATTTTGGAATTGGGTTCTGTTGCTGTATTCATTTGGTAAAATGCTGTGAAACAGATTTGGAGAGGGCATTTGCGTTCCCTTTGTGAATGGTATTAATGCATTCTGAAGGTGTGCACTGATTTGTTTTGATCTAAGAGATTGCCATTTGCATCATGTTAGGGCTCCAGTCACAAAAGATTTTGTAAGAGTTGAGCTGAATTATAGAAAAATTACGGTCTTTCCAGGGGATTTTTTTTTTCTTGCCAGAAATAGCCTACATCTGTTTGCACTGGTAGGGGCAGAAACACTTTGAACGTGGAAAATAAGTGTGTTGTCTTAGTTGTAATATTAAGTAAAAATAGTAGCTTTTGAGAGAAAAAAATGCACCCCCAATTCATTACTGATCCCTTCAAAAATGGGGTGTGTGCGTGTGTTTTAGTGCAAACAGCGTCTCTAAATTTGAGTATGGTCATTTTCTTGGAACAAGTTTAATCAGGGATCTTTCACACGACAGAGATGAGCAACTGAGCTGGCTCTAAGCCGCGGTTTGCTGGAACTGGGCTTGGTGATGTTTTATGCAGGCATACATACAGGGCTACATGTTTATTTCCTTTTTAGTTTGGTAAAAATTACTTTACAAAAACCCAACCCCCCAGACACTGTAGAGGTCTACGCACACTCCCAGATTTACTAATGCAGACCTACTACAGCGCAGTCCTTATCTTGTTAAAATGAGGCAGGTTGAGTTAGTCCATTATAATCCCTCCACAGTTACAGAGGAAACTGATCAGTTCTGGAGCTTTTATTTCTCTTTACTATACCTAAATATATACATCTAAATATTCGCACAGGGGCATACACCTTACATATACCCGTGTTAAGGTGTAGCTAACCTGTATACGAACACATATACCTGTATACGCTCCCAGTTGCGCCCGTGCTGTGAAGGAATGGATGAGTGCTCGTTTTGTTAGGAATGTCCTTTTATAGTAAGCACAAGATGAGGCTTTTAATTTTTAAATAGATAATTACATATTAATAAATAAGTATTTCTATCTTATGTCCATTTTTGTCTATTGTAGATAATAAAATCCCAGCCCGCTCCCCCCCCCCCGCCCAGCAACTCGGATGACAATGAAAAGTTGAGTTACCCAGAAGCTTCGGCAGGCTGCACTTGGTGGTGTTATTATTATTTATTTTTTTCCCCGGCGCCGAGCAGTTCCGAAGGTTAGGGAAGCAGCAGCGGTCAGGAGAGGACGCCGAGAGCCGAGCCCGGCCGGCCCCGGCCCCGGCCCCCGGCCCCGGCCGCCACAGCGAAACGCCGCAACCGGCAACGGCAGCGCAAACTTCCTCCTCTCCCTTTACGCGCAATCCTTCGCGCCCTTAACCGGGAGCCTGCCAAGGTACCTGCCGAACCGCGCCTGAAGTTCGAGCCGGCCTCCCGGCGGCTGGGAGGGGAGGGGAGCGGAGCGGAGGGGAGCCCCCGGCGGGCCGCCGGCGCGGACATGTCCGCCGGCTCTGCCCCAACCGCCGCCGCCGCCTCAGGCCGCTCCCCCGTCCCCACCCCTCTACCTGCCGCGCGGCCCGCGCGCCGGGCCGCCCCGGCGCCCCTGGTGCCTGATTGGCCGCCGCCCCACCAATCCGCCGTCCCCCCGGGCCGGGGGGACTGCATATGTAAAGCCCTACTTCATATTCATGAGCTCCGAGCGGGGCTTTAAGTCCTTGATTAGGCGCGCGGGCGAGCTTTTGGTCCCAACTGGCCGCGCCTGCCGCCGCCGCCGCCGCCGCCGCCTCGCCCGGAGAGCACTCGTGCCAAGTGCGCGGCGCTCGGCCACGGAAACTTTGATTTACCGCGGGGGCGCACGAAGAATGGTCGCCGGGCGCACATGGATTCGGTAGAACTTTGCCTGCCGGAGCCGCTCTCCCTGCACTACGAGGAAGAGTAGGTACCGCTCCCCGCCCCCACCCCACCGCCGCCGCCTGCCCCAAAACATGACAGGCGCCTAGACGCCGCTGCAGGTAACGCTGTGCCGGGGCCGCGGGCGTCAGCCGTCGCGGGCGCGTCGGGCCCGGCCCGGCCCGGCCCGGCCCGGCCCGACCCGACCCGGGGCACTGCGCGGCGGCTGCGCGCCGGGGACGCGGGGCGGCGGGGGGGGGGGGGTTGGCGGGGGGCGGGCGGGAGGCGCCCGGCAGCGGGCCGCTCCGCGCCGGGGAGGAGCGGTGCTGTCGGCGGGCGAGCGCCCGGCCCCGCTGCCTGCCCCGGCGCTCGCAGTCTGACAGGTGCGCCGGATCCCCTGTCAGCGCCGGCTGTGAGGCGGCGGCGGGCGGGAGGGAGCCCGCCCGCGCGCCGCTGGGGCGGCGGTTGGGAGCGGCCGGCCGCCGCGCTGCCCTGAGGTAACGGCCGCCCTGCCGGGGTGCGCCGCGCCGGCCGCGCAGCCTGAGGGACCGGGGGGGCCGTTCCGTACTTTTGCGGGGGTCCGTGCCGCGCGGCGTGGCCCTCCGCGCTTGCTTTTCCCTACAAAAGGCAGCAAAATACTTTTTAACGAGCCGCAGTTCTTGGCTGGCACTTATTAGCTACCTGGCGGAGCGTCTCCGGCGACGAGCGTGGCGCCCGAACAAAACCAGGCGGTCTGGGGCTGACGAGTGGCTCCTGAACTTGGTTTCAGCCCACAGCCGGGATTAAATATTAGTATATCACGGGAGCTGTCACCGATTCATTTTTCTTTATGTCGAGCCACTTACGTAGCTGTGCCTTCGTACTACGCTGAGAGTGACGGTAACGCCGAAGGAAAAACCCAAGCTAATAGCCAGCGTCGCCCTAGACGCAGTCTGTGGAAAGGCTGTATCGCGAGGTGACAGTGTATTATAGGTGGATGCCCACTAGCTGTCCTTACTGTCTGCATATTGCATTGCTATTTGTAATTAAGCCAGAGATGAAAAGTAAAATGCGGTGATTGCACGTTGGTGAAATAATACGGGAAGTAACAAATAGCCTGGCTCGCAGGAATACAGTTTGGGAAGGGGAGGTAGGGAAACCCACTGTAATGTTCTGGGATAAATGAAATAAACAGAGGTAGGATGCCCTCTCGGATATGGCTTGTAGGTCAGTGCACGGTGAGCCACTGTGTAGCGTAAGATAGCTTCGTAAATGTAAGAATGCAGTTTCCACAGCTTTTACTAACAGTAATGTGTTTTTTATAAAATACGTAAAAAGACGGTAAGTTTGGGGGCTTGGGGGGGGTTTGTGGATGCTTCACACCCCCCCACCCCCCCCCCCCCCCGGAGCTTTCTTGAATTTACCTTCTTACAGCTAATTTGAATGATTAGTTTAGATAAGCCTCTTGGAGTAGATGCATTTAAATGAAATCAGGGCACATGTCTTTTTGGCTCTGGTGAGAGATTCAAACTAATTTTTTTCTTCCTCTTAGGCTCAATTAAAAGTCATCTTAAAATATTCCCAATATATTGTCCGAGCATGTGGTTGAGTGGACACAGAGAAATAACTAACGTTCAGAAACATATCTGCTTCTCTGTCTCAATTAATAAGCCCCAGAGTTTTACATGTTATTAATATTCATAGTAATTGTGTTTTGACTATATGTTGTTACATGCGTATGCACATACAAGCATAAGGACATACAGAATAAATATAGTAGTTTCTGCAGTTCTTATGTTATGGATGAGGGCAGAGAGGATTTGAGCTAAAAATTGCCCGAACATTTTGGGAGTGCACAGACATCTGTCTGACCATCACTAGGTATGCTTTGATTTTAAGGCAGAGCACGTTAAAGAATGCAATAACTTAAAGCCAGCTGCAACCTTGGCTTTTTGCTTTTTCAGCAGTAAAAATAACACTAATAATTACTAATAGTTAATAAGCTAACAGATGCAATAAATATATCTGCTCATTTTGACATATGTGTCAGTTTAATCATTCTAAATGAATCAGTGCGTTCATAACGTGAAATCTCCTTCAACCTCTGATTAAAATGTAACGTTGACTAAAGGATTATAGAGCGGACTTAATTTTACTGACTGTTTTAACAGTTGTCACAGCTGTTGGAAGAAGGAAAGGCAATTGAAACACTCCAAAAAAAAAAAAAAAAAAAAAAAAGGCGGGGGGGGGAAACGATGACACACACGGGACGGGACTAGTTTAGTAAATTTAAACATGATCTCTGAATGCCAAACATAGAAAACTGAGAAGATTTGTAACTCCAGAAAGCTTCTCTGCACTATGTACGTTTGCCCTTTGATGGCTCACTGTGTTTCATTAATTTGAACCCTCAGCAGTTTCCCTACTTTCTCCGTTTAAAAATGTGCAGCAGCGTTTAAACACAAAACAAATTCAGCTGTTAACAGTGTGCATAGATTTTATTCTTACAATGCAACAGATAAAATACACAGATGACAAATAAAGATTGTGTAGCGTGGCTGTAACATTTAAAAAGTGGACATAGGCGTTACATCGTGCGATTACTTCAGTGCAGTGATGGTCGGTGTACACGTTTTTTATTTTTCTAACCATTCTCATGTTGCAATGTGGGAATGGTCTGTGGAGTTACTGTGAGAGTCTGGGTTATGTTTGTGTACGGATGAATGTAAGTGCATGTATACTCACGTGCATCAGCACGTAAATATATATATTTATGTGCGAGGTGATTATATGCTAAATGTAAAAGAGCTTGTGTCGGTTTCACTCTTTAAAATATTTTGGCATAGCTTCTAATTCCCGAAGAATTTATTTTAGAAATGTCTTTCATTTGTGAAGGGAAGAAAGGGGTGGACTGAAGAATGCTTCTTTGTGAAGTGGGAAGCAGCACTTGATTACACTCCAGGGTTTCTCCAGGCTGTGGAGATCTTTAACCTCATGCATTTGTCTTATTAGATAGCTATTTACAGTTATTAAGAAATAAAGCCCAAAGTTAATATTAAAGTCAAAAGTCTCCAGGCCTCCGGACACATACCCGGTGTGTAATGTGGCACGCAGCTCTGTGTTGTGAAGGCAGCCCCCAAGTGTGGGTGAGTGAACAGACTCTGCTTGTGTTCTCCCCTTGGGCAGCAGGCAGGCCTTGGTCCGTTCTTCCTTCTCTGTTTCCGGTTGTAGGTCTTTGCTTTTTTGGTTTTGATAGACTGCTGGCAAGTTTTTAAATCCTGCGGAAAGTATAAAGGGTTTGTGCTGAAATGCCCGGCTGACAGCTTTTCATTTACTGGGGCTTGCCCCTCTTTTAGTGATGGTTGCTCATTTTAATGTGTTTATGGTTGTGCTCTTTTATTTACTGAGCCTGGTGCGTTGCAGCGGTAATTAACCCGTGTTATTAGCAAAGCCCTGGTGGATATCCATTAATTCTCTTGAATGGCTGATAATTTTTTCTGTACTTTTTCTCCCCCATTTCTTCCTAAGGCACGCTCTCCTTTTTCTAACAATCCTTAAGCTTCAACATTTCCTACAGATTTCTTTTTAAACCGAGGCAGGTAGAAGAGCACCATCCCCATAGTTCCATAATAAAGAATAACTATTGTCTTAACAAACTGTTTTCAAAGATGCTAATGGGAAGCAAAACAACTGGGAGAATCTGTAGGGAACAATTTATTTAATTATTATTTTTCAAAACACATGCTTAATGATAAGAAAAGAGGTAAGAATTTCCTTAGTCCTTTTTTTTTTTTTTTTAACTGCATTAGTTGTTGTGAATATTTTAGCGTTCATATTTTAATCAGATTTCAACTTAGTTAATAGCACTTCGGGCATTTAAAAAATATTGAGCCAGCAGAAAAATACTTGTGCTTGCACTGCTGAGAAAAGATAAGGGCCGCCTCATTAGCCAACCCTACTTTTGCAATTAATTTCAAATACATGGTGCTATTCATCAAATACAGAAGGTAACTTGTCTATGATAATATTTAACAATACTTGAAGCCTACTTTGCTTAGAGTAGCTAAGAAGTATGATATGTCTGTTCTCACAGATACGTCAGTCCATATGCTATGCTGCTATTTCTGTATGTTACAGAGCAAAATTATGATAGAAAAATTATAGTATAAAAATATGAATTATTTATAAGTGACATGATTATTCATTTTACGGAATGTTTTTAAACGATTGACCCTTGACCTACAGGGAGGTTGCTTGCACCCCTGTGGAAGTGTAAGTAGGAATGAAAAAACCACTTATTTGAACCTTTCAAGGAAGTAGATCAAATAATTATTTTTTTGCCTAGGATAAGTGAAATGCATAGGATAAGTAAGAAAAAAAAAAAAAGGGAGGAATTCTTGCTCCTACTGAAGCTTAAAGTAGCCTCTGTCTATAAGATAAGCTTTGCTATGCATTCATCTTCATAGCAAATTCATGGAGGGAAGAAACAATAAAATGTTGATCCGTTACAAGTGCATATGAGCCTCACGCTACCAAGCTCTCTAGAGGAAATCTGTGATTATGCCGGGCCAGTTTGTTCAGTTTTTATCTCTTTTACATCCACTGGCCTTGTATTAAATTGTCATTGTCCTAAAGCACATGAGAGAGAAATGAATTGCATTTCTCGACATGCTCTGACAGTGAAATATTTAGCCTCTCTGTCTCCAATCATACTCATATGTATGTTTGATAGTGCAGGAATGACACCAACAGTCGCTGCAGCTTGACATTCCACTTATTACATGTTCTTTTACATTTTCTGTATCCTCTTTTACTTTTAGTCTTGAGTTAGATAATCATACATGCATGCATTCATATCTGTAGAAGCATGTATATGTGTGGTTTTGTTTTATATATTTGGATTTTACGTGGAAATCCTCTGTCTATGCACAGCAAATTTTGAGTTCAAATATATATCTATGTATGTGTGCATGTTCCAGGTATATAGTGTATTCCTTATGCAATTTGTCCAGTGTACACCTGTTATTGTATGTACGCACACAGACATGTATACAGTAAGTATATGCAGGGCTATATAACTTCCCTCTATGCAGTTGCTTGTCAAAAACCTGCTGTTTGTTTTTTTTCTTATCCATGAGAAGAGACCTGGCCAGCAATGTAGATAAAGTATTTGCACTTGATTTTATATCAGATTCTCTGTGTAATCTGGCATTTTCTGTATTTGTACTCACAGTTTTGCTTTTAAAAGATGCTGTATTTTTTTATAAAAATTTCCTCTTCCAGGTAATTTACATGACTAATATTTGTTCATATTCCTGTAAGTTTTGGCTGTCAATCAGAGAACTGTTTTTTCAGCTACATGTGTCCTTGGACACACAGTAAGTTTACACCTAAGGAATATGATTTTTTTTTTAGGGGGGAAAGCCTCCTACATACGGTTTTAAATATAAATCGTGATGTCCTCAGACAAAAATATAAAATATACAGTCTATTTTAATGGTCCTTAGTCCTCACCAAAAATCTTATAGGTTTTTTTTTGTTATGGTTTGCTTGTCCAGAAGTAAATATACTCTGAAACATTAAAGAAAAGTATTAAACTGAATTACGTACTGCTATTTCAGAGAGTAATACTTAATTATTTTTAAAGGATTTTGTTTTGCCTTTTCAGTAGCACTTTGGAGAGTAACTTCAATAGATATAGTAGAAGATCACCTTTTGACATGTGTGTCTTGTGAAACAATTTATGTATTTGCTATGTTACAGAAGCTTTAAATCTCTTGGGTTTGTTTACATAATGCTTGTAATGTTTTTCAATTAATTTGTGTTTCCTTCAAACAAAGAAGGGCTTTTCTCTTTGCTATTCCTTAATATAGCAGGTTTGCATTAAAGGGAATCTTGTCTAATTTCCAATTATTTTCCTCTATTAAGGAGCATAGCTTTTTAATCAGAGCATCATTTCCCACTTCTTTTAAAATTGAAATAAAATTTATTTTTCGCTTCAGCTTCCTAGATTTGCTAAGAAAAATCTCTGTTAACATCCTAATGAAAGTTAGAATGATATAGGTACTTTTACAGAGTATAAGACAAGCATATGCTGTTTTTCTTTATTGCTGAATGTCTAATTCTTACCGTGGGTCACCATTCTGAATTTGCATGAAATCTAGATGGAATTTTCTGATTTAGATCAAAATGCTTTACAAGGCAAAACAAAAAATACTATTAGAAATATAAATTTGTATTTTTCATGACACTGACACAGAACATTAAGCATGAAATTGGAGAAGGGTCTCCATATACTGCAGAAAGTTAGTATATTGGGGTGTATGAAATAGAGGTTCCTTGTCCTGAGTCTAATCAAGCCATTTATAATATCCTTGTATAGAATTGTGCACATTTATTTATATGATAGCCTACTGAAATATGATGAGTTACCTGTAGGATAGTCTAAATAATATATCCTTTTATCATATACTGAAAATTATATTCCCTTTCCCTGTGTAAAACCTCTTTGCAGATTTGAGCTGGAGTCTTTATGTGGGAGGGCAGATTCTCTTAAAGGATTGCGTTCTGAAACCAAACTTTTAAGATAAAGCGATTTGAGATTTTTAAGTTATTACTCTTTAGTTTAGCGTGGATGTCTCTTACTCCTCTGTATCTTTATATGCTGCTATAAGTGAAAAAAACCTGCACATCTCCTTTTCATCATTTTGATTGGAACTACATACCATATGTAATGTGTTTTGGCAGCACTTACCTAGCCAAAGAAAACAAATTAATATTAGCCATGCTGAGGGGTGTCAGAAGTATCACAGATGTGTCGATTTAGCTTTGCTCCATCACACACTCTTTCCTTAAACAACTGGTCAAGCTGTCGCAAAATGTAGTGTTGGCTACAGCAAGATTCTAATAGGTGTGATCAGAGATTGATGGCTTTGGCAAGTTACAATGAGAAGATGATGTGGAGTTGCTGTTGCTTGTTTTGAATGGCCTCAGAAAAAATCCAAACAAACAAAAGCAAAAAAAAAAAGGGAGAAAAAAAATTTAAAAAATTATAAGGCAGCCCCCTCCCCCCAAGCCAGCTAGACATTAAATTTAAAGTCGTGCAGATGAAGAGATACTGTCAAGCGTAATGAAAAAGTCTATCTAAAAGGTAGTGCTGACTTGTTCCTGAGCATTTCTGAAATTCCTTCCCATATAAAGGTGCCAGGACGGGTGGGGAGAGGAGGAGGTGGCTTGATTTATTCAGTCCATCCTTACCCGTGATAGTGCTCTTCTTTTCCCCTTTCTCCCTATTTCTGGGTTTGTTTCTAGAGCTATTTTTTTGAAGAAACACTTTTTTAAATCTCACACATGAATATTTTTAAGGAAATACAGGATGGTAAAATCTAATAAAGAACAATAGTTAACAAAATGGTGAAATCATACTCCTTTATGTACTCTCAGCTGTGTTCTTAGTATAGCCAGTTACTGGCAGTTTGTACAATTCTCCATATATTGAAAATGCAACAGAGAGAAAGGATCAAGCAATTTTCTATGTACACTTTATTTACTTTTAATTTTTTTTTTTTCCTGTCTTAAAATTGTCTGCAGGATTTGGTTCATGTCTTTTCAGAGGATGAATGCCCGTGTCCTTTGATGTTTAAGTTGGTATTTTCTTGCTTAGATGGACTGTGGTGTGCTTGGTTGCCAAGTATTAATGCTAAAATAGTTTTCAGAGGAATTAATTTCGGAAAGTCTGTGAGGTTTTCTTTAGCACAATTATTTTGCCCCTTTAAAAAAAAAAAAAAGGGAGAAAAAACATGTAGTAAAAATAAAAGCTAAAACTCATGTGCCATCTTAAAAACAAACAGATTTAGAGTGTGTTTCCAAAAGCAAATGCACATGGACTGCTAGCAAAATTATCTTTGGAGAATAGTAAAATTCTAACAGCAAAAAGTGGATTTTTTTTTTTTTTTTTTTTTTAATTTCCAGCATGGTAGTTTAATGTTCCATGAATGCAAGATTTCCTCTACTAAATTATATTCACTTTCCCAGCAGTGAAAGAATTCCCTGGCAGTGTTCTCATAGCAGCCGTTAACGTAGTGGGACAGATTAGATGTCTTGAAGTGGCATGAAATGGCATGTCTTTAACCAACTGTTCCCGTGAGCGTTAAAGGGGTGAGAATCGGATTCCCAATAACTGAGTAAAGCTCACGGGCACCCCGTCGTTCTTCTCGCAGGAGCTGCTTGGGCCCAGTTGGTGCTGGGTGGTATTCGAAGAGCTGCGCAGCCACTGTTGGTGGCTGACATTAGTATGAATGACACCTGTCCCATCAATCACCAGGCCGCAGTGTCACAGATGGAGAAACAACAATCGGCTGAATTAGCCGGCACTGCACACTTGGCTTAATTCAGCTCATTGTTCTCCTACAAATCTAGAGGATGGCTCGTTCTGCGCTGGGAGTCCAGACAGAAGCACAAGATGGGCTCAGGTGGTGGCACGTGCCTGCCCTTTGCTGCTCCGTCAGAGGTGTTCGGCAAAAGGCTGTCAGGGGCTGGGGCTGGTGGGAAGGAGCGCTCCACGCAGGGACTGAAGCTTCAGCTCCTGAGGGCGGCTGTAATTAATCAAGAGCTGAAACTCAGGATTTCTCCTGGTGTTCCAGAACTTCTCATGTAGCTATCCAAAAGCGCCCAGCACAGGGCCAGTTTAACATTTAACTCTTCAAATACTACTACATTGTAGCTGTCACTCTTGAGAAGAATGAAGGGAGATTCTGCACGTATTTCCTATGGCTGTGCAGTAAACAAAATCTTCAAAGCCATGGCCTTTCTGAAGTAGTACATCTTTTATTATTCCTCAGTAGTTAGCACTGAAAATTCAGTATCTGAGACACTGAATGAAAAGGAGAGTTGCTGACAGCCTTATTTGGGAGGGGAGTGGTGTTTTTTGTTTTTGTGGTGGGTCTTTTAATGCCAGATGAAGGTTAGATCATGAGGAATCTCGGTCGTCTTGTTCCCGACAAAAACAGTAAAGGCATTTAAATGCCTTCAGACACTGTAACCATTTTCTTTTCTGTCTTTCTGTCTATCTTTCTGTCTGTCTTTTTCTTGCCCCTTGCAAATCAGAGTCAGTTCCTACAGGACAGGAGAATAAAATAAACAAAAAAAGCAAAGAGAATTATTTCCCTGCTCTTAAGTCCTGTGTCAGGTATGTTTTGAATGCATTTGAATCCTACTGCTTCCATGCTCTTTTCCTAGTAGCACCAGGTAAATACCTGTGAAATATTGAGATGGAAGTGATCACTCTTTACTTTAGAAAATTTTTCTTTTTTTTTTTTTTTCTTCCCACTTCCCTGTTGTGTTACATGCTATAGAGTGGCTGTATTTTTGTTGTAAGCTAATTCACTGCTGCCGTTTTTGTTACAACTAATGTCAAGCAGAAAACCTGTAGCATGCCAGAAACAGGCTACGATATATTGAAGACGCAGCTTATGTTTGATTGCGTGTAAATACAGTTAGTTAGTTGGGTTTATCTGATAGCCTGGCAGAAAGAGAGAGGAGCAGTACAAACTGTTTTCAGTAACTGTGCTGTTCATACACCTGATAAGATTTAGAGTGCTTTCAAACTACTGATATGCTTTGAATAAGAAAAGAATAATCACATCCATTGGCACTGGCTTATCAGGAATGAAGTAAAATGCCAGCACTTTTACATTAGCAAAAGTAAATGTTTTAGACACTTTGGGCCTTTTTCCCATTTAAATTAAATAGCAGGGTGCTTTTGAGTGTGCTGTAATGAATGGAAGGATTTATTACCTTGACAAAATTACAGGTGAATATGTTGAGAGAGGAGTCCTCGGCAACAATAACAGCTCTTTTGATAAGTGGCTACATCTGTTCATGCTTTTGGTACAGAAATTCAGTAATTTTTTCCCCTCTTGCTCTATGAAGTGCAGTGGCTAACTTAAAATGTGCAGTTCTTCATAGTGTAACATACTTGTGCATTTTGTAATATACTGGCAACACATTTGAAATTCAGCGCATAACACGGCTGTTCATAAAATAATGCTTAATCATTTACTAGTATGTCCTCTGCCTTCAGTTGCTGTGTATTTTCATGTTCAAAAAAGAATATATCTCAGAGTCTCTGCTGGGAAGGCAAGGTATGGTTCATCATTAACTTACCCCAGCAGGCGTGAAGTATGCTTGGATGCACTATTATCTTCTCAAAGTTTACTGATTTTTATTTTTGTACCTTTTTAAAAAATTTTATTTCCAGGTTCTTTTCTTTCATGTGCCTACAATTAATTTTGGGATATTCAAATTTGATGAATGATGGTGTAAGAGTAGATTTGATTGATTTTGGATTATTATTGATTACTGTCAATGAGATCACTGTGACACTCTGAAATCAATGGTATGTGATTAAACCGAGGCACCACTGTTCTATACATTAGGCAGCAGTTGGGAATTTAGGAACTGAATGTTCACAAGCTATAAATTGAGAAAATGTTCAGATTTAAATAGCTCTTTGTTTGGCATTTACTCACCAAAATATGTTTCTTGGGAAAGTTAGTTTTCCCAAGTGCAGGCTTTCAGTAAAAGAAAGGTCATTGATTTAAGGTTTATTAAATTTTAGCTAAAAACAACTGGATCCATTTGGGTGTAAAATAATTTAAGTACATATTGCAGGCAACCTTCATGCTTTAGAGCTGTTGCTCAGAGGTTTCATTCTTCTATGAAGATGTCAACTGTAAATATAAAAATGCATCACTGAAAATGTAATGGTTTAAAGATTCAAACTGAAATAAAAATTCCTGCCTGGGGAAAGCACTATAATCAAAATAAAGTAGTGTTAACTTTTTTTTTTTCTGTGGAAGCCATACTTGAAAAGAGCGCTTGAAGGCAGCAGGTAGCGAGGTTGGTAGGGAATGCCAATTTTTATTTATTTAATTTATTTATTTATTCTCACCCACAGATTACGATAGTCTAGCTTTGGAATCAGCAGTACACTTCAGCCACTAATACTAGACAATATGTAAGCTGCTGCTGCTTCTGAAATCTGGTATCCTGGCATTTAAGTCAACTTTATAATCTGGCAAAAAACCCACCTGGCAATACTAAAATCCAGCTTCTGAAGCACTTTTATTTCTGAAGGCTTTTTGTGTCTTTTAATATCTTTTTAGCATATATTAAATTTTTTAGGAGTGGTGGCCTGGATGTACACTTGATGGATGACTGGGGTGGGGCTCCCCCCCCCCCCCCCCCCTTTTTTTTTTAATTTTGTAAAAACGTGTGATACTTGCGCATTAGGTAATGCTGGAACAGGAATACTGCAGATGCAGCTGTTTGACAAAATTGCTGTGGGGTTTTTGTACCATTGTTAGATAAGTTAGTAGAGATTTTCCAATGTATGAAGGACAGCCTGCTGCCAAGCCCTTGCGTCTGTCTTAAGAAATCTTTCGCTTTTACTGGTAGTGGCCTGATTCAAAACTAAATGGGAAGAATGCCATTCATTTTAGTAGATTTTGGATCAGTCTCTATAATTGATTTAAAAAATGAATGATTTGGTAGTATTTTAAAAGAAATCAATGAAGAAATGGAGCCTGTGTCCAAGGATTCACTGCCAGGATGTAACATTTGCACTAGTATGGAGTTGCCTAAGGGAGTGTGACCAGGAAATACTAAGATTACCCCATAATATTTTCTGTGTGAGCTTAAAAGCAGTGTTGGCATTATGCCAGTATCTTCAGTCTTGTGTTGACTAAAGAGGAGGTAGAAATTCTTCAGACGGAGATGGTAAGACAAAGTGAGACTGACGCCTTTTTTTCTTGGTTTTACATCTGAATTGCAAGAAAGGTTTAAATGCTGAATTTACGTAATGATTGATTGATCTTGGTTTGTTTCTGCTGATGAATTTTGGATGAAAAGCTGTAACATGCAATACATATGTCTGCTTGATGGATATTATCTTCCTATGTAGGCAGAAGCACCTTGGTGTTCCTATGCAGAATTAAAAAGTCACAAAGGATGGTCATGGTCATTCAGCATGCCTTTCCCCATGAGATGCAAAATAAATTTTAATAGATGGAGAATTACCTTGACTGGCCTCCAACGAACATTTTATTTATGAAAAGGTTCATATAGTGTTTAAGAGATCTAGGAACTAGGCTCTTGGACAGAAAGCATTTTTCTACTTTTTCTTTTGTAGAAAGAAATAGGCCAAGATGGCATAACAGGATGAAGGAGACATAGTTTGCTCCCCAAATATTCTGATGCTTCTTTATGTTATTCTAGTCATATAAATAAAGAGTACCTTAAAGTAGGTGTGAAAGTATATGTCCTGCCCTCCCTTTTCGAGACTTTGCTAGTGCAAAACTTTGCTGTAGGTAACAGTGCCTACATCTGAGTCTCGATGAGTGGGTGAAGTTGCATGTGATTTCTATACCTGATCTCAGTGCACAATTTGCATCAATGTGTTTGCCAAACAAAGGGTTTCTATTTTAACTGGTTTTCCTTTCCTTGATTTTCTTATTCTCTCTGGATATGAGCACTGTTTAATTCCAGACCTATTCCTTTAATCACTGATCACCTTTTTGTCTCTAGTAAAGCATTCAGTCTTCTCTACAAATGAAGCCATAGGTGTGTTTTACTGCTGGGATCAATGAGAGGAAGATCTGACTTTATGGCCTTTATTAAAAAAAAAAAAGCTTAAATGTGTATATCAGTATTGTGATTAAAAAAAAGCTGTTTTCTAGAACAGTAACATTTGAATTTCATGTGAAAGTGTGTTAAAAGAAGTTTCTTGGAAAATCTATCTGCAAAAGCCTGTTTCTGTAAAGATTCACAAAAGGATGCTTTATCAACATTCAGTACTTCTGTTAGAGCAAAGCCTATTGTTTTCTTAGGCACAAAGGAAAAGGTGTTTTACATAGGATATATTTATAAAGGTTGTGTCCATGACATTTGTCTCTAAGATTTGTTATCTGGAGAAGAACTCCTAGAAAAGCTAGGCATGAGGACTAAATATAAGCATGTGCACTTAAAACTGAATTTTAAATTTTGAACAATGAGGAGTAGCAGAGTAAGGAAAATGAGGCATGCATGTCAGTTCTTCCCTTTTACAGTTTTTGCATAGCAGTTGGGGTTTTGTTTCCACTTTAGTGATTAGTTTTTTGTTGAAGCTGGTGAGGATTGTCTCAGAGCGGCACAAACCACAACCCATCAGCAGGCTGCTAGTCAGCAGCAGGTGTGAACAACATAAAACAGGATTAACGCTGAACCAGAGTGTGCACTAAAAACAGAACCCCTGCCTTGGTTTTACAAGGGCAGTAAGATAGAAGCACTCTTGTGTTTACTAAACAGTGTTCAGTGGACTATGTAAATGGCTCTGCTCAGCTGCAGAGAAATAAGTGCAAGAATTATTATGTATCTGAGATTTTTAAAGGCACTTTTTCCTCCTTTAAGAGTAGACCTCTGTTAGTGTTAAACCGGAGGCATAGAGGCAAATGTCAAGGTGTTCAAAGTTAGTGCTTCAGTTTTTGCAGCAGAGGGAAGGGAGGATGGAGTGTCAGCATTCAGCATTTAATTTTTTTGGTCGTTGACATAGGGGAGCTGGTAGATTGTATTGTCTTTTTGAAATTACACCTTTACGATTTAGGGTTTAATGTGTGCTTATTTCTTCCGTACACATTTCCTTTAAAAAGGCAGCTTTTCCATTCCTTTGCATTTGCATATTTGGGAGCTTTTAAAGCTGTGTATTTATGATATCCATTACATTCAGCATCAAAATCTGCCCTCAGTTATGCTCTGTATTAAAAGTAAGGGGGATACAGTTGCAGTCGAAGCAGAATTTACTTGTTATATATTAGGATTGTTTATAAGCTACTCCCATTTCCCTGCCTCTATCAGTATATTATCTGACCAGAGAAATTTTCATGATTTCGGTAAAGATGTGTTTAAGGTTTGGTAAATACCAATATTTTTTGGTAAATATTGTGTGTAATTTTACTAATGTGAGGGGGTTTTGGGGGTTTTTGGGGGGGGTGTGTTTTTTTGGTTTTGGGGTTTTTTTTTTTTGTCTCTTTCCCATTATTTCTGGACCAGACTTTGGAAAGAGGTTAGTGTCTATCAGGCTGCATTTACACAACATATGTAGTTTGAGCTGAAAAAAACCCCCAACAATAAAACCCCCAAACAAAATAAACCCAAACACCCAACACCCTGCCACTCTCCCCCCAACCAAAACCAAAACCCCAACACAAAAAACACAACTCATTTTTCCTTAAGTAGTTAGCATTTTCAGAAGTCCTACAACCTCAGCCCTAGGAAAACTCCTCAGATCTTCTGTTTGCAGAGCTCTAATGAAAATTTGATCCTTTTGAAAATCAACTTTTTGGTATTTATATCAAGTCCAGTTTAAGTATAATTATGTCTTCTTTCCTATGATGCTCTCGTGGGATTGGGATTGACAATTACTTTCCTCACAGAACAGAATGAAGTTGTTTTATCATTCAGTGTTCTCTCATCAGCAGTAACTCCTTGCAAATTATCGGATTATAGATATGCATTTAGCCATGCAAATTTTTTTTACTGAAATGCCTTTATGAACAATAGCTGTTTTTGTAGGGTCCAAATCCTGTCTTCACAGACAGACACCTGTGCAACTCAACTCCTTTTACTGTCAAGATGTCCCTATACCTCTTTAGAGATACAGGTCTGATTTTTGAGGGGGTACGTCAGGCTTGAGATGATGAGGGCTTTGCTTATGCGTGGTGTCCACAAAGCAATGGCAAGAGTTACAGGAGCAGGAAGATTGCATTCAAAATTTAAATTTGAAGTTAAAGAGAATTGAATAGGTTTGAGAGCAAAAAGTACTCAATCTTATTTTCTAAAATAACTTGAATAGTCACATCACCTTATTAATTAGTGGATTTAATAAATCCATTAAAAAGAATTCTTTAATACCTAAACTGTAAAAATATGTCCAAACTAGAACGAATTTAGTATCAGTCTTCTGGCCTGACAATATGAATTATTTCATTCTTTCTTCCCTCATTTTTTTCCCCCACATACAGTTAAATACACAAACAGTTTCAGCGCTAAGAATGTGCATCACCAGTTCAGCCATGAGTTTTGCTGATGAAAAAAACAGAAGGCCTATGAAATCTTAATTTTTCATTGTACTGACTTTTTATCAGTAGTGAAACAAGCTTACAAATATAATACACTTTTTGAATCCAAGTTTGGGTTTATGATTGCTGCGCCAATAGTGTGTGTGTTCCTGTTGTGACAACCTGGCAGTGGCTCAGAGGTTTATTTTTAAAGAGGGTGTTCCTGCATGTTCAGAGTTCTGTTCATATATTGTTGTTGAGAGAACAGCTTATATCATCATTGTGAAATCATGACTTGTGTGACAGCATCTATAAACTGACTGTAAAGTGCACTGCTTTTAGTCTCTCTGTGATGTTATAAACTAGTTACTGTAACTTGAAATGCTTTTCTGAAGCTAGTAGTGCATAGTTCACCATATGATCCCTGGATTCTTTCACCTTTTCGTTTCTTTTTTTTTTTTCTTCTCACTTTTTTTTTTTTTTTTTTTTCCCCTGAGAGGTAGTAATATAAAACCTTGAAGTTCAGGATTTTCAGTTAGGACACATAAGCATACAGAAGTTGTGCTGCTTATCCAAAGTTTATCTGAAGTGCTTTAACCTCTTTGGCCTCAAAATCAGTCTGGGCATCCCATGAAAGCAGTCTGTCCCTTGAGGTTTTCAGTAATACCTGGCTTCTGCCAGATCAGAAATAAACAAGAATAAACTTTTTGATAATACTGCTATGTCTTCTCCCTGGGCCAGATGAAACTAGATGCTATGTTATTTTGTTTATTATGATTTGAGTCTCTAGTGAGTGTGTTTAAATCTCTGAAAGAGATAAGTTCCTGTTTGTTTCAGGCTTTAGTTGCTGGTTTGGACCAGTCCTCGTTTACCCGTACAGGTTTATTTATAGTCAGTTTCTTTTTCCAGTTATGCCAGTATGCTCAGAGGGAGCAGAATCTAACACAGAACATGTCTCAACTTACACTTTTTCCTTTACCTTCAACATTGTGTAATTGCCTATTCTGATTTAAAAAAAAAGATATTTTGATTCAATAGTTGAGTGTAATTGCTAATCAATTCCATATGTTTTACCCTGTTATTATGTAGTATTTCTGTTACTGTAGTATACAGAGGCCCCTGTCATGCTACTGTGGTGTACAGTGTGTGAATATATAGGTAGCTCCTGTTCAGGAGCTTTGATGACTACAAATACAGGCAGTTCATGAAAGCTGCAGAAAAGGGCACAACATACTTTATGTTTTAATACGGCAAGTGCAGCCTTACTCTGTATGTGTGCATAAAATTTGTCTGTGGTTTTGTTTTTTTTAATTTAAAATAAAAGTATTAACTTCAGGCTAACAAGGAAGTATGGATTGTTTTATTGTAGATCAGCAGAAATCTACCTGGCATTTGAGGGAGAGGTGGGTAGTTTCCTCTGTGTCAGTTCAGAGAAGGTGCATTTAATGAAAAGGAGGTAGAGTGAAAAGCTCTGTGAAAGGGAGACAGGCCAGGGAGCAACACAGGCTGCTGTCATTGACATAGCACAAGGGGTGGGAGAAGAGGTTGGAGAAACAAATCCGGGTAGTACAGGATTGCATAGAGCATTGAGTGACCACTTACATTTAATACCTTTTTTCAGTATGATTTTTAAAAATTGTCCTTGAAACAGTGATTTCAGTTCATACACTGAATCAGTTGCCTGCTGATTTGAAGAGAGGATGAAGTTAATCACTTCTGCTCATTTGGACAGCAATACATTTTGTATAAAAAGAGTAACTTCTGTGGTACAATGATACTGATGCCAGTCAAACTCTGCCAGATGTGTCACCACATTTCTTTTTTTCTCAGTTTCATGTGTTCTTGCTGGAAACACGTTACAGTTTTTTCTTACTGTCATCTTCACTGTGTTTTGCCCAGCATTCCAGAGAGGAAAGCAACATATTAAAATGTTAATTTTTGCAGTGAAAGAAAGACTTACTGCCTCAGCTTTTGTTTGCATTTTCCGTAGAAATAGTAAATCTTTTGTAATAAACTGTTAGTTTTATGTATCTCCTGAAGTGGGAAGCAGAAGAAATTCAGTCAAGGAACATACTAACATAGACGGAAACTGAGGCTTTTCACTGTATGTGTAATAGCTGTTAAGACTTCATCTAAAAACCGTGACCATGTACCAGAAGATACAGATCTATATAAAAAAATTAGAAGTTACCTGTGAAAGGGTAGAGTTACTTGGAAACTGAGGCTGAATCAAAATTTTTGTGAAGTCATGAGTTTAAGATCTTTGTAAGATTTTAGGCACATTTTGTTTTATGTGCACCACTTGGGTCTTTCTGGAGAATAGAGATGGACTTTTCTCCTTTAAGGGAAGAGGGGGAATGCTTCTTACACACTTTCAGTAAATTGCATTTTGGTTTAAAAAGCAAATAAGCATCTGGTCATTTATATAACTAATTCATATAGTATTGTATGTAAAGGGTTTTTTTGCTCTGCGTACTGCTTTCTGCTACACTGATGATAATGTACCTGGAAGGAAAAGGCAGTCCAAGCTGAGGCAGCCAGCGTCAGACAGGGCGGTCTGCCATCTGTCCCACCTGCTGCATTCATGTGTCCATCTGGTTACTGCAATAGCTCATTGCAGGCTTCAACAGAAGAACATTCAGGCTGAAAAGAAGGCAGTGTGAATTATTTAGGTAGCTAGTGTAAATAAAGAGAGGGGGAGAGGAGCAAAGGAGGGGGGTTGTGAGAGGGAGAAAGCATTCTCTTACTCCTAGATGCTTTGGAATGTGTTAATGCATGAGAGCATTTGATTTGCATATAGATTTAGATGTATAGATCATTGTGAAGATTACAAGCCAATGAGTTTTATCTAGATTTAGATAGCTCTCAGCCTGGTTTGCACATAAAATATAGCCAGTTTCAGGAGGAGAATCTTTGGGGACTTTAAACCTAAGTGAAACTGATGAAATGTAATGCTTTTAGGTATTAATTTAGCAGAAATAAAATATTTCCTTTAAGGGCTTTCTGTGCCCTTTGTTAACCAAGAATTTATAACTACTTTGCATAGTTGGTGCTTTATACACACTGTGTGGTTTTGATTTGGTTATAGTTAATTACATTTGTAGTCATCTGTACTTTATACTAAGAGGAAAAGCAGTTGACAAATGCTTTTCCTTTTCCTTTTCCTCTCATGTTTATCAGGTGAAGATTAAATCCAGTCATCAAACAAATAATTTTCCAGCTGTCAGTGTATATATTGTTACACAGACAAATATATATATGCTTTTCTGCCTACATAAACGTACATAGAACACTTAAATCTTTTTAGATATTTTTAATGGGGGTGAGCAAACAGAATTTCATATTGTTACAGTGGTCTTGAAAACATAAATAGGTTTATTTTAAGGTTGCTTGCCCGAATTTCAAAATGACCACCAGAAGGTTTAGACTATGGTGGATTATTTATTGCTAAAATTGAATTATTTTTAGAAAAGGAAAAAATCATTAGTGCTAGATTTGAGCATAGGAAATTAATTTGAATCATTCTATGCTAAACATTTTAAAAATAGTGGTATTGTGTCAGATTGTATGGGTTTTTTCCAAATGTGTGAAAAATTAGTCCAATGCTGTGTTTAAAAAAATAAAAGATTGGCTTCATATTTTGATATGTTTCCTGATATCAGATTCTTCCTGCTTTCAAATTTTAGATGTCAAACTTTCCTGGGCCAAAGAATAAAACCAGAATCATCTTAAGAGGAATCCTTGAAATTATGGGAGGGTTTTGTGTCATTGTTTTGCCTGGTTTTAGATCTGCAGAAGAAAGGGACACAGCATCTTGAAATCCCAACAGCCTGGCTACTTCTCTAAGATTTGCATGAAATTCAGCTGCAGCCTTCAAAGGGATTTGAGTGAATTGGATTCTTTAAGGTTAGTCCATGTCAAACCTATTAAGTTCAATTCACATGCAAAACCCTTTTTACGTTTTTTTTAAGCCAATAAGGCTCTAGCTACTATTAAGGCAACATCGTGTACTTGAAGTAGAACGTCCATGGTAATGGATCACCCTACTGGCACGTGTAACTAACCAATAATCCACTTTGTCATCTTTCAAATTAAAAGGTTCTGTGTCCTGTATCTTCCTCAGATTGAAGAGGTTTTGTTTGCAAAAGTTGAGATCCTGAAGACTATTTTAAGGTATCTGAGTCACTGTGAATATCTGTCTTCCACCTAAAATGTAATCCCCGAAGTTACATGATCCCCCCCATTAAATGAAAATTAATTTAACCATTGAAAGTAAGTTAAACTCTATGTTCTTAACTTCCCATGTCTTTGATTTCTTGTTCTTCCTGTAGATTGACTCCACTGTTAAATGATTTTAGGAGTACAGTATATGTGCTGTGGTGAATCAGGAAACAATTGCAAGGGCAAAAAAATGATGAAAATATTTTATGGTGTATAAAAGGATTAGTGGCTACTTCAGAACTGAAAGGACATGACTTTCAAAAGAAGAGTAATTCTTAATTGAAAAGCCACTGGAAGGAGTTCTGTGCATCTCAGACGTTTAGGCCAAAGCATCTAAATGCCATGTGCAGAATTTTTGAAGTCCACCAGCAGGCTGTGAAAAGAGTACCAAATGAAGACACTTTGCCTCAATTAGATACTGTCAGAGTAAATGAATGCTAGTAGGAATTTGGGTTAAATAAGGAACACCCAATGTTCTCCGAGGTTGCTTCTCATTCTGGAGCATTCTGCCCTACATGAAGTCTGCAAGATTTGCCCTTCATTGTGTGAATGGCTATGTATTGTTATGCTTTGGTTTGAACATTGTGTAAGTTTTTATAAAATCCTGGCCAGACCCTGTAACCAGGTGAGCTGAATCTTGAAAGCAGTTGTGTGTTTACTGCATGGACTCAAATTCATCCACTTCCACAGTGGTTGCACTGGCACCTGAGTCTTCGATATTTAACAGGATGCTGGATTCAAAGTTGTATTCTGATGTCACTCAAGCTCATTGAATTTTGCTCAGTTTTGAACATGTAAGTGAGGAGAAAGTAGTATCTTCTCCCTGTACTTTTTCTCATCATGGTGTTTGAACTTTACACTTCATGCTCAAGGAAAGCACTGCTTTGAGTTTAGATCAAAAATGGTTGATTTGTGTGTTCTGGTTGAGAACCAAATATCTTCCATTGACTTCAGGTTCCAGCAGCTCCAAGTGTTTTAAAAACATTACATTAATTAGAACAGGAAAAAATACTTATTTCCACTGTTTACATTTCAAGGAAAGAAGGAAGCATTCCATGACACATACTTCATGTTTAGAATGCCCTTTTTTCTAGTGAAAGCTGAAGAAGCTGCTCCTTAAATGAAACACTAATTTTTGGGACTTGATCCTGCAAAGCTTGCATGCATAAGTCACTTGATACAGGTAGTAAATTTTATGGCTGAGTACTTGGAGGAAGGGGTCAATGGGTAATAAACCCTTTCCAGTTGGCCTGGTTCGCTTGCATCTGTTACAACAAGTATTTAGATTTTCCCAATATAGAAAAGAATAAGATTAAGAAGTACTATAATTAATTGCCTTGTCTTTGGTGCTTTTTTGTCTTTTTTTGTTTTAAGTTTTCAGCATCCATTTAAAGAACTGAAGTTGCTCTGACCCATGGTCAGAATTCTTTGTTGTGTTTCATTACCTCTGAGAGTAATTTTTTTAAAAAGTACCTAAACCAGGAATGTTTTAGTAGGTAAGATACATGTAGGATATGGAATTTTGTATTTTTATGTAAATTTGTAATTGTTAATCTAAACATTCTTTATTGATAACACTTAAGCAATTCAGGGTTGCAGAGCTTGCAGCTTTTAATACTGATGCCTTGTGGTATTAATATGGCTATTTACAGCATTTTTAATTATATGGGCTAAGTAGCAAATACTAGCATTTATGTTGCTATTTGATAGTGTTCCATAAATCATGATGTTTTCCTGCTTGTAAGTTAGCAAGTTGTGTTGTTACATGCATTTTTCATGGGTTAGTATTTGGGGAGGTAAAGTTAGTATTTTGCTGAGGGAGTAAAGGGGATGAAAAGGCTGTCTAGATGTGTGAATTCTCATTTCCTTGGCACCCACAACTTTGTTGTTGAGAATATTGTAAATATCTTGCTGAAGAGTATAGTCATGTTGCAAGAATTATCTGTGCTGTCTGGCAGGGTGGTTCTTCTGGCAAAAGGGTGATTTGCTATTATATTTCTTCAGAGTATTAGAACAAATACAAAAAGCATGTATCGATACTACTAACTCCAGGTAAAAAATAACAAATCTGGCTAAAATTTTTTGTCTTTAACAACTTTAGATTCTGGTAACAAACAGAGGTAGTTCTTGTTCTTGTTTATACTTGTTGTTGGCAGTCCCTGAATGGAAAGTAGAATAGGAGGAGCAGGGCAGAGGGAGAAAGGTTAAATGGCAGAGAGGTTAAATTGCTTCAGTGACAGATTTTCTCTAGAAAAGCATTGAGTTGTTTTAAGGATTAGTTTGGAAAAACTTGAATTGAACCCACTTCTCTACTGTTCAGATATTGCATTGCTAATGTGGCTGGTGTCTTATTTTTTGTAAAAACAAAATTTACTTTCCAAAATGAGTAGAGAGCACTGGGGAAATCTTAAAAAGCCAAGCAAAAACCAGTCAGTTTCATCAGCTGCAAAAATGGTTGGAGTTTTACCTGCGTTATTTTATTGTGAGATTCTTAAGACATTAGAGCAGATTATTAAAAACAATATAAATTTTCCTCTTGTACTATGATTGTTGCAAAACACCAGAGAAATATTGCAGAAGTAGTTATCGGTGATTTAAGGGGAAATGTAGTTCCTCAGTTAAAACCCATACCAACTTCTAAATGAGTCTCTGTTTGTTCCTAATGGAGATCTGCCACCACAGCAATGTAGTTTTTACGTAAGAATCTTGCATCTTATCAGCTAGTTTAGACATTTTCTTCTGGAAAAAATTCACTATAAGAGCTGGGAGTCCAGGAGGATGTATGCGCAGTCCCTCTTCAGAAAAAATGCGCTCAATCTGTTTCAGACGAGTTCCCTGAAAGATGGGTTAAATCAACTGATTGAGCTGATTTTCTCTCTTGAGGTGATATTTTATTTATATGATAAAATGCTTGGAAAGTGA
The DNA here is from genome assembly GCF_947461875.1 of Haliaeetus albicilla. Lineage (NCBI taxonomy): Eukaryota > Metazoa > Chordata > Aves > Accipitriformes > Accipitridae > Haliaeetus > Haliaeetus albicilla. The sequence continues at coordinate 10,675,368 of NC_091495.1, forward strand.
TTAATTTGTCAGGGGAACATCTTGTTACTGTAAATTTGCCGAATGTGTAATAAAATTGCCATAACACAGATGGGAAAATGAAGATCTTTTAAAATGAAATAACTGAGCAGTCTGCCTACATTTTCAGCACTTAAAATTAACTTAGTTAAATTTCTTTGTCATTTTTACCCCTGGAAGAATGCAGGCTGGGGACGATTTGTGGCAATGTGTGGTGTGGGTTTGTGTGTGTGGTGGGTGGAGGGAACAGGAATGGACTGTGTAGTTCCCCTTCTACATCAGAAGGGACTGATTTATTACAATTTCTGCCAGGGTTCCTTGATTGAGTGAATTTTTAGAAATCAAAATACACAGGTTGGATACTCCTTCCCAGTAGCAGAGAATTTAAGAATAGGGGACCTTTGTGTGCAAGTACCTCAAGTCAGTAAGATGTACATCAAGTGGTGCTTTTATGCTAGTTTGTGCAGGATTGCTTTCAGATGACAGCTAAATAATATAATACACTTCTTAGTCTTTATAGCAAAGTCTTATTGTATGGAATATAACTTAGATTATATAGGGGTATGCTTGAAAAGTCAAAGGAAGGAATACCTTCCCTGTCTCATGAGTTGTGGTGTGTAACAAGTAAAAATAGCATTAGTGAAGGAACAGTGCCTCTTATTCATACATTTTACTACTGCCTGTCCATCTGTCCACTGGAATGAGCCACTTATCATGCTTCTCTGTTTTTCCCTTTCAACTTAAAGAATTATGAAAGGAAAATTCAATTTTTCGTGTCCTTCTATGACAGGTAGACTGGAGACTGTGGTCATTTGGATTAAAAACATATCCATCACCACAAGCTGACAGGTTATTATTATGTCTTCTTTGAATATACAAATTTTATTCCTACATGTTGGAAGTCTAAGAATGGAACTTTTTATATAAATAATTATCCTAGTAGTGATGTACTGCATACTGTTGCCATATTTTTTCACTTTTACAGCATTCTTGGCCTTATCACCCATAACATAAATCTTAGGCTCTCATATTTAATACAACCTGTAGGATAGCCATGCCTGTATAATGTACAGTCACCCAATCCCACATCATCATTTGGCTTTCATTATTTGTTGTCCTATGATGGATGTTTCAGCTGATGTCCTGTTCTGGATTTGACAGTATGTTTGATGCAGCCATCCAGGGGTAGATGAGAGTGGCCTCCTTTAGGTGTTCATGCTGATCTCCACAAACACCCTTAGTTTACTAAGCTTCCAACTGTAGGCAGTTAAAGTTTTGAGTATATTGGTGTTATCTTGGTTGCTTGTAATTTATTTTCTAGAACTCCAGGCTATTAGTCCGTGAAGCACTGGTAGTACAAAGACTCGGTTGCTGTCAGACCGTCTACTGTATAAAGAACCAGTGAAGGAGTGGAGCAGATCTGCTGTATATTCTAGACAGATGCTTAGTGAAATGCAGGCGGATTTTTATTCCAGACTTTAGTCCTATCATGATAGAAAATGTAAAGCCCAATCTGGTAAAATCATCATGTAATGCACTCCCAATAACTGAACAGGGCTGGTACTCAGTTTGCCGAGCAGCCTGAACTTGCACTGAAACTAGCGAGGCACAAAACATCTCAGGATCAAATGTGTTAATTAAGTTTAATGGTGGAATGCAGTGGTCTCTTCAGGCCAAGTCTTTCTTTCATTGCTTACCCAAGGACGGTTGAATTAAGCAGAACTTTTAGATCTACAAGAAATAAATATTTGATTCAGACTTTATACTGTTGAAATAAAATTGAAGCAAGTCTGTCATTAAAATACAGCTGAAATTTGCAGTGTGCAATATGGAGTAGTTAATGCTGCTCTGTTCATGTAAAGCTTTTCTTGGACAAGTCTTTCAGTGCCTTCTTACAGAAGACATGACCACAGGTTCAGCATGTAATAATTGCAGCATATTGATACAATTGCTTTATAATTGCAAGTAGCAACATCCTTGTTCTGAATGTAATAATTGGGCTGGTACATATTTGTTACTTTAGACAATTTTTCTGGAATATGCTGAATTTCCTTCTTTTCTCCCTGTGACTCCCACCAAAATAGAAGGCAAAAGATAAAAGAGTAGAAACTACATCAGGACTTTGTGAAAAGCTCATCCTGCAAACTTGCTGGAGTCATGCAAACATTTTAAAAGTGAAAGCCATTACTTCCTGACCTTTGCCGCTTATACCCAGAGGCAAATATCTGACATGTAAACCCAGTGGCATAAATAGGTTTGAATTACACGTAGTAATATGTGAAGAACAACGAACTGTGAAAAGCCAAAGGTTTATTTATTTATTTGTAAAAATCTGTAATCACACATTCAAATCCAAGGTAGGCTAGAAAAGACTTCAGCTGCATAGGTTTTGCTTCTATAAATTCTCTGATTTGTCTCAGCATGTTATGAATTTGGTCATCAGTACCATACCCAAGTAACACACTCAGCTGTTTTTTTTGCCTATTTTTAATTTCCAGTGCTTCCAGAATCAAGATAGATAAACAAAAAAAGAGTAAAAATTCAAAGGAAGAGGTTATTTTTTCTTACAGTTTTCATTTACAAATGTTAAGGGACCTTGTAATGTAGAAGTAGAAATGTTGTGCATTAGCAGCCAGGGCTCATATCACTCAAATGCTTTAGCGTAATAAATAAATAAATAAATAAGACTGCTATGCTCTCAGAGTCCTTCGATGTCAGTGTGGTTTTCTTTGGGTTCAGTAGGTTATGGTAATCCACTTGCATATCGGAGTATCAGGACCTTAGACCCTCTGAAATCATGGGCTGGGTTGGGGAATAACACTATTAGCTAGTATAAATTTGCAGAGCTTTGGAGTTGCTGGGTCTATTCCCCTGTACCCAAGGTTTTGACCTGCAATGAATGGCAGATGTGCTGTATTTGGAACAAATTTGATTTTGTTTTTTTACCTACTCTTCCCAAATAACAAACCCAGTGTTGTTTATAAAATTACCCAGATGATTTAAGCCATTTGTGAATCAAGCAGTGATATTGGAGGAGGAGACTTCAGAATTCGTGTTCATCTTTAGAACTGCCATCTCCATTCATGGATGTTTCACAGCAGTTACAAATTTGTAGTCTTTTCTTTTGCCAGGCATTTGTTTATGTATTACTCTTTCATATAATGAAAACTAGCACTCCTTTTTGCATTTTGTAGAATATTACTGTTCTATCAAAGTATTTATTTTCCTGGTATTGCCTGCCTCTTCCATTTCAAATCCTTTAAAAAAAAAAATAAAGACATAAAAACCTTGGGCTATTCACAGCTACGCGTTGCTCACACATTACCCTGTGTGCTGGCTAAAGCTCTTCTTGCCATAGGCTTTATTTTTGGGAAGGCTACACACAAAGAAACCAGGATTACTTTAACCGAAAAATAAACATTTTAATGTAGGAATAAAAAGAGATTTAATTTAGCCTTAAAATAAGTTTCCCATTTAGGAAAAAAATATATATTTAAAAATAACAATGGTCTCATTTCTGGAAGTTTGAGGCAAGTTCCCTTCTTAGAAATAAATGTTCAGACTTCCAAGGAACGTTTTCATGAAAGCCATGGCAAAAAAAAAAGAAAAATTAAGAAATAATGCAAAATGTACTGGATTGGGATTCCCCAGAACCTTGATTCTGTCCCATGCTGTGTCATTGGCCTGCTGAGCAGCATTAGGCAACCCTGCACCTTTTTGTGTCTTGTTTTGCCCATCTGTAAGAGGGAGGTGGCGGTACTCCCTACAAATGGCAGTTTAAGATCTGTGTTAGTAAGTATAAGATGAGCATTATTAGTAAATGGTACCATAATATTATTAGTAGTAATATTTGTCTAGGTCCTTTTTTTCCTTTTTATGTTGATTTCAAGAGGACCTGGTCAAGGAGCACTGTGTGGGAATCAAGAAGAAAGCTGAGTCACCCCTAGACCCAGTAGATGAGGGACTGCCTGTCTGAAAATGCTTAGCCCCAGGAAAGGCCTAGTCCTTTACTTTGTTTCCAAGTCCCACAAAAGTGATTGGGTTTTTTGTCATCATCACACAGCTAAGAGTAAGACCATGGCACTCGGGAGACTGTTTTAAACCCCTTTCACTTTTTGGCCCTACCTTTTTGGTTTCTTACAGACATTTGCATCTCATAATTTGAAATAAATATTTTCTTCCTTGTAGAATCTTACGTTTCACTCCTTTTAGTTTCCTTAGCAAAAACACAGTTTCAAGCTTTCAATATGAGACCGTGACAAAGTGATTTTATAGCCAGTACTGAAAGTGACTAAACTTGACAACAATTGTATTTTATGACAACCTCTGCTTTCATGTCCACAGCCTACATTCCTATCATCAGCTGTGATTTTTTTTTCCCCTTTTTCTCCCCCTCTTTTCCTCTCCCCTCCACACCCCACCCCCACCCCCCATGACTTTTATTGAATGTGAGCAATTCTGTATCTCTGCACTAACTGGAAACAAATCCTTTTACCAGGAGCGCATTTTAATGGACAGCATGCTTCACTTAAGTCACCAGAACCTTAACTGTATAATATTCAATTTTTTACGAACCCAGAACCAAAGCTTTTTCTTAAGAGTGATGTTCATAAGAGTAGTGGAAGAATTAGTATTACAGAACTAAACCAGATTAGGAGGGAATGTGAATTAGATTTGGTAACAGATGGTGCCGTGGAAATTAAAGGTGCTTTGCGAATGGAAGCGACAGCAGCTTGCCTCTTTTCCTCTCCTGTCTCTCTCTTTCATGCGCTTGATAGACGGGTATAAATCACAACAATCCCGTCTTGACAGCCAATTTCGAGAATTTGATCTGGTTAAAGACATGGCTTTCCTGCTCCACTCACTGAAACCGGCTGCTATTTTATTTTTATACAGCACCTTGTCATATTTAGGAAAGTGGAATCACCTGCCTCCCTTTAATGAAATTTTCTTTAATTACAGTTTTAGCTCTTTAGTGTTAATTACTTTTCCATTCAGCCTGAATTCTCAGGCTGTCTCGTAGGAATGTGTTTCTCTCCCCACCCCACCTCCCTGCACTATTCATGCATATGCTTTCATTTTTCTAAAGATGCTTTTCGTTGTTGGAAGTTGTTGTCAGATCCATTATAATTAGATCCTAATTATCAAAATCATCATTATTGTGTAGGAAGAGGAAGCATTGTAAACAACTGTTAAAGTTATAGGATCTTGTTTGACAGAGGAGAAACCTTTCAGGATATACATGAATAATAAACAAGCAAACAATAAGCCTACTAAAAACTGTCTGGGAAGCATATAAGGATCTGGATAGCAAACGTTCTCCTTGGAAGGAAGATCCACCCAGGTTATCTCTCCATAGCCATTCCTCCAATCTCTAATCCCACATTTTTCAGAAAAGATCAGAATGAAATTCCCCTGCTTCAGTTTACTTATGTATATATTCATCTTTGCACCTCATTCAGGTGTCCAGATATAAAAATCACTTTTCTGATGCGTGTCAGGATCGACTTGCAGTTGCCTTAATACAATTACTTTTTTGCGTTTAAGGCAGCAAGTATAAGTGAAGAGACTGCTGTGATGCATGGAGATGTGGACATGCTTCTGCCGTACGCTAAAAGTCCTCAGAGTGAAAGAGAAAAATATGGACTGTATCTAAAAAAAAAAATAAATAAAAACCTCTCAAAGTAAGAGAAGATCCTTAGAGCTGGCAACTAACAGTTGGTAGAAATAAAGCTTCCTACTGGCAGTCAAATCAAATGTAGTAACAACTCAACGACTCCCTGCTGCTAGCTGACAGCATGGTGTAACACACTGGGACAAACATTCACTTAAACACTGATTGCAGGAAAACGTCATTTTCCAACTCACCAAGTAGCTTTTTGGTTGCTTGTGCGTGCGTGCCTGTGTGTGTAGGGGGGATTTAAAACTGGTGGCGTGTGGCTGGGAGGACAGGACACACTCAGGAGCCAGCTGAGTGAGGGGGTGGGAGACAGATCACTTGCTTTCTAAGTTTTAGCTCTGAGTCTTTTAAGACGCTCACTCTGATACTATTTCTGGTATGTTCTTTCTAATCGCTTCTCCAATTTAACAGAGCTTGACTGGCAAATTATAATTCTTCTGTTATAAATCTGCAGAAAATCGGTGACGGAGCTGGGTGGGGAGACGGGTGCACGGTGTGCACACACCTACACTCTGCCTTTCAGCGATGGAGGGAAATCACTGCTAGAAATTGTGAAAAATCTGATGATGCAAACTTTGACTCTGTCTTGAGACTGAAGGCATTTTTTTGTCTTCTTTTTCCTTTTGGAAAGTGATGAGTGACAGCTATGTCTCTGATCTGTAGTACTGGCTTTCTGACTGATGCGAGTAGCTGCTTTTGATGCTGTAATCATTTCAAAATAATCCCTCTTTAGAAAGCCTGTTATGTTCTTGAATAAATCTTTACTTATTTTTGTAGTTTTGTACTTTTCTCCCTTGAAGTAGCTGACTGTAGTATTTTATTTTATTTTGCTATTTCAGTTGATTTAATAAAAAGAATCCTCACAGTTAATAATTAGATGACTCCTTCACACTTTACCATGTCATCTGGGGGCTAGAGATATCAGGTGGACTACACCTGATAGACCTGGAGTATAACTACAAGTAAAATGATGTTCCATCACAGAAAAATACCCAACTTCTTAACCAGAGTTTTTGCTGTCTTCCAACATGTGACATGAATTAAAAGTGTTAGTCTGCAGTTTGAAAATAGAGTAATAAAATCTTACTCTTCCTGATCCATATACTGATTTTCATATGATGAGGCTTGGCCATCGTTCTAGTAGTCACATTGCAGCCTTTTGGTTGAAACTGTTTGGGCATGGGAAGTCTCTTAGTGTGAGTTTGTGCAGCTCTCCACTCTTCTCTCATTGCAGAGCTGACTCATTTGAGGCATGCTAAGTACTGTAGCAACAAAAAAAATATGTAACATTAGGCTAGAAACCAGTAAACGAGAGAAGGTAGGTCTAAGGTATTGTAATGATATGATTGTAACTTAAAACAACAGCCATGTTCTAACTGTGTAAAAATGTTAGAAACACAGGAGGAAAAGAGAAATTTAAAAATTAAGTATGTATATGAAGTATTTACTGAGGTTTAAGTTGCATCAGAACCATAACTTGTACACAAAATACAAAACCATACATTTCTTCTATGTATAACTTTCAGACATTCCAGAATGATTTTTCATTTAAAGTGCCATCTACTTCTTGAGGGTTTGTTGGGTTTTTTTTAGTATTTGAAAACTGAATCATCAGAGCATACCAAAAAAGTATCTTTTTCTAGTTGAAATACATGAAATCTGTAGAAATAGGCAAGTCTCTTTTCCAGGAAACTTTCTGTGGTGATGGCCTGCTAGTAGTAGTGCATAACACAGCTAATAGGATATTTGTTGTATACGCACGTGCAAAAATGTAGGAATCACAAAACTGACCTTTATCAGCTTTATTTTTTGCTTTTCAGTTGGAGGTTTTTTTGTTTGTTTTTTTGTATGTGTGTTGCAGTGACATACATTGGACGCATTGGACAACTGTGTTACTGAGGGCTGGCACCTCTTCAGATGTCTGGTGTTTTGGCTCAAAGTTGCAAGGTCTTTGAGTATTCGTCCCTGTTTACTTTTTGTTCCCAAAAGAGTACCTGATGTAAAGAATAATCATTTTGCAGTCTGAAACGATTTACATTCTGTTGGCTCTAAGTGCTTCAGCTTTTAAATTCAGAAGAGTAATGTTACAGTCTGTCAAACGATAGGATCTGTATGCTGCAGAGCTTGTACATGTCTAAGGATACATTTAATTAAACCAGCATTAGTGCATCTATACAGACTTATTAAAACACTTAGTTTGTCTCAATAATATTGATTAAATAGCAGTAGTTTGTTTAAGTGTATTTTTGCTATTACTACATTACTTCCAAGTAATCAGGGTAATCGTTATCATCAGTGAAATATCACGTTAGTTATGAAGTAATACCATAAGAATTGATTTAGACTTGGCGGGGAAGGAAGGCTTTCTGTTATATAGTGCCAAAGCCCGATTTGGATTATTAGAATGAGAGTTTTAAACATAATTTCTGTTTGTATAAACAGGATGTGTTTTATAGGCTTATAGGTTATTCCATACTCTGAGTATCCGTTATATCAAGGAACACCTCAGACAGTTAATTATGCAAAACATCATGTAAGTAATTACACAGTATTATTATGCATTTAACAGTTTTATTGATTTGCCAGTTGCTCACTTACGGTATTTCGAGCTATAAACAAGAGATGCTCACCCTCAGTTGAAATAGGTCCAAAGAAATGAGCTAAAGATAAATGACACTGGTATGCATTGTTGCATCAGATGTAACCCTTAAACGTAGAAGCTGTCAACAGTGATAATTTGCAACACATTGGGGTATGTCAGGATCATTTCCTTCTTGTTAACAAAGTTTATCAACCAGGAAGCACAGGGAATCAACTTGAAATAGAGAGGGAAGCAATAATGAATATTTGGGGGGGAGAGGGGGAGGCAGAGTTGAAAATAATTCCCCCTCATTTTGGAGGGTCTGCAGTAGTTGCAAGTCAGCCACTTGAAAATTCTGCTTTTTTTAAAAGCAGCACAGAAAACAAACTCATTGCAGCCTCTCAGATAGGTGCAAATGTGAAGGGCCTCAGATAATGGCTTGTTTTGTTAAACTAAAAATGACCACACAGTAGTGTAGTCTTCCACTGCCTTGTGCGTAGGAAGCGCTTTAGCAGAGCTTGGTAGATTGCATACAGAGCCGTAATAACTGTTTGGGAAGCTGGATCCTCTGTCGGCAATCATCAGCTAACTCAGGCCACTGCTGGTAACAACATGATGGCTTCAAGCATTGCTTCTTCTGTTCGGCTGCTAGTGGCTGTGACAGCTGCTCTGGAAGAAGTCATTGGCTTGCTTTGCTTTCCCTTACCTAGGTGAAGTGGTGAAGGTTTCAAGAAAACATAAAAGAAAGAAGAAATTACAAAAAGCAATGAAACATTCAGCATTTGTTTAAAAAAAACAAACAAAAAACCCCACCACAACCATTCTGTTTTGCACAGGGGTTTAGTACATGGTTGTACATGCGTGTTCATTAGTAAAGATCTAATGCGTAATAACAGTTTTGTTTGTGCGTGCATGGGACAAGATTAGCAATACTGTGCAATTAATGATCTCATCCACTAGGTTAACCAAGCAGGCCTTATGATATTTCTTATTAAAAGAAGGAATCCTTTCTTTTCCTTTCCCCAACTAAGCCAGTGCACCTTAATGCAATGATGATATGTTAGACCCAGCAGTTGTCAAAGCATCGTATTACTGTGATGCCATAATGACACCCTGTCTCTGTAAAGTAGTCATGTTTTCTCAAATCACACGTTGCACAGTTGATTTCTGACATGACACTTCATTCAGTCACTTTCCTTTTCTTCGGCATCTCCATTCTCTGACAATAGCAGCTGGTGCCCATTTTCCTACTAAGTGATTCACATTTTGCCACTTTACTAGAGTGCAATTAGCTGAAGCAGGAAAAAAAATGCTCAATGTAAAGCAGCTCGGCTGAAATTGTTACTCAGCTCTTTAACAGGATCTGGTGAAAGTCTTGAGGTGTCGTGGGCATTGATGCAAGAAGCAACATTTTCATTTCTTTCCACACATTTTTTTCTCTCTTCCATTCAGAGAAGCAGAGTATGGGAAATCACTGGAACATGCTGCACGGTTTTTTGTCTGCTGATATTGGTACAGACCTGTGAAATGTGGTCTTTACAGTCGAAGCAAGGAGCTGGCTTCCACTTTTGACTCTGCTAGAGACTTACTGTGTCACTTAGACCAAGACTTTCTTTCATGCATTGGTTTTCATAGTTAACGTATGAGGTTAACAAGACCTTTTTGGTCGACATCCATCTGATTTAGAGGAATGTATTGGAGGAAAATCAGATGGATTACACTATTAGTGTAAAAGTACCTAGATGTGCATAATAACGCCTGCCTTGTTGATGCTCCCACGTAGCTGTCATTAAAAATGTCATCTGATAAGAACCAATTCTGACATTTATGGAAATGGGCTAATTCCCTCTTCAAGAAAAGAAAAACTTCATGTGCAGGTAAAAGTGGACTTTTATGTTGGTCTATAATAAACGTGGTCACTGTAATTATTGTGACTAATTATGACTCACTGAAACCACCAGGGCAACTCTGAAGTAGTGAATGATGCTGTAAGCAGAGCTTTTCCTACTTGAAAAGCAAGCATGAAACGTGTTCATGGATTGTGAATTATTGGCATGTTCTTTTGACCTCCTTTAGGTATTGGTAATAAGAGAGAAGAGGGGAAAAGTAACTTTCTGAACCAAGTGCATGTATGGATGGAATATAAAAAGCTCCTAGGGGCTCGAATGGGAAGGCTTTCTTTTTTTAAGGCTATATACTGTAATCAGATGCAGTTAATTTTTGTACTCCACTTGTATATTGATACTGATTTAGCCAGTGTCAGCACTGTCAATATGATTAGTAATGTGGCAGGTAGATGGAAATAGGAATGTGATTGCATTAATAAATTCTTAATATATTCAACCTTTCATAAGCACATGGCATTACAATTTATTCGCTATTGTTTAAGACCATTTTAAAGAAGGAGTTGCATATTGAAGTGCTCTGTCATTGTACCTTTCTGCCAGCAGTGACTGGCTTCAGGTCTTTCTTAAACGAAGAAGTTGTGAAGTAAATTCAGTAGACATGTGAAGAGTCGTGCTATATATTGCATATTACTCAAGCCTTGCAGTACCCTATGTAGTTTTTCTTGTATATGGGCATGGAAATGCTTCTAGAGCCAATTAGTTACTTTCCCTATAGTTAGTGAAAGGAAAGTTTACCCAAGAGATACCAGTTGTTAGAAAACTTACTGAGAATAGCCGACCACAAATGGAGCTGCCATTTATTTGACTTAAAATCTAGTAAAGAAAAAAAACAACCCTACCAATGCTTTAAAATAAATACTGTACATTTTTATATGACACATGTTATTTCTATTCATAAACCTTAACTAAATTTAGATTTTTATTAATCCAATGTGACCTAAAAATTTTGCATTAACAGCACAATGTGGAATTGGGCTTATTCTCTTTGAATGCAGATAAAGCCATCATCTTGAAAATAGCTCTTTCTGACAAAAAGGTGTTCTTTTGAAATAAAGTCTTATTCACTACATTCCTCTTAGAGTTAATGTGAATTTTAGTGCCTCTAATTTTAGATTGAAGTGAGGTCTAGAATAAAACCCACTGGCTGACAATTGAATTTATAGATAGTTGTGAATATTTCAGGCTTGAATAATAGAGCTGTAGAATTTCAGACACAGAGAGGAAGAGAGAATTAAGCTCTAACTGTAGTTTTACACTATAATGCAATGGTGTCTAGGAATGCTTCAGTGTAACGAGCTAAGTAGTAATTAGGAGAGAACTGAGGGAGGGATTTTACAGGGATCTAGCTTAGGCATTATTCCAAATGTTCAGCATGATAATTTGATGGTGGTCCCACCTGCCATCCGTATAAGATGGCTCTTGAATTACTTTCGTTCAGATATGGTACAGTAACGGAGGAGTGAAAGCAGTAGGTGTCGGTTGCCCACCCACAGCTAATACCCGGCCTTGTCTCTGGTTCACCTTCTTTGGTGTTCTCAGTTGGGCGCTATTGTTTTTGCTTTTCCTTGGAATGGTTAATGTTTTAACTGCATTTGTGCTTTGCCAGCATGCACCAGTCCAGTCTGTACCATTTAAGCTGTAGCCAAAAGCAGCTCTATCTTGGTTAGTACCAGAAACTGCTACTTCAGAAGCATCAGCAGACTGGCTTTAGCCTAAGCAGCACTGGTGATCAGATTTTAATGCTTGTAGAACTGAGATTATATTTTGGTTCTGACCGCTTGGAGTGGGAGATAACCACTTTTGCACTGGCTAAGACAACATGCATTTGGACGACTAATTAATTGCAAATGGTTTTTCTGGGAAGGGAAGGGTGACATTTGAGCTCATTATTGCACAAATTAGAAGAAATGAGCAGTGGGAGTCTTAGACAAGAACGTCCCATCAAGCTGGTTATGGCAGACTGTAGGCAGTGACTCCTATTGCTGTATGTTGAGACTTTATATGCAGAGTCTCAGGAGCAGGGAGATGAAAAGAAGACCAAGTACTTGTTTAGTCAATAAAAGGGTCTTAGTGTTAGTGTATAGAAAAATAACGTAAAAAATAAGTTTGTAGAATGTGAAAGTTAATTGATATTTTTAATTGTAGCTGTATAAAATTCAGTGTCAAAGAAAGAGGGGAGAGAGAGACAGAGAGACACCATGTTTTAGTACCCTAATAACTTCTAACTCTAGTCTAAGATCGTAATGTATGTGAGAGGGGTCCAGTAATTATAAGGTAATAAGTGGAGTGGTGGTGTAAGTGCTCTAAATTAAAAGGAATTTGCAGAGCTGCTGTAAGTCAGTGCCGACCCGCTTTCTTTCAAACGTTGACTTGAGAAAAGTGCTTAGCCCAGAGTGCAAGTAGAGAGACAAGAGAGAGCTATCTATTAATTACAGCACTCATTAACAGTGACGGCTACAAGGCAGCAGATGCAGAAGAAAAGGCGCACGCTACTGCAGGCTGGCAAGGGGATTTCCCCCCCTCCAGTTCTTGAGGAAAGGACAGCACAAGCAGGTGGTCCAATGTAATAAGATATTTTCACGGCTTTAACCTTCCCATTTCCTTGCTTTATTTGCTGACACCAGATAGCTTGCTCCTTCCACCGCCCAAATAAGTACTGATTTTAAATTTGGAGGATAACATTACTGCACATCAGTCTGGCTGTTTTCCAAATTCATGTGTCGTTTGTTTCCAATAGAATTTTACAGTAAAAATCACAACAATTGAAAGGTGCTAAATAAGACCCATGGGCACTGATTTTAGGGTAAACCTCATCCTAAGCAGATATCTTTAATGAAGGGTCAGGCTTTGATCTCGGTTAGCCTCACTGGAAAGGAAGCGAACTCTGTGCATTTATGTCTGTTTTCCATTGGTGAATTTGATTCCGGATCTTGAAGCAGAAATTGATATTTTTTAATTTCTTTTTTAAACATGGAAAGGTGAAAAAGTGAAGGCAAGATCTCAGAAATTACTTTAGAAAGTTAAGTCAGTCAAATTGTCTGGACTCATGAGTTTGCTTTGAAAACATGAACCTATAGCTCCAGGTGGGTGGTCTTACGGGGTATTTGCTTTTCTGCTGATAATGTTTCTAGAGAAATGCTCATAACTGTCATCTGTGCTTTGGCAGCTTCTGAGAGTACTGTCAGGAAAATGCTGGGTAGGCCATTTGCTACTGTGGTCTCATAACCAGCTGTAGAAAATGAAGATAGTATCTGATTCAGAGCTTTCTAATTATTATTTTTGTCCCTTGTTCTCCCTAAAATATGTTTAAAAATAATAAAAGTCTTGGGGATGGAATAGACAAAGAAGATAATTTTTTGTTTCCCCCTGTAGAAAGCACTAATTTGTCAGATCAAATGTTATATGGTTTTATTTCAGATGCTAAATTCTGAAAATGTATGAACTGAGAAGTAAGACAGAATCTCACCTTCTGAAAGACAAAACTTCTATCTAAAATTTCCTCTAATGTATTTTTTTTAATCCAAGAACAGAACACGTAAAATGTCAGGTCCTATAGAGCTGCAGATATATGGGATAGTGGCATAGTTATTACTGGTTAGTCTGAGGATAATGGCTAGAAAGTAATTGCACCCTGAGCTGATGAATCATTTCACTTAGATTTTGTGAAAATGGAGTCCAGCCTTAATTATTTGTTAGAGTTCCCAGTTGATGTGCTACTGCGTTACTAAATAGCTGTATCTATAATAAAGCAATATTAATATAGAAGAAAAAAAAAGACTGTGGGAGACTTGCTCTTCAATTCTGGGATCAGATCAATAGATGATGGATATGTGTTTCAGTCAAGTGTCTTGACAAATATTAATTACGGAGCAGAACATTTATGTGATCAAACTTGGAAATATTTGTTCCTGATAATGATGGCATTTACAGAAGGAAAGTACTGATGGAAAAAAGAAGACATTTTTAACAGCCAAGTCATCTAATAGGATTTTGTTAATTTTTTGACTTGCTAGATGGCAAGTTCAGAATTTAGAGTTGATGTGAAGTTGACACATAGCCTAGAGGGCAGGTGGAGGGGACAACAGAAGGATTTGGTCTCTTTAAAGTTTTTGTTTACTGCCTGTCTGCAGCTTTGACAAAGCTCTGTCATGCCCTTATGCTGATTACCTTCATGTAGAACAAGAGGTATTGACTAATGAATGAATGATGTGCAGTCCCTAACCCTTCCGGAGCAGCCTTAAAGAGCACTGTCTTTAATACACAGATTCTTCTTTCTCTCTCTCCCCACTACAGGCTTCTCTGCAGAATGTCAAGCAAAGATCGACACATTGATTCTAGCTGTTCGTCGTACATCAAGACGGAACCGTCGAGCCCTGCCTCTCTGACGGACAGCATCAACCACCACAGCCCTGGTGGCTCCTCAGACGCCAGCGGGAGCTACAGTTCCACCATGAATGGACATCAGAACGGGCTGGACTCGCCTCCCCTCTACCCTTCAGCCACAGGGCTTGGGGGCAACGGGCCAGTCAGGAAACGGTATGACGACTGCTCTAGTACCATTGCTGAAGATTCACAGACCAAGTGTGAATACATGCTGAACTCGATGCCCAAAAGACTGTGTTTGGTGTGTGGTGACATTGCATCAGGGTACCACTATGGAGTGGCTTCCTGCGAGGCCTGCAAGGCTTTCTTCAAAAGGACAATTCAAGGTTGGTTATTCTTTAAACTTCTTTTCTTTCTTTTGCTCAAAGTGAAATAGTACAATCCTTGACTAAATCCAGTTAGGACTTCAGCCTATACCTTCTCATTCTTCATAGTGTTTGGTCCTACAGATTGTTACTCATGAAAAAGCCCTTTTGGGCTTCTTTGGGAGTTCTGTCTGTCATGTTAAGCCCACTGCCACATTTATTTTGATTGTGAAAAACAGAAAAACACGGGAGCCTATCCGGTGCATGTTCAGATTTGTTTTCTGTACGAGTTTCTCGTGGATTCCTGTAAGTGATTGTTGCGAAGAAAACTGATTATTTTCTGAAGGTTGTCATGGATGCCTCTTAAACAAACCTTGTGGCTGGCACACAGGGATTGTGCTTGGGTTTTGCTGCTAGTTACACCACTACCGTACTTAAATAGTTACAGAAATCCAGTTTATTTTTGTTAAAGGAGCAGTGCATTTAAAATTCAAACAAAATGCAATGGTGTAGTGCTTTGTTCATATCAGTGTATTAGTAACTCATCTTTCACCCATATCATATACAGTGGCCTTAAAATGTTCAACAAATATCTGTAAGATCACATTCTAAGGAGAGTAAGTTGGCAGCTTTTGGTCTCTGCCCAGTACTTTGTACTAATCTGCTCTTGGTACCTGTTACAAATACGCCACATATTTTGGCATGAATTAGTACGAATGGGATAATTTGCATGACCACTTGTTCTAGCTTCAGAACCATTGGAGACAAAATAACCTTCTACTTTGATTTAGATATCATCCTTTCAAGTAAAATTGAAGGTGCTTTATTTAAAGAACATGAGGCCAAGCTTGGCCTGTACAGGAATGTAGTGTCACATTAAATTAAATTCAAACTTCAGAGACTAGAATTAGGTTGCTAAGTCCAAATTTAAGCTCCTCAATAAAATCTGCTTGATGTTCATAGATGTTGAGCACCTGGAATTCTCAGGAAAGACAGTGCAATCTGGATGTATACTTTTCTTTTTAAAAATGAGTTATGATAAGGAGCATGAAGTTAGTTTCAGTTTGTAATTTCACATAATCCCAAATTTGAAACATTTGGTCAAGGTTTCTTAAATATAGTACTTCCATACTTCATGTAAAATTAGTGAAGAAAAATAATTAATGTTAATTTACTTTATCCATTGCTGAGGCAATGGCCATTTTATTCTCCTCTCATCCATTTTACTACTGGGGGTTTGGGCCTTCTACCAGCACGACGTACCGACTTTATGATGGCCATATAGCCACTAAAAGGAAACATTAGACTTCAGTTGTTCTAATGGCGCTGAGTGTTACAATGTTTGCAATCAATAAACAAACATACCTGTGAAGATTCCAGTGGCCTGGGTTCATATGTAAAATGAGTGCATATGCAGAAACAGTATGCTCATTTCAAGCCTTTGTTTTGGAAAAAGTGAAAAAAGAGGTAGGTGATTTCACTTGACCTTCAAGAACATTTTCAGATAAGCTCAGAAAATGTTTCCACTGAAGCAATTTTTATTTTGTGGTTGCTAAACTTCAAGCACCAACTTCAACTAGCAGCTCAGTTTTTATAAATGGTATTTAATTGCTATGTAATAGCTGTCCTACAGAACTGAATTGATGCATGATTATTTTAGTTGTATTTTGAGCATGAAAAAATGCCACAGAAATGTTAACTGATTAAAGTGTTGACTTCTGGTAGTAATAGGTAGTCTGCAATTTTACACCGCACCACAGACAGCAAGTTTCTGGGCATGGAAGCACAAGATAGGGATGTCATTCTCCAGATTAGCAACCTGGACTTGGCCATGCAGCTCAACTTAGAACTGGCAGCTGTGCAAAAAGTCTCAGTATGGTTAGAGCACTAGCTGCATCAGCAGGTGACAGTGCTGTGAAGACAAAAAAAAATATGCCGTTAGGCAAAACCAAGCATTGAATGGAAAAGCAATAATGAATAAACTAAGACGAGGAGGTATGTTACCATCATAATGTCGTGGCAGCATCTTCAGTAATGGTGCTGACTAAACTGACACAACTACTAAAAGTTTTCAGATACCTTGCAAAATAATGGAAGGTATTTACTTTGATGAATCAAACCATAGATTGTGGTAAGGTGAGAAGTAGTATATAAGAAAAAGGTACTCCTTGTGTTTTGAATGGGCAAATTCTACCTTTAAGCTTGCACGAAGAAGAATTCCTCTGAGTTTTTTTGCTCTAAATGATAGAATTTAGTCCCGGTGTTCATAGAGGCCATTCTTCCCTGTACCATTTCACTTCCTGGTTCATATCACTTTCATTCTCTGCTTGTTTTTAAAATAAGTTGGTTACTGCATAACTGCAAATAAGAAACCAGGAAAACAGAAAAAACCCAAGAAATTTATAAATACAGAATGCTAAACCAGACTACCTGAAGAGTCAAATATTGTAACTGTGCATATGTAAGGATAACATGTGTTGGCTGAAAGAAGTGCTTATTTTAAATGCTAATAATTTAATTGTGATGGGTACTTAATTATTGATTCAGTGAAAAAGAACATTTGACTTCCCAAACCTTTCTTGTTTATCATTCATGAGTTACTAGATTAGCTCACAGTTTTAGAACCTAGGTGCTATTCCTGTTGAAGCCATGGGCAAAACTGCCCTGAGTTCAGTGAGAGCAAGGCTGAGCTGATAAGGTTAAGATTATGAAGCACATCTTGTGTTCACGTGAGGCCTGATGTCCTTTCCACTAAGTCAAAGGGAGTCTTTCCATTCTTGCCATTTCAAAGGAGTCTTTTGAAGGTGAAAGCCACAGGCAGCTGTTCAGAGAGCCAGCACACCAGCATCTTACATAAGACGGAAGTGAAGTGCATTGCAGGATACCTAGTAGCCTTTTACACAAGGCAAATTTCACTCTAAGGTAGAGTGTACACCTGTTTTTAAGGGTAATGGAGATTACTGTTCTCTTTCAGATGACAGCATTGAGTCTAAAAAATGTCCATTCCTGGCTGATGGATTTCTTTTCTTCTTCTTCCTGCCTCTTGCAATCCCTGCTAATTTTCTTAAAAGTCAAGAAATTAAGTGAACCCTGTCTTGAATTATAGGAAGGAGTAAGTTTGTCTTTTTTGAATATATATTTTTAACATAGCACAGAAATACATTTGGGGCTGTGGTAAAGAATGCATAGATTATGATAAAAATCAATAATATTAGAAAAAATTAGAAACAAGAAATTACCTACCTAAAAAACCCAAAACAAACCCCACCAAAACCCCAGCTCAGTATATAAAATCAGTAACTGCTTAAGTCATAGTAGAGTCTAATGACGTTTTGCCCCCTTTTGTGACATATAAGGGATGGGAGAACTGGATGTTCTCTCTGCTCAGCCTAGTACTTACTCAGCTGCAGCTCTCAGTTTGCTTCTGGGATAATTTACATGGTGGCTGATTGCAAATGTCTCACAGAAACTCACACACAGCCAAATCTCCCCAAAATTGGCTTAACATCAGGGATAGTAGAAAATAGCAATGTCTAAAAATAGTTACAGGTCCATTGATTTTTAGGGTCTCTCCAGTTTTTGCTGTGCACTGTGTTATCTTGAAAAGTCCAAGCTTTCATTAAAAGAGAGAAAAAAAGAATTTTCAGTTGACAGCTGGGTGCAAAGTCCTGTGTTCAGCACAGAGGTCTTGTGCTCACTAGATATTTTGTGGTGAATATTTAGTGTAAATACATTTCTCAATTTTTATTTGCTCAGATATCATAAAGACTAGTAAATACACATTTTGCATTAATAATATGTAATTACTCAGTGCCTGTAACTTAAACATTTCTGCAAGTGGATTGAAATGCTATTCTTGCTTTCAGTAGGAGGATGATAGGACTTAGAGATTCAAAGACAGTTTACTATTTGGTTTTATTTTAGCCTTCATCTCTCTAAAATAATGGCCTGCATCTAGACAACTTTCTTCCTCCATCCTTCCAAATCTTCAGGACTGTCATCTTTGGACTCTTTGAACTAGCATGAAAAGGTAGTGTGAACAGCCTAGGTATTGATATGTTTTCTTCCTGGTAAGGCTTGTTGCAAAAGTGTCAGAGCTTACTATTTCCTTGGACAGTGTTTGAATTTTCCCCACAAAAGCTAAAATATATTGCATTCAATAGTCCTTGTAGTTCTTGGGCTTTGTTGTTTTTTTTTTTTAATATGTTTATTTTTTGTGGAAAAACTGTTGGATAAACAGTATTGAGGCAGCAATCTTCTGTTTATACGCAGGGTGAGTAAAGCAATAGCTAGTAAGAAGCCATGCAGTCATACCCTCACTGTCTCATTTAAGAGCTTTATCCTTGAGAGTTGTTGCCTGTCCATGTCTCCTGACACAAACAAGACATATTCTATGCTGGGAATACTGTTGTCTTTTTGGTCATTACGCGAACTACACCAAGTCTGCCATCTCATTTTATGCTGATCACCTAAGAGCCTTCAGCTTTACAGTTCTGCAGTAACATAGTTCCTATGGTCTTCAATGCCTGCCCAAACTAGGAGCTAGATTAAACTGCTTTGTACTTTCTTCACCTTTTTGGTTACTCAAAGTTGGTTTTAATCCCTTTACTGTTCATGTTTTTGAACCCTCTTTAGAGTGTTTACCCATTACTGAGCCAGTTTGATCTGTAAATGTACAAACACTTTACAGTAAATATATATATATTCTTTTTTTAAATCGGGAAGTTTTAATCAGGAAAGTTAGAACTAGCTATGTAATTCAGATAAGGTGACATTTAAAATGGGCAACATGAAGTTTGATTCGAAGTTGGACTTCACCGAAGTGGCTTCCAAAGGTTAATTTGCATCTCAAAGCTGACTCCTATAATACTGCACATCATTTTTGTGGAGGAAATGAAATGAAATGAAGTAAGATTTTACAGCTTTTCAGCATCTTTACTGGTAGCTAAGATGATAGCTTTTTATAGAAAGATAGGGTGGAGGCTTGCATCTTGGTGCAATAGTCTGTGGACCTTGGCTCTGGTGCAAAGATAGCAGCCCTCCAGTGAACCTAACACTAAATGTCACTGTCCTGGTTTCAGCTGGGATAGAGTTAACTGTCTTCCTAGTAGCTGGTACAGTGCTGTGTTTTGAGTTCAGTATGTGAAGAATGTTGATAACACTGATGTTTTCAGTTGTTGCTCAGTAGTGTTTAGACTAGAGTCAAGGATTTTTCAGCTTCTCATGCCCAGCCAGGGCACCTGACCCAAACTGGCCAACAGTGTATTCCATACCATGGGACGTCCCATCTAGTTTAGGAACTGGGAAGTGGGGGGGGCAGGGATTTTCGCCGCTCGGGGACTGGCTGGGTGTAACGGTCGGCGGGTGGTGAGCAATTGCCCTGCGCATCATTTGTACATTTCAATCCTTTTATTACTCCTGTTGTCATTTTATTAGTGTTATCATTATCATTATTAGTTTCTTCTTTTCTGTTCTGTTAAACCGTTCTTATCTCAACCCAGGAGTTTTGCTTCTTTTCCTGATTTTCTCCCCCATCCCACTGGATGGGGGGGAGTGAGTGAGCGGCTGCGTGGTGCTTAGTTGCTGGCTGGGGTTAAACCATGACAGTCACCTGAATCCATCATTACCTGATTAAATCATTTACTTTCCTTATATAAGTGAAAGTCTGTGCCTCAGCATTTCTTTCAAAGAATTTTTTAAGCAAGCAATTATAGGTATCTTCCCTTTTCTCCTGATGTCTCTGTGCCTATGGGCCAACCAAACTACTGAGCAAGTATTTTTAATTCCTTCCAACAAGATTTTTAATCCTGTCATAATATCATTGCATAACTGTGGCAGCCAAGCAAGATGAGACAATAAGATATAAACATGCTGAAATCTGAGAACCAGACAGAAGTTTAAAAGTGTACGGATGGTTCTCTATTCTTTTTACTATCTCTTCTTTCCTTACACCCTTGTAAATTATATGCTGCATTTAGATTATTAGGGAATAAGAATGAGCAGCCTCATTTGTGCATGACTATTTCAAACCCATCAGAAGTACTCAGAAAGAGATGTGGTTTACAAATAGTGCTGGTACAGTGGTATGTATTAGTGCCATTATAATTAGGTCAGGATCTCTATTTGTTATAAACATCTATGAAAGTTTCCAGCCCACTTATGAAGCTCTGTCTAGTTGAAAACTGGAGACATGTGAAGTCTCAGCTAGCGAGTGATTTATTTTAGTGTTTCTGTAACTTTTTTAATTACTTTTTTTTACTGCTGTGAAATTCGTTTGGTTTGCAACTTTACAGACTGAGATGTTCTACATGCTCATAAACAAACAGTGACAATTTTCCATGCTACCTTGGTAGGATGTATCAAAGTTGACCTAGATAAAATACCAGTAGGGACAAGATATAGATGGTTCAGTCTTTCTCGCTTGGACAACTCTTCAGTGACTCCCAGGTGGCAGGGGATCAGTTCTGTTGGTGTCTTCAAAGCATTGATTCTCTCTTAAAATGACCTAAATGCCCTTCATTTCTGTTGGAAGATAAAGAAGTTGCCTCCAGTGGGAATCAAAGATACTTGGGCCCTTACAGGTGTCATTCAACACCCCCTAATATCAGCCTCATATTGAAAATTATGGTGGTTTTTATGAGGCTGGAAACCTACCTACCTAAAGTTAGAGGCTGATGCAAAAATGTCATGCAGTCAAACCAACCAGCATCACTTTTACATTTTCGTTTTAAATCTCCTTTCATGTTGCTTTCTAGGAATAAAAGAAAAAGAGATAAAAAATAAATTTTAGAAGTTCTAAGTATATTATAGTTCAGTAACATAGTACACTGGGTTCTTTTAAGGAACTCAACATAGTGATTTCATTTAAAATGTACTTTTAAGCTGGATGTATCCCTCTGTCAAACACCATCGTACTCCTGTAGAGTTATTTAAAAACTAGCTGCTTCTGCTGAGTTTTCTACTGTAACAGAAAAGGCAACACAAGCAGCAGAGATGTAAGCATAATCCTTCATACATGGTCCTATCATCTTAAAAAAAACATTTGAGACATTTAGGAACCAAATTTTCAAACGTTCTGTAACTCTGTGTGTGCACTATTGTTTCTGAAGTCATCTGGGTGAAAAATTGTGATTACAGTCAACTTTAGGCTTAATCAGCTCCAGATGACATGTAGCAGAATTCATAAGTCTATAATTCCTAGAGCTATCTAGAGTATCAGGTGAATCCATCTAAGGATTTGTCAGCCAGAACTGGATTCAGTTAGGTTCAAATCCAACCTCATTCCAACCTGACCCCATTTCTGAAACCTTATCGATAACAGTACTTTTACTTGTGAAAATATTTACTCAAATTCAGTTGAGTTCTGACTGCAAAGTAGGGAACAGAACTGCAAGAACTAAAACTTTAACCTGAGAGAAAATATTTTTACTTTCCTCAGTTCAGTTTTGCTAAGACCTATAAACATCAAATACATTTTTAAGTCCATCAGGGACTTTTTCTCTATCCTTCTTTTCCTAAGTTAGCTTATTACTCTTTATTTCCAACAGCACCTACTTCTCCTCAGTTTCTCAAGAACTATTCTTTTCTCTTCTGGTTGGATTACATATCAAGGTGTGACCTAACGTACCATAATTCACTCTCTGTGTTGCCTTAGATTCTCCTGTCTCTCTTTCTAAGACTTCTCTTTTATTAATTCCCAGAAGACCTATGGCTGTAATCCTGGCTACCTTTCATTTTCCAGAGT